>NC_048898.1:17010096-17310096 GCF_011077185.1 Oxyura jamaicensis
TGGGAGTAAAATATTATTGAAGAGGAAATAAATGTCCTTCTCTCCCCACACCTTATTTATTTATTTATTTAAATAAAATGTCTTTCTTTAAGTTTCCCCTTCTGAAAGCTGATGTATTTTTCATTGAAAAGACTGGATACCTCTTGCTGGGAATTTGCAAAGGGAATGAAAACATTGACTTCTTTCACTATTTTGCACAGAAAATGAAAGCAAATTTCAGGAGCCCTTCTGAGCTGAACTTTCAACAGATATGGGGATAGATGGGATTAGTTTGTGCTCATCCTACTCACCAACCTCCCTTCCCAACATTGTTTTGGATGAAATGCAAAATCAAATCCTGCAAGATGTGATCATTTAGGGTACTGTGGCATATTTTGAAACAGTAGGGCTGTTAGCCCCAGCATCTTGGCCAAATTCCAGCCTGGATAATTACATTCTGCTGGCCTATATTCCAGCCTGCAGTTCAAATAGGGAAAAAAAAAAAAAAAAAAAGAGTTAGCATTTCTCCTCCAAGAAGTCCTGCTGTGTGATGACTGATGCTTTTCCACCCAAGGAGTAGCTGTGTTTCAGGAAACATTGCCTCCATGTTCCTACGTGTCTTGCCAGTTGGATAAAAACTGCTGTTGAAGATGTCCGGCCAGCTCCTTGGTGGGAACAAGGCAGCAGAGCTGACCTGGAGGGAGCTGTGGTGCTTTGTACCAGCCCCATTACTATTCCATATCCTTCACTGCATGGAGCCCCGACCTACGCAGGGCCGAGGGCCGCTGCAGCCTGTGCAGAGGGTCTTTGTCTTCGTGGCAGCCAGGGCTGGGACTGGGAGGACACACGGCAAGAGAGAGGGCAGGCTGGCCTCCGGTGGGAGAGGGAGGACTCACTTGACCCATGCCTGTAATTTGTAAAGAGCGTTTTTACACCAGATCAATGCTTTCCTCAGCATTTTAATGCACCCCATTGGTGTCCTTAAACTCTAATGATGCAGTCTGTGAGAAGCTGCCATTTATTACCCACAGATGGGGTGATAATTATTGACAAGATTGTAACTAATAATTAAACCCATTTGCTCCTTTAAACAAGTTGGTGTGAATTATTTGCCGGGAGAGCTTTAGCAGGCCTGTGGTCACTCCCTCCTCGTGCCTGAAGCACAAGGCTGCCCAGGAGCGGGCCCTCCTGCGGGACGAAGGCCGAAGGCTGCCCCGGAGAGCTGGGCTGCTCGGGTGCTGGAGCCCGTATCCCAGGCCCTGGTGGGCCTGTTCTGGCTGCAGCAGGAGGAGTCGGGCACCGCCGTGCTCCTACCCAGCCCCAGGGCTGGGCCGTCTGGGCCTGCTCCTGAAGGGCTCTGGATGGAGCTGATCAAGTGGCTTCGGTCAGACATGGAGCTGTGGATGGAAAAATCCATCCATGGAAATGTTCCCGATGGCTTGGCCTTCTCTTCCCTGAGCATGCCTCTACTGCAAGTGGAAGATCAATAGTCACACATTCCCCATTATTAGGTTTATTATTCCTCAGGTCAAAATCCCATTCCTGAAGCACAGATGGTGGGAGGGAAGGGGGAAGGATAACGTCTTCATGCCTTCAGCAGAGAGACTGTAAAAGGGCCGTGAAACCCTTCATAGCACTGTGTGGCTTTCTCTCGGTGCTAAGGAGTGAAATGCTGACCACTGCCTGGCACTGGTGGTGAGGTGGTGGGCACATGCAAAGAAGTGAGCCCCTCACACTGGGACTGGGATGGAATGCACAGGGGAGCCAGGGGGAGCGCTGCACTGCCCACCACGGCCACAAGGCACCGGGCAGGGGAAAAGGGGATCGGGCAGGGGGAGCGCAGCGGCACAGGCAGCGTCACACCGCTCAGAAGGCTGCCCGGGGGAGCTGCCTTTCCCTGGTGTACGTTTCGAGGGAGGGTGTAAATCTAATCTCAGTGCTAGGGTCCATTAGCATTAGAGGGGAGTACTGTATATGCATTCATTCCCCGCTCTCACCCCTGGATGACAGAGTACCCCCCTCTGTTGTCTGCTTTAGAGCACAGGAAGGGCTGCCCATTAATTCTGCAGCAGCAGTGGATAATGCCATCGTAAGTCTTAGGTGACTCTGAATTTTGTGAGCATTTTAACGTAATAAATACCCCACAATTGTGCATTTAATTAGTTGTGTATCTTGCAGTTGCTCCACCTGCACTATGATCTGGCCATCTGTTTGTGGAGATGGGCCTGGTTCCTTGCCCTCCCAGTCTAGCACTGGTGGGGCTCAGCCCCAAAGAATGATCAGAAGCTGGCAAAGAGGTTTGTTTCAAGAGAAGGGAGATGCAATTGTGGAGGTTTGTTCTGCTGGAAGTGCAAACCTGAGCTGCGAAGCTGAGTGCAAAGCAACCAAGTTGTCACAGATCAGTCTCAGTACAACCCTCATGTCAGTGCCATCTCACCCTCTGCACTGCCAGGCATGCACTGCCTTGATGCTCAAGGATGGGTTTCTGAAGAGGGTTCTGTGCTGTTAAACGTACTGGCAGCAATATTTCCTGTTACTGCTTTCTTCCCTTCCATGTGTGCCATGTAGTACAGGCCATGCAACAACAGTAAAAACCTATGTCCACAAAAGCTTGTTTGTTTGACTTTACCTGAAGTATCTTGTGATTTCTTGTCCTTCAGTAAAAACGACTATCAGAAGACCAACAATCTCACATCTGCACGTTGCAGGATTTTACCACTTACTGTTAAACTCCACCAAAGCCTCACACTCACAGAAATTACTGTGCAAAGGTAAGCAACCACTCTGCTCTCCTAAGCCTGCCAGAGCCTGGAGTGACCCAGTGAGAAAGTTGGGCTTTAGACTCTGAGTCCTGGGTGAGAAACACAATGGCCAACAGACACAGCTGCTACTCTGGTGTGAGGCTAATCTGCTAATTCAAATCCCTTCGGGGAGTGCTGACAGGTTAACTTCTGGCAGACTCAGTGTGCATTCAGTATTATTTGTCCATGACTCTGACTTTATGCCTTAAAATATTGTCTGTCATCCCCCTGTGGCTTGCAGAAAGGTGGAACAAAATTGAAGCTGGCACAAAAGCCACAGAGTGCGTGCTCTGGCTTGCTTGGGAAGGTGTGATGCTGTGGGGATACCTGCCCCGGGTCAGGTCTGTGCAGTTGGTGGAGCCCGAACCACAGACATCTGGGAGCAGCATCCAGGCAGGGTGGCTGGGGCCAGCCTCAACCCCATCAGGGTGCGCTCGCACTGCTGCCTGCAGCCATCCCGCCGAACTCGGAGGGACTACTTACATGCTTAAAGTTAATCACAAGCATAAATCTCTGCAGGATCAAGGCTGCGGAGAAAACCAAGAGAAGGCACTGAAGAGGCATATGTCAAACAGGGCTGTGGTCGAGAGCTTTCTGAGACTTAAACATAACATTTGAGAAAATGAGTCCATTTGTTTCAGAGGCATCCTGAACATTGGCATGTAGTAATTCTGTAATGGATCCATTTAACCAGTCCTATAACTGAAATATCCTTAGCAAATATTTCCTTTAATAGCACTTAAAGAGGGAGTGCAGGCAGAGAAATTTTAAAGCACAGCTGCATTATTGCTGAGTTCCAGTTTTGAGGGCTTTCAAAGTACCAAGCTAATTTTTCTCCAAATTTGGCTCAATATTTAACAAATCAAATGAGATCAGGAAGCAACACAAGGTCAACGTTTTTAACCTGAGTTGTTTGTTAAATCATCCCAGCTCCGCAATAACAACTAGAACAGGGCCATGTTTCATTTGACGGTAATTCAGACAACACTCAGAAACTTTGTAATAAAATAACGATTTTGGAGAACAAAAGTAGAACTGGCAGTTGGGAAGAAACCTTCCTGAGAAAGGTGGGAAAAGCTTGCAAAGCTGGGACCTGGAATCAGAAGAAAAGTCAGGTTTCAACCTCAGCTGTAGTGATTAACTGCCTTAAATCTATAATTGTTAATGAGCATCTAGCATGAGCCAAACCAAATTGGCATTCGTACAGAACCAAGACAGCCAGGTTGCATCCAGCCTGAAGCCGCCCCGAGAAGGTGGACATAAACCATTCAGAGGGGGGACAGCACTTGCCAAAGCATTTCTCAGCCTTGTGGCAACCTGCGTGGTGCCTGCTGGGTAGGAAAAATACTATGGGGACTGCAGCGCTTTGGGTCATCAGTGTTAAAGGGAGGTCCTCAGGCACAGCTGGGTGCCTGTTTCCGTAGAAAGCAGAAATTTTGGAGCCCCCCTCTTGTCTGAGCTGCCTGGGCTCCTTGTTCTCCTGGGAGTGAGAGAGCACTGTCCCTCAGGTCACTCCAGCAATTGCTCCCTGCAGTTCAGCAGGTAGATGTTAATCAGGCTGTCCACACCACACAGCCCCTTGCAGATCACCAGCAAGGGCTCTCTAGGCCACTGGTGGCCCACGGCCCTGTTTCAGAAGCAACGTGCTATAATAATGTATCCCTAACCATGCTTTATACCAATAAGTAGGCTATAACCCTGTCAAGGTGTGCTGGTGACTCTATAAACCATGAGACCTGAATGGTCAATGGTCGAGTGGTTTAAAGCTGTCACCAGAATACTGAGATAGCCTTATAAGCCTTGTGCTGCATGGCTGGGGATACATTATTCACTATAATATATGGTAAGAAATACCTGCACGGGGTCTGAAATGAACTGCTTTAGCCACTAGCCAGCATGGCTAGTGATCAGGGAAATCCGTCAGCATTTTCGTGTGCAGTGGAAGGCAAAAACACAGAGGAGGGGAACTTGCCTTCGCTGTGTAAAGAAAATGGGTTTTGTGCAGGGGATGGAGGGTGAGCATAACCAGACCCCTGCCTGCAGGCATGGGCAGAGCCCCTCGTCTGCACCAGTGCCCAGGGCTGGTGGCCTTCAGACCCGTGCAGCTCTACGTACCATGGCCACCCGGCCAGCAGTGGCACCATCCGGCCTGCCCCAGCACCCTCCAGAGCAGAGATGTGCTCTGCTCTTCCATCTGGCATGAACACTTGCAGTTTTGCTCTTCTTCCCCTCGGACCATGATCAGTTCCTGGCTGAGCAGACCATAAGGAGCCTGGCTGGCTCAAGAGAGATGGGGCTGAGGTGGAGGGTGAGGGTGTGTTGGGGCCTTTTCCAGTATTTATATTAATATAATATAATAAACATTATAATATATAGTCTAATACAATATAATGCAATGTAATGTAATATAATATAATATAATAATAACCAAGATCTTTTATGGCATATTCTCCCAAATCTTGATAAAGAGTTTTGGTAGCATTATCCCCATCTAATCGCTGGGGAAAGCAAGGCAAAGTGCAATGATCCCTGAGATCATCAGTCACTAGTTCTTAGACTGACCCATCTGGGGCTCTGAGTGGATATTTGGGGTGATTTCAAGAGAGAAGTCAGCAATTCTACATCTGTCTCCCTCCAGCCATGGCCAGGCTTGGAGCATGAATGTGCAGCTGTGGGGGAGAGGGAGGAGAAGGCAGGGTTTAGTCTGGCTGAGAGATGTTTGGGGATGCTCCAAATCAGAAGGCCAGCACATGGAGAGGTGATGAGGGCTTTGAAGAGGCTCTGGAGGGGTTTAGGGCTAAGTAAGCCTCTGTCACCCCCAGTCTTGGAAAATAAAAGATTTTCCCCATCCTGACAACTTATGCTGCTCCATCCATAGGAGACAAAGTCCCTGAGAGCATGCCTGTGTGAATGCCCTTTGGGGGTGGGGGAGAAATGAGGAGGGCTTGGGGGATTTCATTAGGAAATGGGAGGGGAGGGAGGAAAGCCCTCGTCCTTGAACAATAGACAGAGCTCAAATAGCCTCGAGGGCTTGGCTGGTTTATTTTATTTATTGAATATAGACACACATGTATACATATGGATGTATGCATATGGATAAATGTTATTTATTTATTTATTTATTTATTTATTTTCCCAGTTGTTGTTAGCCTTTATCGGGCATGGACCAGGAGCACCTCTCCCCACCGCAGCGGCTGGCAGACAATAGCGCCGCCGGGGATGCTGCTGGGGAGGATGGGCACGGGGAGAGGGCACATGGGCTGCCTGGGATCAGTAGCTGGGAGACCAGGGCTGGGCTGGAGGAATCCGGGGGTGCTGAGCACAAGCTGGTCGCCCCCTCTCCCCCCTTGTTATGTTAAGAGCCTGTGCAGAGAGCAGGGGCCGTGCGGTGCAGGGGGAGCAGAGGGATGGCTGTGGATGCGGCTGCCCGGCATCCTTCTGCTCTCCATATGGGGACTTTGTCTGGCCTCGGGCTGGCAGCCCCCTCCCTCCCCACCGCCTCCCCTCTCCCCACTGTGCTCACGTCAGATGTTGGTCTCCCTTTTGATTAAAGCCCTCGGAGCAGCCAGCGGGGCAATGGGCACCAGGAACGGTGCCCAAAAAAAGGCCCAAACTTCTAAAACACACACTGAATAATATCTGAAAAAAAACAGTCCTTCTCTCATCCCTTTCAAGCCCATGCTTTTTCTCTGATTTCTTGTTTAAACAAAACTTGGTTTAGAGTGCTACTGTGCCCCAGAAAGTGCTTCCTGTGTTATCACCTGCTAGAAAGTTGTGCAAAGCACATTAGAAAGTCTCTTCTCTAGTGATTTTTTATATTCTATGTCAGTGAAGATAAAACTAATGGTGTCAAGCAATGTAAGGAAGGGGAAGATTAAACAAAATCTATCCCCTGCAAAAACAAAGCAATCAATATAACATTATGCTGCTGCAGTGGCTTTCAACTTGCTTTGATTTGTGGACCCTTAGACAATCTCCCACGAAGGCTCAGCACCCCAGCAGAAAATTCCCTAACTTCTGGAACTCCCTAACTCCGCCAGGAATCTGCAAAGCACAGACTGAAAAATAGCATCCGACAGGATACCAGCTCAAATGCAACTAGGAATAATTAATACAGGGAGCTTACTGTTGTCCTTGTAATACTCTCAGATCTGTCTCACCTGGAGAACCCCTTTTGCCACCTCTGGGAAGCTAGAACAGGAGCATCATCGCTCTGGTCTCATTTCTGAGCCTGTCTGTTGCAGCAGAGAAGTACCACGTACTCTGTTCACCGCATAGGTGGGAACTGACAAATTATAAATGGCCAGAAAATTTCTGGACACGTTTTGCTCTTATAGTTGTTTTTAAAAACAACAACAACAACAAAAGTACTTGTTTTTTTAACATCTGTAAGAAGAAATTGTTGGTCAAACTCAAAACCAGCTCAGGTTTTGTTTTGTTATTCTCTTTTGTTCCATATTTTTAGCTCTGCTTTGTGTCCTGTTTCATTTTGTCCTGTTTCACTTTGAGTCTCTTTGACTTTAAATATACATTGCTTCTGTGCTTCTGGAGAGAGGAACGTTGCTTTTTTTTTTTTTTTTTTTAACAGGCCTAGAAAAATAGGAAAAAAGGGACCTTGATATTTAAGGTATAAAATATTGTATTTCTGTAGGGTGTATGCTGACACTGACAATATGGTTCTCATGAAAAAAGGAATCATTCAAATTCCAGGTGAGAAGTTTAAATAACTACAAAACTTTTTCACAGACTTGTTTTCATGAAAGAAATATGTAAATAGAGAAGCACCTGTGCCTGAAACTAGGACAGACAATGTTCAGAAATATTGCAAAAATGTCAAACAGAAAGGCTGTGTTTTCTCTAAGTTGTTCTACAGAACTTTAAAGATGCTGCTTCATGAAATAACGAGTGGTTCATTCACCAACCCATCAGCTTGGGAAATATATGCGACACAAATTCATTTGTTTCCAGCTAATTGCACTTTCATTTCCTCCTCCTGCCTGTGCAAGGCTGTGCAGGCTGGGGTTTGGAGAGGTGCCTCCCAGGCAGTGCCACACGTGCTGTTCCCGGAGCACAGACCCTGTCACAGCGGTACCCAGCCCAGCCACAAGGCGCAGCCACTTCCTTGGCTTGGGATGTTCTGCTGGCCAAAAAATACTTGGGACCCACAGGATTAGAGAGAGCAGGGGCCAGCAATCAGCTCTCATGTTTTATTCCTGGCTTCCGCCATTGGCATGCTGTACAGTTGTAGTCAAACAAATGAAATTCTCTACATCTTAGTTACCCTTTCTGTAAAATGAAGGTAATAATATTTATCCAGCTGGGATGCTGCAAGGAGTAATTAATGTGTACAAATCACTTTGAATTCCTCTAACGAAGTGCAAATTGTATTAGTCCCCACAGAAACTGGTAATAGGTTTGTGTCTTCCTTCGCGGAAGGTCTGACCTCAATCCCCCAGGGTAATCTTGAGGAAAAACTCTTCCTACTATTTATATTACAGCAGTTCATGAGGGCCTCTCCAAGGCCAGAATCCCTGTTGTGCTGGGGGCTGTGTGCTCATACAGTAACGTACAGACCATGCCCTGAAGACATATTTAAACTAAGAAAATCTGGGAGAAAGGAAGCGTTAGCCCTTTTTCAGACATAAATAACCAAGGCACAGAGGAGAAACATCTTGCCAGAAGTACATCTGTGAACCACTGTAAGACTTTTCAGGAGACCATCACCTCAGATTGACTTGCCACTCAAGCTGATTTCTCACCTCTCTTAGCTGGATGTTCCCTTTCCCATTTTGGTGAGCAGCTGACAGCAATGGGTGGGAGGGCTCGGAGGGAGCAGCGTTAGGGCAGGGCAAGGTTTGCAGCAGGAGGACACCAAGGGGCTTCAGGTAGGGTAGGTGACCACTGGCCCTGTTCTTCATCTTGTGCTCTCATGGGCATGTTTCGTGTTTTATTTCTTAACACTATCAGGCGTTTTCTGCTATGGAAAACGAGAGTAAACGAATCCAAGAAGAACTGGTTAATTTGGTTTTGTAAATCTTCTTGAATATACTGGGAAATGTGGATATATCACCAAGGGCTGTTCTAGCACCTGCCCTGCTCTTGCTTTTGGCTTAGAAATTAACTTTGTTAATTTCTGAATAGAGTGGCATCTCTTGGTCACCCTGAAGAATGGCGAAGGGTGAAACCCTTTTTACAGTTCTGTGAAAATCTGCATGTTTCAAAGCCTCTGCTGATGTTTCATAGACGAGCCCAGAAGCAATGACCAACCTCCTGACCTTCTGGTCCTCAGGTACCTCACTGCCAAGCCACTTCTAATGCCAGCACTCAGATGTGTCACCAAAGGTAGGTGACACATTAATCATTCCCTCTTCCCCTGCTCTTGCTATATGGAGGTACAACCAGCAAGGGCAGTCCCTGATCCCCCAAGGCACCTTCCACTGGTTTCAGCACCCAGGAGATAAGCTAAGGAGGTATGATCCAAGGCAAATAGGATGAGGTGAAGGATAAAAATTGGTGTGATCAGAGACCTGGGGAGACAAAGACTGAGCCGAAGCCTCTGGTGGTGTAAACTGTTCCTACCCTGGATTTTCCAAGACCATATTAATGCCCACCAGTAAAAGACCTGGTCTCTGCCTGTAACACCCTTCAGCCATGGACTCCTTCAGTGGCAGAAAGGAGCCACTGAGAGAGAGGACACCTTCCTTTGGAGATCATTCCTGAGCATCTGGCAGAAGCAGAGCAGGACTTCTCACCCGGCCGCTCCTGCCCAGGCACACCTCCCAGAACCAGGGTCCCTCCTCCGGTGTCCAACCTTTGGCCGGAGAACTGGGGCTGTGTACAGGCGGTATCTGAAGGCGCCGTTTGAACATAGCGTGTGCAGGGATGGGAGGACGAGGGGAGGGGGATGGGGGAAGAGGAGAGGTACAGACACAGCACTCCTTGGCAGTGATTTATAGACTGGGTCAGGCACAAATTGACTCGTATGCAAGAAATGTAAATGGAATCGAGACTTTTGATGGAGAAGCTCATTTTCAGACTTAAACGCTTTAGATTAAACACACTCACACACAAATGCTGGCGGGGAGGGTGTTTTATATAATTTACATTACAAATCAATTCATTATCCACAGAGGCAGGTTGCACTGATTTTCAAGGATCGGAGATTTGATGAAGAGGATTCATTTCAAGAAATAAACCTTTTAAATTAACCGCAAGATGAGGGAAATTTCTTTATTTAAAAAATGCGCCAGCCCCTTCTTTGTTTCTTTTATTATTATTAATATTATTTTCCATCCGGCTCTGGGTCATTAAGGAGGGTCCAGAAGTCACAGATTGCCTTTCTGAGGGAGGAGAGCTGAGAACTTCGAATGTCACACATTTTGTCTGGCTCTAAACCCTTCATTTATTGCAACACAATTTGTTACCTGTGGTTGGCTCTGCACGCCATTGTGTGCTGTGCGCCAGGACTGATTTAGCAGGGAATGTCCTCTCCACCTTGAACTTGAGAGGGGGAAAATCCCCTGAGATGGGAGATGGAAGAACCATGAAAGGCAGCCTTCCAGCTGCCTCAGTAGCGAAATGCCCATCGAGCTCTGGGTGAAGTCCCTTCAAGCTTTGAGTAAGTGCAGAGTTCAGGAAACCCTGGCTCTAACAAAGGCAGATGGCTCTGTGAGGGAACATTCAAGATGCAGAGAGAAAGAAATGGAACAAAAGGAAAACCCAGCACCAAACCAGACATGGGTCCTGACCTCCCGTGCTGCCCTAGAGGTGTGCAGATCGCGGTGGAGAATAGCCAGGGCTAGAGGCAAAGCAAAATGATTGAAGGATGTGTGCCGCATTACCCTGCTCTTCCTTGGCAAGGCTGCAAAGTACCAATCTGGAGGAAGATTCTTTCTTTCCACCTAAGCTGTTTAAGTATGGTTTGTTCCCCTCCAGTCATTCCTGGCCACAGCTCTCTTGTAACTCCCAGCAACAGTTTCTGCAACCTGGCTGCAAAAGTAGCCTTCCTGCTCCCCAGCATCCCTGCCGGCTGCAGCACGGAGAGAGGCAAAACAAGACAGATGGAGCAGATACCTTCGGTTTTGTGTGAGTAAACTCCTTTTTTTTTTTTTTTTTTTTTTTTTTTTTCTTTTTTTAGATACTTCTGCACCAAGAGCCAAATGGCAGGGTCTCTTTTCTATCCAGACAAGAGTTGACCCTCTAGAAATACAGCTGCACACCCAGCTGTAGGTGACCACCTCAGCTGCGTGGGAAGCGCCTGGGCTAGAAGCTCTTCTCGATGGTTGAGAATGAGCAACTTCATAGTCCTGGAGCCATTTGCTTGCCCTTGGGGTCCCAGCAAGCCTTCCTGATCCAAAACCCAATGTGGAGCCTTTGTGAAGCCCTCTTCCTCATGAGAAGGTCCTGGGATGGGAAGGGCAGCACCTGCCCCACCTGAGGGTCCCAGCTCTGGGCAGCACTCACCTGGGCTGGAGGGGAGCCGAGACACCAGGGTTAACAGCCCTGATCTTGTGGAAAAATGCCACGGGATCTTTATGACCACAAACGGCTAAGACCTTCATTTTACATCTCTTCCAAAAAGCAATCACGCACGTTTTAGCAGGGGAGCTTTTATTCTCATGCGGATGGGGTAGCCAGCGCTGTGTCCTCTCCCAAGCGCATCCACACCCGGTCAGTCCGAGTGCACAGAAGAACGATGTGAAACACGTTTGACCTTCACAACTTTCCTTTACAGACCAGCAAGCTAAAACCCTGAAGGAATTTTCCTGAGTGAGTTTGTCCAAAGCAACGTTCACCACCTCATTCAATATTTGCCTGCAAAAAAAATGCCAATTATTGAGAGACAGTCCTGGCTGGGCATCAATAGGCAGCCAGGTGTGAGAAGTTGAAGAGAAATACATCTCATTAATGTGGAATTGTTTTTAGGTTAATAATCTTGCGTTAATTTTCCTTTAAAATATTGTCTTTGACCGTTAAACGCTCGCACTGTTATAAAAAGAACGTAATAAATGATCTTGAAGCAAATTCTCCTGCCAAATGTCATAATTTATTTGCATAATTAGCTCTTAATTTTAATTCAATATGCAAATCCACGCTTCCTTTAAATTGCAGCAGCCTGTTTCCCGGCCCTGGCTGCCATGAATTTATTGTGAGGCGGCTGTTTGAAGCCGCAGCTTCGCTGCCTTCTGGGGACGGCGGCGAGGGGGAGGGGGTGCCCGCAGCCAACTTGAGTCACTTTTTGTTTGGGTTTTGTTTTGGTTCGCTTCTTATTAAGTTGGACCCCAGCCTGCTTCAATCCCTGAGCGTCCCCCTCTTCCCCCCAACAAGTCCTGTTTCCCTTTGTCTTCCTCCCGCATTCTCTCACTCTTTTCTTCTCCTCTTTGGAGAAGACAATGTTGATCCTCCATGTTTCCTGCCCCCTGCCCCCCCCCCCCCCCCCCCCCCATGAAAGGCTCTGGCTCAAGTCAACCTGGCAACTGCTCTGCTCTCCTCCCCCTTCAGCTCCCTTTCTCCTGGCGCCCTCTCTGCGTGCCAGCCCCTTACTCTCTGCCTTTTGACAGTGCCCTCCTCTCCTGGAGGAAGGTGAGGGGCCAAGGCACAGTGCCTTGGCTTCCCCAGAGGATTTCGACCCCCATCGCTGGCCTAGGCTGAACTGCAGGGCAGCCTGCACGCTGCCAGAACCCCCTGTCACCTCCCAGCTGTGTTCCCACAGCACACCCCACCATTGGGCTGGTGACCCCCTAGGCACAGCCAGGACATGCAGTGGCCCATGCAGGTGGCTATCTCTCTGGGATGGTCTCGCTTCCTGGGATGGGAAGCCCATTCCCACCTGGAGAAGGGGACAGGGACAAGGGCCACCAGTGGAGGGTCTCTGGGCCAACAGACTGCAAGGGCCTGTGGTGGGCAGGGTGGCTGCTCCCCTGTGTGGCTATGGTTGGGGCAGAGCAGGGGTGCTCCCAGCTCCCTCCCCAGCTCCAGCATCCCTCCTGTCTGTGCCCCTGCCTCCCACGGAGCATGGGAGAGCAGAGAGCCCACGGCCAGCCCACAGCTGGGCACGGGGCGCAGCTCTTGCCCGGTGCCCTGGGATGCGCAGCCAGCTGGCACTGGGCACTGCTCGCTGCCACGAGGAAAAAATCCAAATAAAACAGCTCACAGGGATCAGTTCCTCCCCTCTCCCTTCCCAATCCAAAACTAAAGCAGGATTTCAGCAACCACGAAATCTCTCCCATCATGGGCAAAAAGCTTAGAGAGGTGTCTGGAGGGCTGTGTCCTGCTCGCCTCCACCCTCCCCAGCTGACACAAGCAATGTGACTGCACTTGGCATGGCAAGGACCCATGGCACTGCTCCTGGGGCTGAGGAGCCAAATCTCTAGAGGCTTTTAGGCACCTTGCCTCTTTGGCAATCTCCATGCTCCAATTTCTTCTGTGCCTGGAGGGCTTCAGGTCTCAGCATTGTCCCCGGGGCACTGGGAGCAAAGGGAGGACATGCAGGCTCCTGTCGTTGCATTTCATGGCTCTGGCAGAGGAGCAGAGATGGGTGACAGAGTAACGTGAACCTGGGGTTCAGCACACAGGTTGGGGAATTAAGCAATAGGGACAAATTAGCCTAGACAATAAGAGATCTTTTTCACTGGGGGAGGGCTTGGGGGAGAGGGAGGTAATTAAATGTTGCCTCATCAAAGTGGAGGCAGCGTGCAAGCTGCTCTCCCTTGTAACTCTATCGTGCTCACCTCCCGGGGGACCAGCCGGGTCGGGTGCCCTCCCTCCCCAGGGAGCAGGGCTGTCCGGGGAGGGGCAGGCGAGGCAGAGGGCTTGGGTCGGGGGCTGCAGGGAGGAGAGGGTGTTGGTGTCTCATTACAGGCCTTAGATCTCTGGAGGGGAAAAGAAAAGGGGAAAAAAATCCCCAAACCCAAACCACAGGCCTTTGTTAGAAACACTGTCCAGGAAATGACGGGAAGGAAGGAGAAGACAAGAACAGCTCAAATTCAGTCCTTCAATAATTAAAGCTTGAAAAAGAATAAAAGGGGTGGGAAAAAAAAAGGAGGGGTGGGGGGGGCCTTTCTCTCCTCCCACCTGCTCCCAAAACAGGGCTGCTGTAGCTTCCTGGGAACAAAGGGACGCGGTGAGAATGGACTGCGAGGGGGCTTCTGCTCAGTCCCGCAGAGAGGGGAACGTGCGGCCCTGCAGATGGAAGCCCCTCAGCAAAGCTGGGGTAAAAGAGGGGAGAAATGTGTCTTTCTGTCATGCTGCTCATCAGAGCAGGGCTCTGACTTTCTGGTCCAAGGAAAATTTGGCAATCAAGGAGAAAAACATTTCAATTCCAAAACTGAGCAAAAAGAAGCCAAACCCCTGTGTTTTCTGCTAAGCAAAATAAAGGAGAGGGGAATCTGGCCACTGGGCAGCTCACAGTCTCTTCTTGCCATGGTCTGGCTGTTCAGAGCCTCTTAGAAAAATATGTTAAATAAGGGCACATTCTTCTTTAAAAGCTCTGTTCAACAGCACCCAGACATGGCCCTCTCCTCCTCCTCGTGTCACAAAATCAATGGCCTGTTTTGTGTACATCCCGCTGCAGGTGAGGATTTCAGCCAACTCTTCCAGAGGACCAACAGTCACGGAGCACGGTGCTTTTCTTGGTCAGTGTTGACTTTTCATGACCAGCATTCAAAACAAGAGGAATGCCTCTGCTTCTCCCCTCCTCTGGCCAGATAGGGGAAAGCAATCCCAGCCAGAGGACACTCACCCATGGGGGTTTGCCTTGGCCTCCTCACAGCCTCGGGTGGGAAATAGCAGGTCTGGGGGTCACCAGCCAATATCCTTCCTTGAGGGAACCACCAGGCTGCACCTTGAATGAGGTCCATGCACGTGGGTAGGATCACCCAGGGCCCTGGGGTATTTGGGGCTGGAGGAACAGGGAGGTGGTTGGCTTTGTAGCACACTGAGATTGTCAGCTGAACCACAAACATTTCCTTTCTCCAAGCTGTGCCTCAGTTTCTTCACCGACGAGCTGGGATGACCCTCTCTGGGGCTAGGAGTTCTTGTTCAGGAGCCCGTGGGAAGCATCCAGCTCCTCGCTGGCAGGCACTCGCCCTGTGCTTTCCAGGTGCCAGGGCAGGGGGGTGCTGCTCTCTGCTATATGTCACCCCATAGCAGCTGCTTTCTTATTCCCTCTCCATCCCCAGCTGCAGCCATGAGATCCCGACGTCTGCACCTCAAACCCCGAGGGACCGGGCCCTCTGCTTGTGACAGAGGTGGGACAGACGGCCAAAGGCATCGTGCTGGGGAGCCAGCGGCACCCGGGCGTGGGGCGGCAGGCAGAGGGAGTGCTGCCCTGTGCTCCTGTCTACGGGGATGGAGCTCTGCTAATACAAAGAAAAATAAAGGCCCTTGAAAGCTCAAGAAACAGAAAATGAAGAAGATACAAAGAGATCATTTTAAAACAGCTGATGCCATGACTTCTGGAGGCCACTTCTGCAAGGCCAGCACTGCCAGCTTTGCAGTGCTGTGCGGGGGACACCAGCTGCCTCTTGCACTGGGCTAGAGACACCAGAGCTCGATTTCTGTCCCCACCACGGCCCTGCTGGCTGACATGGGACATCACGGACATCTCCCAGGGCTTCCTTTCACCTGCTCTGCCTTCCAGACCAGAGCCTGTGCAGGTGGACCTGACCTCTGTCTGCGGGCTTGGCTGGATGGGCTGCGGTGGGATGCGTGTCATCAGGGACCTCGAGGCTGATGGTGAGGGCAGCACAGTGCAGGTCCCCAACGACTGACAAAACTGTGGTGCCCTGGTTGCACTGCCTGAACAAGGAGCCTTGTTCTGCTCTGAAACCATTTGCCTGCTCCTGAGGACCGGTTTTAAAGCTAAAGGAGAAAAAAAGCCCCAAATCTCTCTCCCCACCCTGCCTCATCCCCAGGGGCCAGCTGGGCTCAGCTCAGCGGCTCCCTGGCACTTGGTGCCCTCTGAGTCCACAAACTGAAAGGGCTCGGGACATGAGGCCAATCGAGCAACTGGATTGCCTTAACACACCTTGGTGCTTTATAATACCTGCCATTCTCCATGCTTGAGGCTGCTCCTGATGCTTGCCATATTCGACGGCTGTACAGCCGTGCTTCCTGGGGTCCGTGCCACCCTCCTGAAGGCTGCCTCTGCTGTGCTGAACGAGTGGTGCCAGCAGCTGCCACAGCCAGGGACACCCCCTGGACACCCCCCGGACACCCCCTCTCACCCGGCGGCGGGGGGCTGGTGTGTCCCCCCCAGCCGTCCCCAGCCGCGTTCCACACGGCGCCTGTGGAAGTGTACA
Source organism: Oxyura jamaicensis (assembly GCF_011077185.1). Lineage (NCBI taxonomy): Eukaryota > Metazoa > Chordata > Aves > Anseriformes > Anatidae > Oxyura > Oxyura jamaicensis. The sequence goes on from NC_048898.1 coordinate 17,026,178, forward strand.
AAGTGTCAACCTCAGCGTAGTTTTTAACCTGGAGTGATAGCTTTACTGATTTGCCACTTTACTACTCTTGTTAATGAATTTTTAATCTTCTTAATGACATTAAACACGGAAAGTAATTAAGGAAAACAAGTTTGAAACTGCTGACTTAAACCCTTTATTCAGAACTATTTAATGTAGAATTAATTTGATTTTGCCCATTATTCAAATGAACACATTACCTTCCTGTGCATTGGCCTCTTTTCCTCTTTTTTTTTTTTTTTTTTTTTTTGGTGTGTTTTGTTTTATTAAATATATCATATAAAGCTTTGTCCTTTTGCTCGGAGGTAACCAGAAAGTTTCTCTCCCAATGACAGCAAGGGTCAGCCTCCAGCATCTCTCATGGGTCTTGTAAAGTCTCCCTGCATCAGGGGTTCAGCGCGGCTGGGAGCGGTGGCAGCGTGCCTGAAGCGCCAGCACCAGCTCAGCACCACCTGGCCAATCCAGAGCTCTGCCTCGCGGTGTCTGGGAACCCCAGGATCTGGCTTACCCCTTCACTACATCATGAGCTAGACACTTTCTTTGCCTCCTTCTTAGGCGCTATTGGCTCTGCCCCATCTGTACAAAGGCAGTGGATGTTATAGCCGGGATTCAGTGTTACAAATTAACCCCATCCCTGCTGTGATTCTGCAGATTTACTGCACGGTGTCTCCCAAATCCTTACTCCAAACACTGGAAAACTGGCAGTAAATTCTCAGCTGTCAGAGGTCTCCATCTCCACCCCTCCAGCAGCTTCTGCACTCAAAAAGCTCTGCTCGCACTGTTCCCACCACAACCCTTTCTGCTTCACCTGAATTTGCTATCTGATCCCCCATTCTTGGAGGCAGCAGAACCCCTACAAGAGCCCTCCCAGACACCCCAAAATCCAGCTCTGCCCCGGGCAGGCACGGTACCAGTTTGACCAGGAGCAGACTGCACTCCACTGCCAGTCAGGGCTGAAAAGGGCACCTGGTTCTCGTATCCACAGGTCTCTCATCCTCTTAGCTATCAAGAATCCCCTTCTGGCTCTCCAATGCACTGTATAAGTAAGCCTTTTTCTCTGCAGCCACCTGCCTGGCAGAGTAGGTAATGTCAGTGGAGCTGCACAGGCTTGTATGCTTCTGAAACAGCAGGACTTGTCCAAATAATTTTGTGCATGCAAAGGATTGCTGGATGACAGAGCCAATCAGGGTCAATAATCCAGCAGATGAGGGGAGAGCATCAACTACAAATAAGCGCAGCACAAACACACCTCTGCATTCCTCTCTTAGACTTGAATTTGTATGGAGAGGGGAGCATCACAGTTCTGTATGAAAAACTCCCAGTCCCTTCCCCTGAGCAGAATGGGAACTTACTGAACATTGCAGGGGACATAATCCTTGCTAAAGCTGCCTCAAGCTCCAGGTTCTCCATTCGTCATGGACCTATATGGACACACTGACTGTAGGAGAGCAAGCCCTGAATCTGAAGCTCAGCATTCAGCTCTTGAAGCTCTTTTTGCAGGTGGGTGATGAGCAGCTGGCCCATCCTCTGTGAGGCTTGCTTCTTTTTGCACTGATTTTGTGTCCACTGGAAGTAACCACATCCTTTCCCTTGGCTCCAGTACATAACTGGATCATTCCTCAAGCTGGAGTATTAAACATGCCGGCAGATTGTCATTAAAACCCTCTTTACTTTATTATGTGTTTTTGCTTCAACAGCCAAAATTGGAGGAAAGAATGAGAGCAAACAATTTTCCTGCATGCTGGCCGTAAGATGTTCCACGAGCACCGAGCTGACTCTAGCAGGACCCTTTCCCACCAGAAGCAGCAGAGCTGCAGAGCACCACACGGTACAAGACCAGCGTTTCAAGCTATAACAGCTCCCACCATGGTACCTGACCTCCTCGTAATCAAGACCGTGTTTTACTGTGACAACAGATGTCATTATCCCTTTGGGCTTTTGCAGGCAGCAAACTGAGGCATTGGATAAATGAAATGACATGGAAAAAAAAATCAGCTGGTGAGCAGAAGAGAGCCCAGGTCCCCAGAGTAGCTGGTGACTGATGTCTCACCTTCAGCCTCTAGTGCTCTTTTATGAATGTGCCTGGGTGTCCCAGCAGAGACTTAGTGTGTCAGCAGGTCTGAACGGGATCCTGAAGCATCACAGAGCAATCGGTGCTCTGTTCAGCATGGGCGTAGGGATCCTGCTGAGGAATGAGCACCCCATGGTCTTGTTTCTTTGGATGCCGTTTTATCAGGGACTAACTTCCTAACAGCAGGTCCAGTTTGGGTGCTTCATCTATGTTTTCTCCCCATCCCAAGTCTTTAAGCTTTGCATTAATGGTCAAATTATTTTCATGGCATATCTGGCATTCAGTTCTTAACCAGCACTACACGTACCAGGTTATGTGCCGTCCTCTCTGTGCCATCACCTTCACATCTGCTGCTTGCTCTGTTTCTTCGACATCTTCCATGCTTCTCCTCCCCCCTCCTCCCAGCAGCAGGATGGCACAGACCTGAGGACAGACCACAGCACATGGTCACTGTAATGCCAGTTACTGCCTTGAGCTCAGCAGCAAAGCAGTGGAAAGAGATGGCCCCAGATACCTTCTCCCACAGTCATTCATCCTGGCTGCCCTTGAGCCGTTCCCACCTCCCAGCTTGGCTGGTGGCAGGAGCTGTGGGGGAAGTCAGCAGCAGGGGACAAGCCCACGGGTAGGAGAAGGAGCTGCGAGAAGGGGGCAGTGATGGAGGTGTGGAAAGGAGGAGGAAGGATGGAGGAGAGAGAGGCAAGGGAAAGCAGCAGATTTCAGGGTGGCTCTCCAGGCGGCTGCCTGCTTGGAGGGCTCCGGCCGGTGCTCCATTTCCAATTTGGCTTGTTTGAGAGCATAAACCTCCCTCCAGTCTGGGCACCAATAAAAGAGGCAGCTCTGCAGAGTCTGCACTCAGCTGTGGCAAGCTGCCGACTTTCATTTCTTTTTACTACTGACTTTGTGTGTCTCTCGCCCCTTCCTCCCATTCTGGGGACTTTATGAACTGAGACGCAGCATCCTCCTTCCCCCAAGCAGGGGCTGGCTCCGGACCTGGAGTTCCAGGAAATTTCCAGGGTGGCCTCTGAGCAGCAGCAGCAAACGTTGCTGCCTGCAGCACCCAGCCCTGTGCAGGTAGGGCTGTGCCCCACTGACCCTGCCCTCCTGGGGGGGGCTGCCCCCCTGTGCACACCAGCATGGGGTATCTCCACCAGAGCCCTGTTTCTTCCTTCCAGAAGGGCAGCTCCAAGTCTGTGTTGTCCATCCCAGCTGCTGTATATATGAAAGAGATGGCTACGTCACATGCTGCTGGTGCCGCAAACTGATCAGGCAATTAAAATATTTCAAAGAGGAGAAGAACAAGTGACAAAGAGCAAATGAAAGTGAAACAGAGAAGAATGGGCCTGGCTCGAAAATGTTACCTTTTGCACCACCCATGACAGTTTTTCTGTATGCCAAAACTGGCAGAGGGAAATCCAGACGTTGCTCCAAATACAAGCTTTGGCTGAGAAATGTGGGTTTTCCAAGGAATGGCATCTTTCTAGCACCTTCCACTTCTTTCTTGTCACTGGAAGTAAGAACACCATGATTTGGGTTTCCCTGGTGCCCAATGATTAGCCTATGGACACCACTCAAACCCACCCGCTCATCTCCTCTCTCCAGAACACACACATTTTTCTGGGAGGGTACCATGGAGTTGGTTCTTGTTTCCACCAGCCCTAGGACAGCAGCTGCACTAACTTTTCTCTAGCACCTGCCAACCAAGTGTTTTGGATGGTTTTATCAGCATAAGAAGTCTGTGTCTTTTTCCAGGGTAGGAAAATACATTATCACTGTTCTGGAAATGGGAAAACAGAGCCTGGGAGGTGGTGGGGCTAGCTGGAGATGCCAGGGAATGCACCAGGAGGGGTTAGCACTAGCACGGTCCTTCCTGTGGGGTAACATCAGGCATATCTCTTTGCCTTCCTCCATCTTCCTGGACACCATCCCTAAAGACACCAAATGCTTTGGGGTTAGGACCATCTCAGTCATGGGCTCCAGCACAACCCCGGCCGTGTCTCACCTGTGCCCTTGCCCAGCGGCAGCTGCAGTGGCCACTGCAGGGCTCGGCAATACAAGACGAAGGACACCCATGTTGATTACTTCTACTGTACCAAATGTAGCTGAGCTGTCACAGCTCCAGAGCAGAACAGGAGGAAACAGGATGCTTTTTTTTTTTTTTTTTTTTTTTTTTTTTAAACAAAAGGTGCAAATCTCAACCTTAGCATTAACCAGCTTTGCAAATCTTGGCCTCCAGCACCCCTGCTGGCTGCTCCCTCCTCACTCAGCAGCACGTGTGCGGGTGGACACACAGCTTTGGCACACGTGGCCTGTATGCCACGATCACCACATGGTGCGTAGTGCCCCATGCACATTTCCTAAGGCACCCCCCTGCTCCTCTGTGTCCGAAGCCCCCAGTTGCTGGGGTTACTTCGGTATGATTTTGCCACTCTGGTGGTAGCATTTCGGGACACACACGTGGCCATGCCTCGTGGCAGCTCTGTGTATGAACACACAGTTGTATTTTATTTAAGATCATGCATTTAGGACACAGTCTGCACATATCTTGTGGTAGAATCATGGATAAATTTTGTTTAAAATGCAGGCATTTGTTTTGTCCTATCTATACTTGTGCTGTATATGTATGTCATAGTATTTTATCAAACCTGCAAGCTGCACTCTGTAGTATCCACTTCACCTATAGCTGTTTCATGACTGGAGTGGTTCTTTATTTTATTTTATTTTATTTTATTTTATTTTATTTTATTTTATTTTATTTTATTTTATTATTTTTATTTTATTTTATTTTAATTTATTTTAATTTAATTTCACACGGTTACCAGTGAGTACTAGAATGGCAGAAGAATAGGGAAGATCACACTGAGAAACCAAATATCTTGGTATTTCTGTTTGTGTTTCTTCTTCATGGGTCTTTTTTTGCCTCAAGGAGCCACTTACGGGGCTGAAATACTGCAAGATCTGGTCTTCTTGTGGTATTCCTACCAGCCAGGGAGTGAAACACCCTGAGCAGAACAGATCTTACATTATTTCAGCTCCACAGAGTGCTCCCTGAGGCATCTGCGAGAAACATAAGCACAGCTACAAATGCACAGAAAATGCTTGCTGCACAGATGCAAGTGCTGAACTCCCTGCATCCCCTCCTCACACGGACAAGGGGCTGCATCCACCCCAGGCACACTGAGACACACGGGGTGGGTGTCCTGCAAGGGGTCTGAGCCAAGCCCAGACAGCAAAGAGCCAAACCCAGTCCAAACAACAGGAGCAGGACAAGGAGATTGTTTGCAAGCTCATGGTTCAAAACTGGGAGCTCTCACAGAGTGCAAAGGACACAGCAAAGCTGGGGCCAAGCTCGTGGTCATTTCTCCAGAGTCACTCCCAAGAAGGGGATGCCGTTTGGACTTGGTGATGCTCTTGGTGTAGGCTTGCACATGGTTAGGTGCTGGAGAAAGGCTCATGCTCTCTGCAAGGGTAAGTTCATTTCTGTCTGTTACATGTCCAAAACACTCCCACATATTGCCATAAGCACCTTTCATATACATTAAAGACAGACATCAGCAGAACAGCACTAGCAACAAAGCAGTAACACAGACACAACTACCAGAAATGTGTCCATTTTAGCCAGCAAAGCCTACGTGGTGGAGGACGAGGGGTGCAGCCTCTGTGCTCCTTCCCCCAGCATCACTGGGTGCTGTTTGCCAAATGATGTGACTGGGGCCATTCATTTGCACTGCAGTTCCCTGCACTGTGTGGGCGGATCTGGGCACTGATGCAGACAAAAACCCAATGTCCAACCCTATTTCATTGAAGATGTCTGAGAATTTTGGCTTTTCTACAGTAACCAAAAAATTTTCAATGGATATAAATATTTTCCAATTAACATCTTCTGTCTTGTCATAATGTTGGGGAAAATGTTCCATTACCTACTAGCTTTGCTGATCTCTAGAAACATTTAGAAAATAGAAGTTCCAGCCTACAGGAAATTCTGCTATTTCTACATTAATTTTCATCATGAAATGAAATGAAAAAATAGACTGGGCAGGATGGGGTAGAACAGAATGTTAATTCTGAAACAAATTCAATGAAGAAGCATAAAAATCATGTTAAAGTTTATGTTTTGATAGCATTGAAAACACAAAATTACTTATAAATATAATGAGGAAGGCAAAAACAAATAATCCATTACATTTTGGGTCAGTTCAAATATCTGCCAGAAGTTCCAGTCAACATTTAATATTTCTGCAAAATGGTTCAATTTGGAGGATTCTGCATTTTCCAATGGAAAACTGGCCCATCAAAGTTCTTTTTTTTTGATCTGCTCTCTTGATTATAGTATGCTACTAAAGAAGGATGTTTTCCGCTGTAACCATTTTTTTTTCTAGCTGCAGGCATGTAATTTACAATTATATTTCAACTGACTAATACCGCATTAAGCATCCTCTCAGAACTGGACATTCATTATCAGAGATTACATAACTACAAAAGGAAGCAGCCGCAATGGCCAAAAAATCCGAGGCCCATGGCAGAGGAGCCCTGCACCCCGCGCTGCTGCAGCACGGCCGCATCCAGCACAGGACACTGACCTGCAGCCTGCAGGTTCTGCATTGGGGCACGGAAACAGCTCTAGAAAGAGTGAACACTTGGCTAGAGTCGAATGGAAAAGCCATTAAGCTCTGGGTGCTCTGGTCTTTCTCTCATTTATTTATTTATTTATTTTTCTGCATTATTTTCTCTTTCCTTTTTCTTGCTTTTTGCTTTTCTCTTCCCACACTTTCTCCCCTTCTTCCTTCTTCTCCATCATTTTCTCCCTTCCTTCCTAGTCCTGTAGTAGGCATTGCCCACCTCACAGTTGCATGCCTGTGGTTCATTGCAGCTGGTTCTGCATTCTCCCGTCCCACCTGCCCCACAAGTGGACTCCTCTTTTCAAGTCCTGGCTCCTTCCCTCTTCCTCCACACCAAATCTCCCCATCCCGTGGCTCTAGGCTCTCAGCAGGGACGTCATCCTAAACCCGCCCTTTGAGTGACACGGCGGGCAGCCCCAGCCTGGTGCTGTCCCCACCCCGCTCACGCAGCATTTCATCAGAAATCAAAAGACAAGTTAATCTGTTTGGGCTGCAAATGAAGGAAACAATGGGGGAAAAAACGGTGAGAGAAATGATATTTCTCTCCTCCGGCAAAGGGGCACGATGGGGGTGGGAAGGAGTGTGGGGGTGGGTAGAAGGAAGGAAGGTTGCTTTATTTTATTGATTTAAAAAAAAACACACACATATCCCACAGGCGCCAAAAAGCACAGGGCAATGATTAATGTCCCCTCAGAAAAAGAAATTATATAGAATAAATTAAACTACTGTGGCAGCAAATTGAAAAATAAGGATGTAAATGAGGTTTGAATACTTAATATCTGAGAAGGGAAAGCGAGTCCCGGGCATGGCGAGGCTGGTGAGGAATTGCCAGCGACCTGAGGGGGGATGCTCCCCTCTCCTCGCCCAGCAGCAAGGAGCCGGTGTTGGGCATGGAGCAGGGGCAGCCCACGCCTGGGGATGGAGGTGTGCCACCCCCAAGATGGACTCATCTGTCCTCAGCCCTTATTGCCAGGCTCCCCCAACCCAGGCTGTGAGGAGGCCTGCCCTCACATGTGGGTGCAGGCCGACATTTGCCATGCAGAACCGCACAGTGCTGCTGATCCCACTAGGTTTCAGCCTGCTTTGCACACACGGTGCGGTGTAGTGCCCATGGATGACGAGTCTACAAAATTCAGACTGTTTGGCTCCCACCCCTGGCACCATCATGTCATTTCTTCCTTTCCTTGCTCCATGGCCAGTGGTGGGACGACGTGGTGTGGCCCCTGGAGAGCACAGAGGAGGCTCACCTCCACGTGTCGGGGCCGTGGGGCTGGTGGTGGCTGTCAGGGGCAAGGAAGGTTCCTGTGTGGAATGTGTCCTGCTGCTGCCTGCCGTCCTGTGCAGCCAGATCTCGGTGTTGTTTGCTGTGTTACAGGTGCAGGTGAAAGATCCTGACGACGGAGCAAACTCTTCATTCGCATCAAAACAAAGCACAAAGCACAAAAAGCTCCCCTTGTGGCTCACTCCTAGTAGCTCCCTGGACAGCAAGAGTCCATTCATGGCAGGCAAGAGGAAAACTCTACTAATAGACAGCAAACAGCCCCTGGGGTCTCAGCTGCAGGCCACAGGCTGTGTCTCTGCCCTCCTGCTGAGAGCAGCAGTAGGACTGAGGACAGAAAACCTGGTTACCCACAAGAAGGGGCCAGGGAGGACAGAAAGCTGCCGTCCCCCTTGGTGCTGGACCTGACCATCATGACAGGGGCAGGAGTACACACGAGGTCCCCCCTTGCCGGGCTGTGTGGGGCTGAAGGCAGCTCCTGTACCAGGACCCAGCTGCAGAAGGGTTGGGTGAAGCCCTGGCTGTGGGACGTGCTTACCCAAGGGTGGGGAGGCAAACAAGGAGGTGTAGAGGACCCAGCTGGGGGTTGAATTCTGGCTGAGGGGCAGCCCTTCTTCCCCTGCCCTTTGGGCTTAACCCCAGGCACTGCCATCAACCCCACCCGACAGGAAATTAATATTCCCCAAATTGCTGGAGAGCTGCTAGCTCTGGCTTATTTTCTTTCCATCTGGCTGTGGTGGAGGAGAACCTGTCCTCAGCTTGCTGCTCAGCTGGCTCTGCTTTATCTCGCACCTCTCCATCTCCCTCTCAGTCCCCTCTCTGCATCCCCTCTCCACTTCTGCCAGTGCATGTGTGTGTGTGTGTGTGTCCCTCTCTCTTCCCTTCTGTCTTTTTTGTTCATATATATTTAGTATTTATTTACAAGCTTGATTTTTTTCCCTCTGAGTGAAGCCAGGCATGCACAGAAATCCTTAAGATGCTATAAAGCCGCTGAGGTATAAAATGGAAAGTGCTTAGCCTGCCTGTACAGAAATATCTCACTGCGCCGCACTGGAAGCCACCGAAGCTGGGCACTGTAAATCTCATAGAGTTTAGCTTGTTTGTTTACACCATGACGACGATCTAAAGAGAAAAAGAGAGAGAGGGGGAGAGGGAGAAGCTCTCGGTTCCTCTGTCAGACCATGGCACACATCCCCTCCCCAAACTGCCTGCAGGACCTTACAAGCACATCACCTCCCGGCCCCACAGCCCCTGCCCAGCCCCTCCGAGGGTGGCTTGGGGCTCAGGCGAGGCAGAGGGACCTGCTACCACCCATCCCAGGACACGTGGAAAGGCACTTGGATTTCCCAAGGAAAGACTGAGAGGGCCGTGATGAGGCTCCTGCTGCTGGGGCAGACTTCCATGCTTCTTGTTTGTCAGTCAAACCAAGCCTCTTTTTGAATGTTCAGCCTTGGGTTTCTCAGACCACCCTGAACATCTGGCAAAGGTCTTCCTAAAGATGTAGAAATGGTCCTTGTTAGAAACAAAGAAAACCTGAACTCACTGGAAATAGGCTTAATTTTGGACTCTTTTGTTATCTGACATGAATAAGGGCCCCAACCTGAAACCTCTCCTGCCCGTGTCCCTGCAGCACAGCTCCAGCACTAGCCTTCCCACCCAGCCCTTCCCTACAACGCGGCCCAAGAGAGGATCCCATGTGTAAATCTGGTCTTGCTTCCACCACCTCCAGGTCGGTCCAGCCATGGCTCTGGGGCACTGGCCTCTCAGAACACACCAGGACAGGCCCTGGCATTGGGTGCAGCCCCACAACATGACCCACACACTCCTCTCTTGTGTGGTCATCTGGGCAGGCAAACTGCTGGAGCTGAGTCAGGTTTGCGTGCTGCCCCCTGAGCCAGGAGCTGTACAGCTCTCCACTGTGATGATGGAGGACCAGCATCCAGATTTCTCCATTTGCCAAACGTTTTGATCTCCAGCTGAGCAAAGAATGGAGCCATAGTAACATTTGTGAGAGGAGATCTGAGAAGGAAAGGAAAGCCAAAACAGTCTAAATCAGAAATTATAAGTGCTATATATAGTGCCATAGCAGAGAGGCACTGTGGAAAATATGAAAGCCTGCAGTGATGGCACTGTAAAAACATCCTTCAGTTAAAAACAAAACAAACAACAAAAAAAACAGGCTGCTGAACTGTCTTACATCACAGGTGGGGAATTAAGCCTGCAATGCTGAAATGACCTGACCTAACCTATACAGGGAGTTTGTTGTGCATCTGGGACATGAATTCAGGTCTTCTGTGTCCTAGACATACAACCCTTTCCAAGTTGAAGGTATAAAAGCCTTGAAAAAATAATAATAAAAATAAAATAAAATCAGAGGCTGTCTCAGCTATTGATGGGCAGAAAGAGGAGGAAGGAAGGAATTCCATTCTCTGCACGTGTGGCTGCACCCAGCTGAGGGTGCCAGGACCCTCAGGCTGCCTTCCACATTCCTGGAAATCACACCAGGCCAGAGTGGCAATGCAGAGCTCAAGCTTGGTGTCCTTCTGAAACAGGGTGGGGGGACTTGGGAAGGGCAGGGCGAGCAGCGACGCCAGCTCCAGCACCAAAAGGTGTACTCTGTGAAGTTCTTGCTTTGATGTCAGCCTGCGTGGATTCATGCTGTCCAGATACAACATGGGAAGAGAAATCTGTAGTCCAATATCTACTTGGCATGCTGGTGGGCTTGCACCTCTTTCCATGAGCATCCACTGGAAAGAGAGCTCCATCCATGCTCACCCAAATAAAAAAAAATGCAAATATGAAAACCACTTGCAGGTGGTTGTTGTCACAAGCTGTTCTGTACACTGCTATTCCTAAAATCTGCAGTGCTTCCCACAAAAGGGGAGGAGAAACTGGAGGAAAGCACGGAAGTCATTGGGGTGCCAGCCTGCCAGTGTAGCATGCAAAGAGGGTGCAAGAGTGCCCTCTGAAGGAAGGTCACTGGTTCGAGGTCTTGTGCTGGGCCAAGCTGCAAGACCCTTTGGCCACTGGAGCCGGAGAGAGCAGGCTCTTGTATTCCCTGCTTGCAAAGCAAATTTACACTGGGTCTTGCTGGTGGGCAGTAGGGTAAGGTTTTTATTCCACCACCACTCCACAGAATGGCGGTTTGTCTGTGCATCCCAATCCTTCCCCCCTCGTATGGATGTACGCATGTCGGGAAGGACATTCCACCACTGCTAGAGGAGCATCTGGGTCCTGCCACAAAGATAAAGACCTCATGCATGGTAAGGATGGATTAGCACTGAAATCCTTCCTCCCTCATCTTTTGCTGAAATCCTTCTTTTTTTTTTGTTTGCTTTTCTCTTCCTTCCCAAATGGCTTCCCGGCCTCTTCTTTAAGGGGGCATGCCAGGGCCCAGAGTAGGGGTCTGCACGGCGCTCACAACAGGCCCCGAGACAGCTGCAGTGAAAGGGATGCTGCAATCCTAAATGCCCTGTGCGCTCTACATATTGTGGAAAAAGCTGTTGCATTCATCAATGTCAGACGCAGAGTTTGAATAAATTTGAATGCACTCAAGCGTGTTCCCTGCAGTTTTCTATAATATCACTTTCCAGTTTGAATATTTCACTTACTTTTTTTCAAATTTCTTTTTATCCACCAGTTTTTCCTCCTTTTCATCCTCTCCTCCCTTCCTCTCCTCCTGCCACCTAACCCCCTCTCCAGGTTTTCACATTTGCAAGCCAAGCAACTGGGCAAGGAGGGCATGCTGCAAGCTTCCTCTCAGCAGTGCCCTGGGGAAGGCAGGCACTTCTCACAACGCAGTTACACCTCCCCAGCCTCTTCCCAGTTTGGATGCCTTCCCACCACAGCATGGCACCCTGCAGAGTGCTGCGGGGAGCAGAAATGAAGTGTTTGCAAGGCACTAGCACAGCATCAACTCGTGGGGTGCTCACAGGTGGCTCTCAGTTGCCTTGGCTCAGGAGCTGAGCTCTGGCTGTGGAGGGGGGACAGGATAGTCAAGCAGTGCCATGAGCCACCGATGGGGTCCCATCACATCCTCTGAAAGTCAGAGCTCATCATCGAGGAGCAGCAGCTCTGAAGCTGCCCTGCTGCTGGTTTTGCATAGCGCTGTCCCAAAGCTACACCAGGGCAAACAAGTGGAACCGAATTTGTACTTTCCTTTTTCCTCTTTGCCACCAGCCTGGAGCAAACTATCAGCCCCTTTCATCTCTCACACTTGACTTTGTTCCCTTTGTAATGGAAATTAGACTTATGTGTGTGTAGACCACCAAGGGGTCTACAGGCTAAGTGGACATGCTGAAGGGTTAATTGTACTCTTGACTAGCCAAAGAGAAGGGGGTGCGCTTTTTAACCCCACTTCTGGGCTAGGTTTCCTTGTATTTTGTACAAGTAGGAGGAGAAATGGCTTGTACCAACCTCCACGACTTCCTTCTCTGCCCGGGAGCATCCTGGGGCAGAGGGCTGTGAGTGTGCTGGGGAGCAGGGAGGGGGAAAGGGCTGGCAGCACCCAGGAGTGAATGAATTCTGCTGCTTGTATTGAGAATTCACTGCTCTCCCTGGTAGTGAAAACTCTATGATCTTGTGACTAACCACTTTCCCCTTTCACTGTTTTTGATTTATATCCCATTACTTCGCCTGTTTGTGCCTTGCAGACATGAATTTTTTCCCTGACATCTCCTATGCAGCAGCCACGTCAAAACCTTTGATAAAATAATAGTGGTAAGACGTTTGCATGGCTGTTTTTATGTTTCCGGGGATATAGACATCAATTAAAACTCTTCATACAATCTGATCCGTCGTTATTAAAGGCATTAATACCGGCACGCCCCTCAGATTAGGGGCTGCTCGCTGGGCGATTGAGGAAAGCAGGGAACAGTGTCCGCATGCGTCCCCTTCCTGCTCGGCTCCCACGGGGACCCTGCCTGGAGCACAGCTGGCATGGGCTGCCTGGGGGGGCATGGGGCAAAGGCACCAGCAGAGCACAGCACTGCCCTCCCCACGCCTTTCACGTTATCACGAGACCTTGAACGATGAGCACCTTCTCTGCCACTGCCCCCAAAGACCAAAGGCGCCTGAGTTTCTTGCAAACACATGCCCCAGGGTGGCCAGAGAGGGCAGCTGAGGTCACAGCCGTGGAGCAACTGGTGCTGGGCGTTCCCTAGGGATAAGCCATCTCCTTCAGCAATACAGGTCAAATGGAGAGTTGGGAGAATATGTGATTTTCCCACAGCAACTTGTGCAGCTTTCCCTCATTAATGATCTCCACATGTTGTCAAATGCAAGAAGCATCTCTCAAACAGGAGGAAACTGAGGACATTTGGGTTATATTGAGCCGGCACCTAACTGAAGGAAGAAATGGGCTCTGCAGTGGTCAGCCTGTGAAAAATGTCAGTGTCATCACTCAGTGTTTCACCTGGAGGCAAACCAGGAGGTCTGAACTACACTTTCCCGTCTAGACCCACTTGTGTCCAGCATTTCTCATTTGACACAGATTAAAGTGATTCCTGCTGGAGCTGGGCACAGTTGGTGTCCCCACCTAACCTCCCCACAATGCCTCTTGTGGGGGTGAAGCCTGAATTTGCAGAGAACGTTTTTGGAGATGGGGGCTTTCCCTTTTCCCTCCAGTGTCCCCACCACCCAGAAGCCGTGCTCCCTCCTGTCAGCACCATGTGGCCCCCAAAGGCTCCCGTTGGTGATAACGCCTGCTCCAGTGCTGGTGGAGGACTGTGCAATGGGATTGGAGTTACTGCCTGGTCTAGGAAAATTTCCCTCCTCATATTTTTCCAATTCTCCATTCCATATAGCAATGAGATGGAGGAAATCCTCTTTAATGCATGGCGGTTTACATGCTATTGCTGTCCCTGCTGCATTTACGGTATTTCAGGTATTACTGTTTTTCTCTCTCTCCTTTTTTCCCTCCTTGTCCTGGTCCTTCAGCTTGGCATCTCCCATGAGCAACGACAGTCAATATGAGCAGAGTAACCTCTGTCTCCTCTCCCAGTCGTACCAGTCACTTTCCCTCTGCCTTCCCAAGGGCCTGGCAAACACAGACAAGAAATGGAAGAAAGATGGAGACATCATCTTGCAGACAACCTCCACCCGCAGCACCATACCCTCCACACAGGTGGAGCAAGTGCCCTGAGATGCAGCAGGGCTTGGTGACAGTGCAGACCCCAGGAGGGAATGGCTTCTCTTCCAGCCTGCCCATGGGGCACAGGAGGCCATCAGCCCAGCGGGTTGAACAGGATAGAGGTGGGGAAAGCTGTCCAGAGCATTTCCCTGGGATGGGAGAGATGTCACTGGGAGGGAAATCTGCCCTCCCTCATCCAAAAGAAATGTAGGTGACCACCCACCACGGGGCCGGGGCGGTGGCAGGGGTCAGAAGGAGGGACAAGGTGTGTGCACATCGTGCATGGTGGTGACTCCTTTGAGCACTGGTTTTCCATTGCCCCAGGGGAGCTGGGGGGAAGCATGTGTCTCTCAGGCACACGGCAGCCCTGACTGGGTAACGGTGCAGAACGTAAAGTGTTGTCTATTAGGTAGGAGACTGGTTAATACAAAGAGTTGTTGGTAATAACAATGTCCTTTCAGCAGTGACAGAGACAAAGTACCTGCATGTGGCGTGTACCACTGCGTGCAGCGAGTGATGGTCGCAGGGAAGCTTTGGAAATCATTTGAATTTCACATCCAGGGAGAGTCGGCCTATCATTAAAAAACCCTAATTTCAGTGTCAGGTGGAGTTCCAGGTAATCGATCATGGTGTCAGCTGGTACAGGCTCTCCCTGCCTCCATGCCTTGCCTCCAAGTCAGCCTTGGTTTTTTCCAATTAAACTTGTTGCTGGCATCCGGAGGGAAGCGTGGGAGTGCAGGAGGGGCAGCCCACCCGGCCCCCCTCATTACTGCGAGGTGGGGTGGATGGGGCCAGGAAGGGGGCTGAGGGCTGCAGGGATGGGTGCTGGAGGGGAGCAGGGGTAAGGGAAGGGGATGCTGAGAAAGTGATCTTTGCTGCAGCAAGGGGCAGGAGGGACCTGCAGGGGGATTCTGGAAACATCATCATGTCTGGGGGAAGGCATTGTACACATCCTTCCATGCGTTACTGATGCTGCCAAGCCCCACCAGCCAGTTTTGCTGCCTCCCACATCCTCTCTGCCCCTATCCAGCACCAGGCTTTCAAACCCCCTGTGCCCACGCAGGCATGTCTCGCATCCCCAGCCCCTTTCATTCCCCACCAGCCAGCTCTCCAGGGCCCATCTCCTGCTCTCCAGGGTCAGATTCACTTTAATGGGTAGCAGAAGGATCCAGGCTCCTGTTTACAGTTTCAGTTTCCAGGGCAACATTTTTGGCAAGAGATTTTTTTTTGGTTACAAAACAACCTTCCTCTTCCCCCAGAGGTCAAATCTGCATGAAGAATTGCCATCAATAGAAACATACTCTGTTTTCCATCATATTTCACCCCAGTTTTAAAACATATCTGTAACGAAAGTTGACTGAAGAGGCATTATACAGAGGGAGAAAAATACTTCAAAAATAACACCTATAAAAATGTGCTTTATAAAACTGAAGGAATCTGTTAGAAAAAGAGCTTCTAATTCCTACATACATTCTGCAGGAAATCTCACTGAAATCTTACTACAAAGGAATCATATTGAAATTGAAACACTTCTGCGGCATTTGCTCAATGCTTTGGCTAGTCCTCTGTGCTGCTGTGACTATTTGGTAGCTAAGGTTTAGAAGCAGTAATAGAGCCACCCTTTACTGACATTTGTACCTACAGCTCAGAAATATCAGCCCTAAGCAAGGACTTTGTGTCCCATGTACCGAGTACAGGACAGTCATGGACCCAAAAAAAACAAGCAGGGTCAGACCCGTCATCCTATGTGATGGCAGGGCACGAACTCACTCCAAGGATGACACCTCACGCTGTGCACAACCCCAGCTGAACGACTCAGTTGTGCTGCCGTAAGGCTGAGATGGGGAGCAGGGGGATCTGGGGGCAGGATCGCCCCGGTGGACTTCCTGTGCTCAGGGCTTTCATGCTCAAGTGATTTCTAAAGACGCAGCAAAGTGGAGAGAGGCTCTGAAGGGCAGCGTGGGGTGAGCCAGGTTGCACAGCCAGAGTCCACCGGGGGCAGGCTGAAAGGGTCATCCAGGGCTGAGCGGTGGGGTCTGCACTGCGGATGGTCAGCAGATACAACTGGAAGGGAAAACACAAAAATGACCCTAAGTGCAGGTGCGGGCACAGCTGGAGAGCAAGCGTTGAGGAGGTAGGAGGTGGAACGGTGCAAGCAAGCAGCTAGATTGGCTCTCGCTGCGGTGTGAGGACGCTGCCCATCTCTGCTGAGCCCCCTCGGACTTGTCCGGGCATCCACATGACAGGGAAAGGTCAAACGGGTCTAACTGCAGCATTGCAGAAATGCAGTTTTTGCTTCCAAGGGAGAAACTGGGCAGCAGGAAAGGCACTGCTGTAACACTTAACCGTAAAGCTGGGCAGGGAGCCCAAACGTGGAAAGTTGAGGTTAGCAGCATTCGCAGTTGGATCAAAGGTTGGTGTGTATCGGGGACGTCCAGCCAAGACTGGAAATCTCTCACGCACAGAGGACCGGCAACGCCGTTCATGCCAGTGCTGCAGAGGGGCTAGCAGTGATTTTGGGGAGCCGAGATGGAGCAGTATGCCGCAGGAGAGCCCGGTGAAGAGCATTGCCTTCCCTCCTCCTGACACGGATCCGTGCCATAGAGACCTTTCCTGTGTTCCTTGTGGCTGGTACACCGACAGGGCTTCAGCTCAGCCACCGCTCCTCCCAGGTCTTGGGACCGCTCTTGACCTTGGGGGCTACCTGCTAGGTTCAGGTCTCGGGCAGCGGACAGCTTTGCCCAGTTTTTGCAGGACTCCCAGACAAAGAGGCAGAGTGCGGCTAAGCTTCTATTTACCAGGTGTATCAGTCACTTCTTGCCCCTTCTGAGCTTCCAGATCTGCTGTTGGAGCAGTTTGTTTCTCACTTGGCAGTGGGGTAAAGGGAGTCCTCTCCTCAGCCTGGCCAGGTGAGTGTGACAAGCCCAGGGCTGCTCCTCTCCAAGATACAGTCCCAGCTTGCCAGGACATTTGTCTGCTGCTGCAGCTCGCATGGGACTGGAGGTACTTGGATCCCACATGATGCCCAGAGGAGAGGAGAAACCAATTGCCTTTGCTTCAAGGGCACCAAGCAAAGCATAAAGAAACTATGTGCAAATTGAATGGGAGGCATTAGGAAATATCTTTGGAGAGAGCACAAGTTTCATCAGCACGGTACGGACAAAGATTGATACCTCTGACTTTTCCCTCTCCTGTCCCTCCCTGCCCCTCGCCAGCTGCAGGCCAGGCAGCATCCCTGATCCCTTGCAGTAAAGCTGGCAGTGGCTGTGGCTTGTGGAGCCTACCTCTGCCCTGCAGGTTCCCAAGGGATTCACCTCAGTGATGAATGCCCAGGCCAAGGCTCACTGCACAGAAGGGTGGCCAGGTCGGGGCAGGGGCTGGGACCTCCCTGCTTCCCTGCAAATGACTCCGGCAGTGCAGGCAGGACAGGCAGCTCCATCACTGCCTGTGCCATCGCTGGGGCTATGTCTCACCAGCTCAATTTGCCTGCATGATCTCGCTGGTGCTGGGAATGGCTCTCCCCAGGGCCTTGCACAACATCCCAGTTCCCCCATGCACACCAACAGGAGCTGCTGCACTGGAAGGAGCAATGCCAGCACAGGTGATAATGCAAACCGGAGGAGGTGAGGCCAGTGCTGGCAGGCTCATCTCCTAAGCTCACGGTAACAGTGACAAATCTCTCGTCGTTTGTTCCTTCCTCTCCTGGCACTTTTGTTTCTCTTTAAGTGGAGTTTATCATGGTGCAATGGGCTTTTTTCCAAGCTAATGTCTGTCAGCTCCAATTTGTTCAAACGACCTTCGTAGACTCAGGGGAATTTTAAAAATAAATAAAGAAAGGCCTGCTGGAGTGCTCGGGGAGGGCTTCACCTGACAGCCAGTGATAGAGACACCTCGGAGCCTGCAAGTGCTGCGTCCTCCTGGGACTGAGCCAGGGGAAATGAGCTGATTAGGGAAAAGACTCTGGAGCCCTGGGGACACCTGCTAGGTGGAAGAGAGGACAGGGCTGAACCACAGACAAGGGCTGCTGCTGGCAGGGAAGAGGAAGGGGAGCATACAGCACTCACCTCCCTGCACCTTCCTCTGGGGCCCATCTTCCTCTGGGACCCTGTGCTGGCAGTACTTACCGCAGCCCTCCCCAAACACCTTTCACTTGTTTCAGTTTGCAGAAGAGCCCAAATATTTTATTCACTACCAAACTTGAAAAATGCCCCGAAGACACACCAAGGTGTTAGGTACCTTCCTCTCAGCGCACTTTCCCACTGGGCAACCAGCTTCCCTCAGGCCCTGTGGGACACTGATATTTCTAAAGCAGTGTTCTTTCTCTTGTACAACAGCCTGGCTTTGGGACATAAGTTCAAGCTAAGTTCCCCCTCCTCACTGTTCTGTAGTTATCTCACACATGCACACAAACACGCACATCCCTAGAGGGAAGCAGGCAGTGGTGTACTTGTATTACCGGGGTGGTATTTGTGGAGCTGGGAGCGGGGCAGTGGAAGTGGGCATCAGCATTCAGATCCTCCCGGTCCCCAGTTCAAACCATAAAAACCAGGCTGGTTTACTGGGACGTGTCCCTGCCATGGGCAGGGGGGACTGCACAGCTTGTGCAAGGAATAATTTTTAGGATACTGATGCTTTATGAGAATTGCATCTTTAGGGTCAAAGTCTGAATATACTTGCAGTGAGATCAATGCTGGGATTGCAAATATGACAGCATATTTCATGTCTGCTATTTTCTGTTTGCAAACCTAGGTGTATTTCTGGAGTGTTAAATAAGGTTGATTTTGCCTCAGACCTTCTGGTTTGAGGATGGGAGTATCAAGGAATTTGTAGACAAGTCTTTAGAACTGAGTTGTGACAGCACCAACTCCCCCTTAACATCAAAAAAAAAAAAAAAAAAAAAAAAAAAAGAGAAGGGAGAGGGGAAAGAAAAATAATAAGAACATATTGCCTTGATTGCCCTGATGAGCTATTTAAGAGGGAAACTGAACACAAACACACCTAGTGATGTCTACCTGGGTCTGCCGACAGCCTGGACAGTAGCTGAGAAATGCAAGAGCTGCCCACACCCATCTCCGTACATCAGCTCTGAAACCTCGTGCTGACACTTTAGAAATAACCACTCAAAAGGCTTTCCTAGCCTGAAATTTTTGCAGATGTCTGCAACTCATTTAATTAGCCACCAGTCCCAGGTTGTTTTCTGTTTCTCTCAGGAAGGCAAAACATTTTACTGTCTTTTTGTCAACAGCCAATGCAACCCCGTATTTTCCACATTACAGACATTTATGTTGCATTCAAAAGAAGGCACCACCTCAGAGCATGGTAACAGCACGGAATAAAGACCTTAGCATCAATTTCAGTAACTCTAGGAATCTTGGAATGATTCTACTCTTCATGATTCTCTTCAGTTCATCTCTCTTGGCATATAGATCATGCTGCAGTCCTGCCTGTGCATCGTCTTCCCCTTGGTGGTGGGGTCACACCACTGCTCAGCTCTCACACCCAGCACTGCAGCAGTTCAGGCAGGACCAAGGGCTGCAGTCTCACCAGGGGGAGGCAGCATGGGCTGGAGGCAAGAGGAAGGGTGCTACTGGTGGTGTCCTGGTGAGCTCTGAGGTGACAATTAGCTAGGGCTTGTAATGGTTTTTTATTTATTTTAAACTATTAAGAACAGAGTTTAAAGCTGAAAGGAGAAATGCCAGGACTGGGAAAGTTGCTGAGTGCCTTGTTGCCATACTCCCAGGTTCCTGTGTCCCCTTGTGTTCTGGTAACACAAATGAAGATCAGCCTGAGTTTGCAGACAGCCTGTAAAAATTTCTCATCAGGAAAGTTCTTACTGCCCTCAGCCTGATGAGGCTCACCCAGCTCCACTCTCACCTTTCTTAACAGCCACATCCATCCCTGTGTCTCGCGGGGTTCATCCATCTCTACCTCGATATCATAGAAATACATCTGGAGGGCCATTCCCATCTACACCTGTCTGTCTGTTCATCCACCCATCCATCCATCCATCCGTCCATCCATCCTCCCATCCATCCAACCATCCCTCCTTCCACTCATTTCTAGCTGCCCAGCTGCCCGTGAGAGCTGACCCTCCATAGCATTTAATCGGCACCACAAGGATTGCCACACGAGCCTCTCGAGGCTCTCTGACCATCTCAGGGAGGATGCTCCTCTCCCAGGCAGCAGCTGGGGGGATGCTTGTGCTGACCCCCAGTCCTCTTCTCCCCTCTTCTGAAGGGGCCAGCCCTGTGATGCTGAGAAAGCCGTGCGTAGCTGGGCTGGGAGCACGCAGCCAGGAAACCTCTTTGCCAAGGGCTTTCTCCCTTTGTGCAGCTTGTGGGGAGCCTATTTGGCAGAGCAGAGACCGCTGCCCTCCCTCCTGCCACCCTCCCCTTCCCCACCGGCAGCCCCCAGCCCGGCAGAGAGACCGGGCTGGATGGAGAGCCTTTCTCTCCAGCGTGCCGCACTATGACAGATGATTGACTCGAAACAATATCTAAGGCGATCAGGATAAAGTACCGACCATTTCAAGGCTCAGCAGAATTCAAATTCTAATTAGACTTCTCACCACATTCCAAATAAAAATTGTTCCCCTGATATCCTTTTTGCCTATCAGGTGTCTCTCCCTGATCGCTGGAACAAAACGCATAAAGAAAGTGATTAAAGCCATAACAAAGGCATAAAATTGAAATTATCGCTGGTATCACATCTGGGAGCAGAGTGTGTCACCACACTGCCCCCCTCCCCCTCGGAGCGCTCCCTCCCCAAATAGGCACAGGCACGCAGCCCCCCACAGTCCTCGCCTCGGACGTGAGCCCGGGCAGGGGGAGCAGGGGCGGAGGGGACGGGAGCAGGTCTCGCTCCAGGCTGGAAGTCCTCCACTGCCATGGTCTGGGATGGCACCTCAGCCCGCACACCCTGCCCTGCCGCCCACCGCCCGGGGCTGGGCTGGAGCTGCAGGTGGTGTAAATCACCCCACAGGCTCCAGCGCTGCTTTATTTCAGCTGAGGATCTGGCCCACAGCATCTGCAAATGCAACACATGCCGGTGCCTGAAGCACACACACCCAGGGAGAGGAAAACACATAAGCACAGGGGCCTGCTTGCTGCCGGGCACTCACTAATGAGCAAGCAGGCAAACCCTTTGCTAGGGCACCCCCTGCACCCCCTCCCAACACACACACAGCCGAGCCCCCGTGCACCGCACACACCCCAGAAGGTTCCTCCTGCCCGCTGGTACAGCCAGAAAAATCGCCGCACACACACAAACGCAGACACAGCCCACACAAAACACGGATAAGCCTGTTATCTGTTCACTACGCAGAGGGCTATAAATCAGCGTCCAGTCAAAGCGTCCCCATGTGTCCCCCCAGACATACATACATGCTCTAAACGTGAGCTAATTGACACAAGCTTAGTATTGCGCCTGCAAATTCCCACCCCGTGCGCACCCGCATTCCCAGCACATACACGTGTGCAAGCTACATATGCCAGTTTGGGGGCATTATTTTTTTAATTTAAATTTTTATTGTTTACAGTGTCATCCATCGGTGGCACACCCCTACATAACTGTCAGCTCACATGCAGGTATTCCTCAATTTCCCGCACGCACCATACATGTGTGCACCATGCTCGGTGCACTGCTCACCCATCGGAGGGCTCGGATCCATGCACGCTGCTGGGGAGGGAGAGGCACAGCCCCGTCCCTCTCCCTGCCTTTGCACGGAGGCAGCGTGTTGGCTCCAGCAGCCCCCCTCCTGATTTACACCGTCGTGTGGGAGCAGAGCGGGGCCGCCCGGGACGTCGATGGCAGCGGGTGCCCCTGCCCTTTCCCCCTCCTGCACCGCAGCCCAGCCCAGCCTGCCCTCACAAATGGCCCATTTCATTTTTCAGCTGCACGAGGGGCCGCTCCAGAAGAGAGTTAAAAAGAGAGAGAGAGCGAGGGAGAAAAAGAAAGGGACTAAAGCGATATAAAATTAAAAGGTAAAAAGCAGGAACGCAAATGGGAGAGAGCTCTTTCAGCTTTCACATTATTAATGACTCTTCAAAAAATCGGCGAGTTTTCCAATCTTCTCCGAGAAGCGCTTGAAGGAGCTCACAGATGAAACTGACCTTCAAAATGTTCTTTGGTCTTTAGTTAAGAAATTCGCTCGCCATTATGGCATCATTAGGGAAACAAGGATAAAATTACTCCATGGTTAATGACCTATAGTATCTCCCCACCAAAATTTGTTTCAGATCTAATAAAACTGTGCTTAACACACTCGGATGAGTTATGAGGACTGTTCTGCAGGGTATTAAAATGTGGAAAATAGATTTTCCGAAGCTGGGGGGACTGGACTTTTCGAATCAGATAGCAGAATGGAATTTTCTGGGCAATAAATTCTTCCATGTCTCAATTTCATCTCGCTCTCGCTCTCTCTCTCTCCCTCTCCCTCTCTCTCTTGTGCTCTCTCCCTGAAATGCTAAAGCAACACGGAAATCTTTAAAGTGCAGGAGCTTATATAAACTTTACCCCCCCAACCCCCCAAATCGGGCCCCCACCCTTTAATGCCTTTTTTTTTTTTTTTTTTTTCCTTCCATCTTCCATCAGGAGGGATTGCTGCTGTTTGCAGCCTCGCTGCAGCCGTGAGGCCTCTTTGTGTCGCAGCCTTGCACTCTGGACGTCGCGCTGGGCCAGCAGGCTGCCAGCAGCCCCGCATGGGTGCCGGCATGCCGAGGTGGGGCTGCCCATGGGGATGTGGGCGTGCGGGCATCCCTCCACCTGCCCCACATGCCCACCCAAGGCTGTGGCAAGAGCACGCTGAGGACTGGTGTTGGGCATTTCGCCCTCCGCTCATCTGGGGAAGGATGCCCGCAGCCTTTCCAAAAGTCCCCACCTGGCACCGAAGCAGCAGCACGTGTGGGGACGCGTTGCACATGCGTGCTGGCCCCAAGGTGAGGTGCAGGTGTGCACTTGCACGGCCATGTCTCTGCCGGAGGTGCCAGCCCTGTCCCCGCCAGCGGGTCACCGCAGCCCGCAGCCGGGCGGCGCGGGGGCCCCGCTCATCTGTCGTCGCCTGAAGCAGGAGCCAGGGACTCCAATGGTGCTTTTAGGTTAGTGAGGGCTAGTTACTGCCGCTGAGAGAGGTGGCTTGCGAGGTAATGGCATTTTGCTCTCTTTAAACTTTAATCTTTCCTATTAATTCCCTGCAACTGGAGAATGTATGAGAGTTAATGTTCCATGAACGTGTTTCTCAGCCGACAGTCTCTTCGAGCTAATTACCTTCAGGTGCTAAATGGAGGGAAATTGCAATCCATTTGGATGTGAAAAAATTTCGCCTTTCCAATCCCCTGTGAAACATTCTTTTTCCTGAGTGTTGCAGAAAGAATGCACTTGGCTTCTTTCTTTTTTTTTTTTTTTTTTAATTTTTTCCCTCCCCTCCCCAGCCCAGCCCTCTGCCCCCCTCCCCAAGCCCCCATGCTCACCAAGCCCCCGTCTTCCCTCGAACGCTCCGAGATCTCCAGGAGGCTCCGTGGCGGGCTCAGCGGAAGGGAGCAGCATCCTTAGCACAGTCATATGGGACAGCACACCAGCCAGGGAGAGGGGGAAAAAGCACGTATATCCATGAAATCCAACTGCATGGTGAAAACATGGAGGGGAAACAGCAAGGAAGACAGCAAGAGGCTTCCTTTGGAGGTCTGAAGTTAAAGTGTATTTACACGCTTAATAACACGCTTATTACAGCCATTTCCCAGTTGTTGAGTTTTGAATACAGAGATAATAGAATTTTACAAGCTACATAAAGCCATTATTCTTTTGGATCCAGAACTGGGGAGGGAGTTCGGTAGGACCCACTGAGGAAAGTAGGGGGAAGGCAACCAGGTCCAAACGGGGACACACCTGTTCAGACTGGGTCTGGAAGTTAATGTCTTCACACATGCTGACAGGGCTGGGAGGTGCCAGTCAGGGTATCGGCAAGCGAGGAGTAACTGGAGGCTTTGGGTGAGCAGTGCCGGGGCATGAACAACCCTCCTATCTGGAAGTCCCTGTCTCTCAGGTCTCAGAGATGACCACAAGACATGTTGGCCATCCCAAGTGGAAGTCCTTGGTTCTCCATTTCCCTTCCAGCCACCAAAGATCCAAGACAAGTGGTGCCAGATGGATTCCCCAGACAAAAAAGCACGGTGAGAAGAGTTGCACTAAATTCAGGGAGTCCTGGGCCAGGACCATCACCAGTAGTTTTTGATCTACTCTGTCTTTGGTGTTCATGACACACTTATTGTTGCACTATCTGAATGTCTGTTCTACCCGGTCTCAGAGTCAGCCACAGTAATCGCCAGGAGCAGATTCTTTTCCACAGTGTCTCTTCCACAATAACATAAATATGCTCCAACTGGGAGTGGTGTCGCTTGAGAAAATTCCTTGGAGCTTTGCTGAACCAGCAGGATGTTCTTGCAAGATCATTCAAATGTCCTGCTTTTATGGCTCTGCTCATAGTCCAGATGCCACTGAGAGATACAGCTAAACCTGCACTTTGTCAGTAGAATGAAATTGAAAACATTTATCAATCTCCTTAGACTAAAAGACATGCTGAATTCTCCTAACATCATTTGGACCATTAGTGAGTGAAGGTGCAGATGGTTTGCTACTCATCCCACTGGTTCTCTGCAGAGATGCTTTCACTCCAACACAGGTGTGGGAAGTATGTAGAATCCAGCCAGAGAAAGCAGTCCACAGCCCCTCTACCTTTGGACTCCTCTTGCTCAGCCTGAATTACCAGCATTTGACCAACTGCACCAGAACACATTTTAAACCACCTTTAGAACAGTAAAGCCAGAAGGGTGATAGCAGGTCCAAAGCTTGCAAGGCATGAAGACACTCCAGCACACTGGGAGGGCTAGTCTGAAACTTGTCTCTGTTGAGGATCACCAGGATGAGGTACAAGGCAGCAGAACTGGAGGGGAACTCATGCTGCTGCAAAGAACTTACGCAGTGTTGTGGCCATGGACTGTGTCTGTATCCTCTCCGAAGTACCTGTCTGAGCCCAATTACTGCAGAATATGAGCATCTCCCATTCTCCAAAGGATTGGCTCCCCATAGTTCCCTGTGAGATGCAGCAATGCTCTTATCTCCAGCGTACAAACAAGTGACTGAGTGATTTACCCATGGCCACCTGAAAGGTGATGGCAAAACAAAGAGATGAACCAGAGACTTTCTGAACTTCTAAAGCATCCTTCCTGCCTGTCAGCCCAGTCACTCAAGGGAATATTTCTATCAGCTACATCTCCAGCTATTGCTCCACATGCATGTCCCACGCTTATCCATCTACCTGTCCACACCCCTGTACTCTGCTCAGGTCTGCCCACCAATTCCCACAGCTCTTTGAACACCCAGCCCTCTGCCCTTCCACATGGCTCCATCTGTTCGGCACTCGATAGGATTTGCAGAGGAAAACCAATAATTTTATTTATTTTTTCATTGAGATCTTTCAAAAAGGTGGATTTTTCTCCTGTGAATTAGTAATTCCTCAATATTTTTTTTCTTTGTGGGACTTGTTTTATTTTGTTTTTGTTTTGTTTTTATATACAATAACAATAATTTTATACAAAAGACAATAATTTTTATGGCATTGTCACAAGGAAGTATTGTTTCCACTATATTTCTCATGGTTACATCCACTTTTCCCTTGTCAAAGTGGCTGGTTGGACCTAACTAGTTGCAGCCAAGAGTGTCTACTTGATTAGACTGCTTAGATAGTGAGGAGATTTCTGGCTAGATAGTGTTCTGCAGGAAAAGACCATTTCTGTGAAATTTAGAGGCGGGAAAAAAAAAAAAAAAAAAAAAAAAAAAAAAAGTCTTCTAGATTTCCCAGTAGAAAATAGATATGTAAGGCTACCTCTTTCCAGTTTCCACAGGTCCCTTCTCAGAACAGACCATAATTTTCCATGTGAAACAGCTTTCAAAAAAGAAAGGCTCCTCTTTAATTTTCTCTTCTTGTTTTATCAGTCTTTCTGATTGATTGATTGATTGATTGATTGATTTTAAATTGGTATTAGAAACATTGAAAAAATATTTAATTCCCAAACAGGTTTGTGAGAAGGCAGGAGATGCTATCCCTGACTCACTCTCAGTGCTGACTGTGTTGCTGTAAATGATGTCTCTCCTAAATTGTTGCTTGCTTTTAAACTTCTCTCATTTCTTTTAGTCACATTGCAAATAGTCAGAAAGTGAGGGAGTCGGAAAAGCAGAGCAATAAGGACTTTTTCCTTTTCTTCCTGCTGTTATTTCCATGCTTTTCTGAAGCTAGTAAACCATCTTCTAGTTATAAAAGAAAGAAGGAAAAAGGAAGAAATTTTAACTGCCAGTTATACACACTTTTCACTTAGTGGTTAAAAAAAGAAAAATGGTGAAAGAAAAAATGGTATGCTTTGGATGCAAAAGCTCATGGGCTTGTATATACCTCAGCACAGAAAATGTAGACATGGATAAAAGAAAGATTGTGCCTAAGAATCAATGTAAACTGCTAGCAATGGTTTAAATACCATCTTTTAACTTGTTTAATCTGCTTAAAAACCCCTGTGGCTAAATCAGTATAACCCCCTCAGACTGTGAGCAGTTATACAGCTACATGTGTACCTAATACCAGTGTAGCTTAATTTCATGCCTACAAGAGAATAAAGGTACATTGGTATAAAGCCTATTTATATCAGTGTAAGTGCTGGAGGGAAATGTACTGTGTTTATCCTGCTGTTACAGTTAAAACTTCTTGCATAGATAAAGTCAAAATGGGAATCCTGCCCATCCACCCTTTTGGGACAGGGACTGTGCAGCTCTGACAAAAATCCTGGAAGGTTTTCACCCAGCTCTTTACAGCTGTCCAAGGAAACTGCTTTAACAACACACAGCACAGGTCAGGGACATAGCAGCTGGGCTCTAGGAAAGAGGCTCTGCCAAAATCATCCATGAAGACACTGGCATGGTTGAGGCATCCCACCTGCCATGTCCTATGTCTTACATATGACGGAAGGAAGTCATGGAGAGCCAAGAAGTAACCTGCTAGAATGACAAAAGTAATAGAAACTGTGTTGATGCAGAAGAGTCTGCAGCCCTTAATGCCTTAAGTTGGATGTGAAAGACATCTCACTCTCTCCTCCATTATCAAACATAGATACAAATCCATCCAAGATGCTTCTCAGTTCTGCGCAGCTGACTACAAACAGACCAGAAGCTTTCAGGCCAAACTCACCACTAGAGCAACTCTGTTGGCTTCAGGGCTGCTAGACCACAGAGGGATCTGGCCTGATGCTTTTAATGACAGTCACAGACTCAGCTTCAGCCTGATGAACTTAAATAAGATGTTATCAGGCTCATGTACTCCTCTATTCCACAGAAAGGAAAACATGCAGGAGCAAGAGCATTAGTTAGACTGATCCCAAGGCCATATTGTTTGGGAGACAGGGAATCTGGAGCAGCCTCAATGCCCATGCTCTGTTTGCAGGAGCATCAGGTCTACAGTACTGTGACACCCAGGATTAGTTCAGCATCAGGTGATTTGCTCATTAATTTCATCTATAAATCATGTTCCTGCTTTTAAAATGGCAAGGACAATAAAAAACACAGTAAAAGGTATGAAAGACACACACACACATATGCTGAGGGAAAATGTTTGCAAAGACAATGTTATAGGAAGAAAATAAAGATAATCTCTGAAACTAAACGGAGGGCGTATAACAGCCTCCAAGGGAGAGTCATCAAGAAGATACCAGTACAGCCACGCAAACTTCATGAGCTCAGAGACTCTAGGAGTGGATGGCAAAATGCAGTAAAGGACCAACCAATCCACCACCAAAATACAGTCATTTCTGGGAAGGATTTCAGCATCTTGCTAATGGTCCTCAGCAACTGAGGTTCCTCCTTAAGTTCCCAGCACCTGTGCATGTGCTGAATTCCTAGCGCATGCTTAAATCCTTCTCTGTTCAAGAATGGTTGAACCCATAACTGCTGAAGCAAAAAGGATCACTGACAAATGTACTCTCCTTCTTTGGATGGCTGGAGTTAAATATGCAGCTCTCCCAGTGGCGTCTTTCAATATTTAAATGCAAAAGAAACCAAAACATTATCACTGAAGAAGTTTTGACAGTGATAAGGATCTGTATATCTCTTATTTTCATGTTAGGCTGTGCAGTGAGAAAAGCTGAGCTGGATCTGATGAACAAAATAACAAAATTCTTATTACCATTTGCAGAACACACAAACATAAACATGCACCTTCTGGTATATCTGTAGTACACAGTACCTGGTTTATAAAACATTTATTGCCAAACTGAATGCTAACTAGTAAGTTCAGCTGACAGAAACACAAAGAGCAGCCTCGCTGGCACCCAAAGGAAGGCAGCATTTCCAGCAGGACCCTTGCTCTCCACCCACCAGGTGTTTGGGAAATCAGGCAGGTAGGGTACATGGAAATCACTGGAATATCTTGAAAGCATTTATATTCATATCCTGGTGGAATCTGGGTCCTGGTGAGGGATTTGGCCTTTTTATTTTCAGGGAATACATCAGAATTGAACTCAGTTGTGAGTACTTAGCCTTTGGACATTTCTTTCGCTTTCTAAGAACTCAGCAGAGGAGAAAATGGGTTTCTAGGAGGTGTGTGGAGGGCGGGAGAGAGGAGAGAGGCAAACTGGCTGTTCTAGATGCATGCTGTGGTGCTGTGTTGTGGATTGGGCACCAGAGGACAAGAGCACGTGGCGACAATCAGCTGTGGGGAGCAGCAGGATTGGATAAGGCCTCCTCTGGACTGGTCCAATGTGGCCTCATTTCACAAAGCATCCTTCAGCCTCAGGGCCAGAGCATCAGATCATGGCACAAAGACTGCCCTCAGACAGCAGGACACAAGGAATTACAGGGATTTAGCTGAGGATGCACATCTGGGGCCAGCAGGCAGGCCCACTTCTCCCATCTTGTCACTCCCCTTTAGCTTTTCCTGACTGTGCCTCCCTCAGGAGGATGCCTTCCTCCTCCTCCAGCCCTGGCAGTCCCTGCTAGTTCTGCTTCTTTGCCAGCTGGCAGGGGCAGACGATGGGCAGAGGCAGCTGCCATGCTCCTGAGATGCAATGCTTACAGGTGTCACCACTGCAGGCACTGAAGGATGTCTTTCCAGGTGTTCCCCCTGGACAGAATAAGTGGGAAGATTCTGCCCTTTTGGTTAGAGCTGCCCAACCGTGAAAGGAGACCCTGCAGATGGCATAGCATAGAAGTCTGCAGATGGACACAAGCTCTATTTGGTAGCTTTAGGAGCTGGAATAAATCAGATTATGGATGATTTACCTATCGGTCCTACTTGAGAAGCTGGTCCTGGGATCTTCACATGAGAGAAGGCAGTGTTTTAGAGTGCTGCTATGAATTTTGCACCCTTGGATGGCAGCATTTGTCTAAGACAGAAACAGATCTAATGCTTTGCAGGTGCTGCTTGCAATGACTGAAATGACAGAAATTGGCTTAAGAAGGTACATTCAGGTTGAGATTTGAAATTACAAGGCTTCCTGGAGCCCTGCCTCCAAACCAGGATGACCTGCTTCTTCCATGGACAGAAATGCTCCATCACAAACTTTTCCCTAGGAAAGTTTTTGAAATGAAGCTGTCAGCTTCTTGTTCAACATGGGTCCCACAAGCTGGGACTGTAACCTGATGGTTTCATTCAGTGGCCTTAACTGGTGCTGCCAATTCCTGTAAGGTTACCTCTGGACCCCTGCCCTAAACATAGCTGCAGTGCAGTACTCCTGCATCTCCAAAGGCAAATACACACTTCTGTGTATAGAAAGGCACCCAGATGTGAAGCTTCTCCTATCCCAAAAGGAAAGGATAAACTCCCAGGTCCCTGATGTTGGTCTGTCCTGGTCAAGACGCTGAAATCAGCCAGAGGACTTGTATTGCCTCTCAGTGTAAGTTTTGGAGCCTCTTACATTAAGCTGAGATCACCCTTGGAAAAGGAACAGTACCTACTCACAGGCATGGGGAGAGATGTTGGAGGGGACCCACATGTGCTGGGCAGGGATTTGCATCAAAAAAAAAAAATCCCATGCCCTGGTCTTCTATGCCTTCAACATAAGCTGCTAAAAATTGGGCTTTTCTTTGAGCCCAGAGGACAAACATTTAAAAAACAGACAACAAAAACAACCATCTCCCTGTGCCTGTGCTGCCACCTCCCTCTTTCTCCTCCGCTTGCGACAGGCAGCTCGGGCTGCGAAGACCCGGCACTGGGGTGAGTGTGTGTGTGTGTATTTGTGTGCATGCGGGTGTGTGCGAACGCACACGCCTCTCGGTGCAATTCCTCCTTCCTTGCCAAAACATCTCCTGCTGTTTATTTATTTATTTCTCTCTGATAACGGAGGGGATCGCGTTTCCGGAAGAGTGCCAGCAGATGATACGAGCCCAGGACTGATACTGCCAGCAAACCCATGCCAGCCCTTTCTGCCGGAAAAATTTCATTTTTTCCAGAAGGAAGCCATGAGTGTGAAGCAGAATCCAAATCCGATTTCTCGGCATTTTTTGTTATCGCTCAGCAGCCCACCAGGTGGGGCAATGGAGGGAGCTCACTCAGCTGCAACTCAGTGCCTTAATCCAATTTACAGCTTCTCTTGGAGAGATAATTACAGCCCTGAAACCAGTTAGCACTGTACAAAGAGGCTCTCGAACCAAAGCCCCGATCCTGTCTTTCAAATATTCACCTAGAGTGTCAGAGATGCTTTGGAGAGGGAGGGGGGCACTCCAGCTAAGCTGCTGTGAAGGGAGAAGTGTGTAAACACAGCCCATCCCGGGGACACATGTGCCTCCCTCGCACGCTTACACAAGTTTCCCAAAGGCGCACGGGGAGTGATGGTGTGGGATTTTCACCCCCCAGTTCTCAGGCAGTGGGAGCACAGCACCAGTTGTGGGCTGAGGGGTAGACACATTTAAGATTTCCTGTTGTACTACCATCTGCCTGGTGACACTTGACGATGGACATATTGGACTCAGTATGAAAATTATCAGAGATGAACCTTGGGGCTTCTGCAGGTTTCCTTAAACCACATCAAGCTAAGTTGTTAGCTGCAAATTAGCCTCCTTGGGCTTAAAGATCCTGATCATCCTCACTCTGATGTGATTCTGGGAGATCTTTCCCACAGATGATCTTCACTCTGACTGGCTTAGTCCAGAGAAGAGCCCAGCACTTCATATCTAAGCATTGAAAAGGAACAGAAAATACATAAATGCATGATCTCGGTGGTAGGAATAACAGCTGGTCTGGGAGCAATTGGAGACCAAAACATGCAGAGTATACATAATCCACTGGGGAGTACATACCCATTTTTGTGACTGCATCTTCCACGGAGCACCAGCTCAAAGGCTGAGGGGAGCTTTCCTCCCCTGCCTCAGACAGAAGGGAAGGAGTCAGAGGGCAGAACACCCTCTTCCAACAGGCCAGAAAGGCCATGGCAAGTCTGCAGTGACAGAGCTTTCCCTGGGAAAAAAATAAAAAATAAACGGTTGTGTTGTTCAAACATTCAGCCACAAGCGGATAGTGTACTTGGTTGGGACCCAGGTTCAAGACTTACTCTTCCACTCCTTTTCTCTGTGTCCTTGGCCAAGTCCCTGCACTCAGCAGCAACAGCTGACAGCAGGCACTGTCTCTCCCGGGGTGTGCCCATGCTGGCAGGTACAGTCAGAGCCGAGCTCTGAAGCATGGCGCTATGCAGGAGGGGTCAGTGTTGGCTAGATGCATGAGGCATGGTTTATTTCTTCACATGCAGCCCTGTAGGAATGTGCCTAGACATAGGAAGCTGGCACAGGGTGATTTTCCCTCCTTGCTGGTCTACGGTTGGGCTGTTTTGCATGACAGACGTGCCCCAGTACGAGCATATACCTGAATGGACTACACAATGGATGTTACTTTGGTTGGAGCCTTCCAGCTCTTACCTGGACTTTGTGGGAGTTTGTGTTTTCTCTACAAGGAAAGGAAGTGGCAGAAATCAGATCTCAAGTCTAGAGATATTTCATTTTCAAAGTCCTTGGTCTCTGAAGCACCTGTAGGGACACCTCTTTCTTGTAACACAAACTCATCTCCAGGCCTCAAAATGCATATCTGCTGTGTACTGGATACTACACACTGGGCAGGTTTATGAGCTCCCCAGGTATCCTGGGAGGTCCTCACTCTGGCTATAGTTGCAGTGTGAAGGACATAAATATATTCCATGAGAGCAGCTGCTTATATTTCCTAGCAGTGTATTAGCATCTAATCCTCTTAGCTTTTTCATCCCTTTTGCATAATATTATTGTCCAGTAATATCAAACACCGAAGGTCTATTTCAAGCCACAGTGTTTCCCTCCTTTGATTCAGGTCCTCTGAATCGATGCTCTAGCTGTGGATCTTGGCTTTTCCATTGACTGCTTCTGTGGCATTTCTGACCTGCTAGGAATGTGGCTAAAGTGCAGCTGGAGCTTTCCTTCCTAGTGAGTCTAGGGCAAAGAGTGGTTCATGTGAAACCTTGCCTACTGCTCACGGGGATGCTACCCCTTGTGCACGTGATATCCATCTGGTATTTGTAAGCATAACTTTGTCAGAACCTGCCATCCTCCAAGGGTATAACAATCTTACACAGTTGATCTGTTTGTGTAGATGCTAGCGAGCACCTGGAATTTCTTGTATTTAGGATGCCATTTCATCTGCCTCTAATGTGGGACGCAACCATCCCATTAACAGGCTATTACAGGGTTCCTTGGGAGGTCTGGAGAGAAATTAAGTATATCAGTCTCAACAGTCAACTGAGTCGAAATCAGTGGATTCCTTCACTTGCATCTATTTGGCATCTGGGACATAATATTTAACTGTGAGCAGTGGAGACATCCAGGCACACAAAAAGCACCACGGTGACTTTGCTAGGGCTAGAGACCCACCTAGAGCAAATCAGAGCATTGGACTGATGCTGACCCAAAGGGGAGAGCGTGGCATTAGCACTCCATTTGTTACCCCTCTGTAAGCTCCACAAGGGATGCTGTACCCACTTTCCCTACCACAACACTAATTACACCCCAAGCTAGTCTGTACTGGAAAGCCCAGGAGACACTGCAGTCGCACATTATACCATGCCTTGGGAACAACTCTGACCAATGATACTTGCTCCTCTGGAAGACAGAATATGGGCTCTTCACCTCAAACACAGACATTTTTCAATATATCGGCAAAATCCATAGCCATTAAAGGACTGCTGGCAAAGTCATTAGCATTAAAGTGAATGGCTGTGCTTGAGCTTGCGGGTGATTTGTTGTTGGTTTTGTTTTTAGTTTTTATACCTTTGACTGGTTCTCTCGCCCCTGAAGAAGCTGGGGCACAAGATGGGCTGGATCCCTGCTAGGTGGAGGGACGTGTCCTGTGGCAGTACATTGGGAAGCTGACTTTAACCAGGGACATTTACAAATAACTGCATCTTTTAAAGAGTTTCCTACACAAAGTCAAATTCTGGAGGCCTTGCTTAACTCAAAATGTTATGATTAGGCCTGGAGTCTTCTGCAAAAGTTATATGCTTGGACCCAAGGAGGCAAATTTGATCATCTCTTCTGGAATTGCATTGCCATTAAAAAGCCCAAGAAATACAGAACTCGATATTAGTGAAAAAGAACAGAGGGAAATGCAAACAGTCACCTCTGGTCAGCTTGGTGACCTCAACAGGCCCAAACCTGTGACATCTCAAACGTTGTGGTTTATATAGCCTCAAACTGGGAACCTGATCCCTTTTGGAAATCTCACCTTTCACTTTTGTTCTACCTTTGCCTAGACTCAGGAAACAACTGCACATATGGATGGGAGAAAAGCTACACGCTCATCTGGAGAAAACTGGTAAGGATCCCCTGATTCCCAGCAGTCAAGTAGCAAACCTTACCTCCCCTTGTAATAATTACTACTTCTGACACCTGGAAGTGGGATGAAATGGTGCCGTTGCACTTTTCTTGTCACCAAATGACACCTTCAAAATGTATTTTTCAGAAGATGTGGGCTGCCCCAAAAACGAGCATGCTACACAATGCTACCACACAGTCTCCTGCTCTCTCCTGCACAGTGCATCCCATATGATCCCTTGCACAGGAGAAGATGATCAAGGGAGGGACAGCGTGACCCTGTCTCAAATCTCCTTCAGCTGGTGCAAATGACAGCACGAAGGCAGATGGGGATTTTTCCCCTCTCTCTCACTATGATCTAAATCAGGGATATTGCACTGAGGACAATGGAGCTGGGTAAAACAGAGCTCTGCAGCCAGAGCAGTGGCCATCAGTGAGACTTTGTCAAGAAGCAGGGACCTGGGCTAGGACCCAACAGGTCCCTGTGGGGTCCCGACCCCTTGCCTGGGTATGGGGTTCCTCTGGCAGCAGCACAGCCGCCCCCAGGCCTGCTGCTGCCACTGAACTGCACGGCTGGAGGGGATGGCACATTGAAGCAATTTGCCAGGCTGCGTGACAATTACTGACACAGATGCTCCTGTGTCAATATGGGCTCTTCTCTCTATGCTGGTTACAGCGATGGGTGTGCCTGGCGGGGACTCCTCTCGGCACAGGCCAGTAGGATTATGGGGTTGGGAAGGGGCCATGTCTGCCTGGGCTTGCAAGGGTAGAGGCAGCCTCAGAGGTTGTCCCTGCTACCGCCCCTCCTCTAGACTGCTTTGCAGGATCTCCAGCTGACCATCAGCCCTGTCCTCACACATTTCCCTCTATCTCCCTGCCACCCAAAACTGTGGGTCAGTAGCTAGAGTAAAAGGGGCAGTGCTCAACTCACTTCTCATGCCAAAGGTTCTGTGTGCCTCATGCAACCTCCTCCTTTCAGCTTCGTCTCCTCTGCCCCTGCCCCAATTTCTCCCCTTTTAACTGTGCTATCAGTCATTGCCCAAGTGCCAATACATTAAAACTCTCCACAGACACATCAGAGAAAGGAGACAGGGAGGTTTTTTAGGAAGGTCAGAGCAGGCATAAGGAATTACAGACAACCCCCTTCACCTTTGGAGCAGTTTTGGGATCCATTTTTCCCTGCCAGTTTTTGAATGGTATCAAAGTTGATACAGTTTTGTCTGCCAAAGCCTGAAATGTAGGGAAACTGCTCAGATCCAGTATTCAAATGTCCCCAAGCCCCATCCAAACAAAGAAATGTTATCAAGTCAAACCAAGGACCTCAGCCAGATTCAGTTAATGGTACATATATAGCCACAACCCAGCATATCCCTTTGTCCTCCTGGATGCCCGGGATGACTCCTGATTCCCTGGGGATGTGGAGCACCTGCTGAGAGGTCTGTATGAACACCAGGGTCCCTACCCTAGCTGCAGGTTTAGCACCAGATGGAAGATGAGCAGTCTCAGGCCATTTGCTGTCCAGAGCTGCCTGCCCCTGTATCTGCAGAGGAGGCCCAGAAGGGCTGCGTTCAGGTGTGTTGAGCCTGTGCCCCATGGTTGCACCTTCACCAGTTGCTACTGCTGCTGCCAGGGCTTTACCCAGCAGGGTGGGTATTCCTCAGCCCCCAAAAAGCTTCTCTCCTATCTCTCCTCTGCTGAAAAAAAAGGCTGTACTGCTCCTTTAAATGTGGTGCATGTTTTAAAAAAATAATAAAAAAAAAAATTGACAAGCTCCCTCACTCTCAAAAGAGTGAGAAATTTTCATTGATTGATTTCTTCATGGCTTCTTAAACAGATAATTAATTCACCGTGAACCTGCGGACACACCGTCGTGAGTCGTTAATATTGTAAATTCACATATACTTCAATAATCGCCTGACCCCCCCGTCACCCCGAAAAACAGATAGCTGTGCAGCGAGGAGGAGGGGAATAGGGGGGAATCGATTTTCGAAGACATGAAGGGATCACCCAGCAAAGGGAAGCTATTGATTCTCTTTTATAAGACACCGCTATAATATTTATTCTTTTGTAAACAGAATTAACCCAGCATCATGGGTCATTCCTATCGAACAACTTTCCTCTCATGTGCACAGCAATGCTGATTGTATCAGATGAGGTAGAAATATCCAAACTGCGCCACCCACCCTGGCCTGCACCTCCGCATCCACTCTGCTCGCGCTTTCTGGGTCTCACCGCCATGGCGCAAACCCAGCTGGCGCTGGGGCCGCTCTGTAGCTGGCCATGGCAGGGCTGGGGACGCACAGGTATTAGCAGCCTGGGAAGCAGCCATGCTTTTGTGACCAAGAGCTGCTGGCACTGAGGTGGTCCCTGGGCTGCCTCAGGCTGGGGGTAATGCCTGCGGCTAGAACTGGACACACGCTCACGGAGGACAGCTGAACTGAGGCTCCCCGCTGCCAGCAACTGCTGATAGAGGAAAGCAGAGGGAGGACTGCAATACAAAGAGAAATTTCTCTCCATCCTGTCACTGTCTCCCACCACAGAACCCTAATGGTCACCCAGAAACCCTGCCAGCAGCATATGGGGCAGTTGATACGAGTACTTCATGACACTCAATTGCCTCTCTGCCTACCCATGGCCGGATGCCCACCCTGTAGGGTGCAGACATAAGGGTCCATGCGAGGTATCACACCCCAGAGCCCTGAGTCTTGGTGTCCCATCACACAGGGACAGTTTGTGGAAGATGAGCAACAGGGATGTCTGAGGCTGAGGCATGAGCTGTTGTTTCTGGGGGAAACAACACTGCATTTCACTCAAATGAAACATCACCCCAGAAGGAAATCAGAGCCTGGGTGTCAAAAGCAATAAGCAAAAGCCAAGGGCAGGCTTCTAGGTTGGGTAACCCAAGGAAGAGGAAAAAAGATTTAGTCAGGAAACGATCTGCAAATCCTGGCTGAAGCTGCTTTCCTTACGTGTATTTATCTGCATGAACATAGTGCCTCATGTCTCCATAAAAGATTAGTCATATGCAGTCACTCAAGTCTCTTTCACTTCAAGTTCTTGGAGACTTGAGATTGTGGGACATCTGTGTGCAACACCAAAATCTGTTTGGTCTAGAAAAAGATGCAAATATTTGCCCTAGGTACAGATATACCAGAGGTTCAGAGAAGTCTGGAGGAGGTTGGTGTGAAACTCCTGGTTGAACTGCCATCGACTACCACTATGTTAGTCCAAAGCAAAGACAGAAACTGTAAATAACATGTGCTTCCTGTAACAGGCCTCCCAGATGTGAAGCAATTTTCCATCAACATTTTCCCAAGTTCATCTGATTCCAGAAGCTGCTTTTCACAAGTCACCAAAACATCACAAGAGGTGTGATTTAGATTTAAGAAGGAAAAATAAAAGGACAAAATCATATCCATGTTTCAGGGGCCAAACCCAGATCTAACTGCCCCAGAGCTTCTTGGGTTGAGAGGAGGCTTGGGGTGTTTCCAGCTGTGAGCATCCTCCTGGGATGAATCCCTACAGACGCTCCAAGGCCCCTGGCCCCGTAGTGCAGGGTACGGCCATGTGCCAGGCAGGATGTGTTCGCTTTGTGCTGGGCTGGCAGCTGTGGGACAGCCCCGTGCCTGCCCCTGCAGCACAGCCCCGGACGTGCCGGGCTTCTGGTGCTCCGGCTGGCTTCCCCTTGCCTTTCACCCATCCCGGCCGGGAGCCAGGGCAATCGAGAGAGGCCCTAAATTGTGTCAAAGAATTTAAAAGCGGTGGAGGGAAGCTGAGGGGGGCCGGGCAGCAGTGGAGGGGCAGGCGCAGGCAGCGGAAGCCCTAATTAAAAGCGGGGCCGCGGGCGGGCAGTGCTGCCTTTCAGCGGGCTGACAAAGGGAGGGTCTGTGGAGCAGAACTAGGAGGCAGTGAAAGGAGAAGGCCCCATGGCGCCCCTTGCCCGCCAACACAGCGCCCCGGCCCACAGTGCCTGGCA
This sequence comes from Oxyura jamaicensis, assembly GCF_011077185.1. Classification (NCBI taxonomy): domain Eukaryota; kingdom Metazoa; phylum Chordata; class Aves; order Anseriformes; family Anatidae; genus Oxyura; species Oxyura jamaicensis. The sequence goes on from NC_048898.1 coordinate 17,064,125, forward strand.
GACCTGGGCTTCTCCTGCCACCATTCTCTCTCCCCTTCGTCCCAGCCTCCTGTCGCCCCAGCACTGGGGCACAAGGGCTGGGAAGCCACAGCATATGGGGCTGCTGAGGGGAAGCCCGGATGGTGGTGGGGAGGAGGAGAGCAGGGGCCAGCCCACCAGGTTGTCCCTCGGCTCCTTACCACCAGACAAGCGCCTTTCCACTCCATCGGCGGCCCTGAATGCATTAATTAGCCCCTGATCTTGGTGCTGGGGAATGCCACATCAGTCATATGACAGCCATGAGTGAGTGGCCTGGCCCTACCCACAGCCCTGGGTGGGACATAGCGGAGGGAAGGCTGAGACCTACAGGTCCCAAGGTGTGGCAGGAGTGGGGCAGAGAGGGTCTGCCCAGCCCTGCTCCTCCTGGGGTCATTGCTATGAAAGGCTGGGGGGAAAAACAAGAGACCCTGAGCTTGTTGAAGGGCAGCCTGAACATCACAATTAATTTGGAGCTCTTTCAAAACAAAGGTTCTTTACAGCTTTCAACAAGTTTTCACAATAGCACAGAGAAAGAGCAGCAAAGCGTCATCTGAAAGGCCCTCTCCTTACCTCCTGCCTCTTTGCTTTCCCTCTGCACCACTTAGCATGTCCGGTCACCTTTGTTTTATCCCCAGCATTGTCTCCCTCTGTTTATACTTTTTCTTGTCCAAATTTACATTTTACTCCCCTGCCACATTAGCTTTGCTTTCTAGGGACTTCGCAAGGCTTTACTGTGAGGCATCCACAGCTGAGACAGCTCCACACATTCCCAGATGGAGCATTTGCCATGGGAAAGCTCATGGCTACAGGACACCTAGCACGGCAGTCATGGATTAAGAAGCTACTGCTTGTGAAGGGAAGAGTCCTCTGTAGCTCTGGCCTCTCTTCTCTCATTTTAAGCAACATCAGACTCAAGCATTAGCAGAGATTACCCTATTACAGGTCAGAAAGTGGTATTATAAAAAGGGGGCAAAAGAGGACCATATACCTCAGGTCAAACAGGAATCCCCAGATTAAATTAGTGGGCTCACTAGGGCTACATGACGTTGCATACAAAGAGCATGGCAGCTCAGACACTCGCCAGCCTTTGCTTGCCTAGCAAAGGCACAGAGAAAGACACCAGCAAGCTATGTGAGACCTCAGGGATAGTAATGGGATCAGTGAAAGAGCCAGGGGAGAGAACTGTGGACAAGGAAGGTCACACATGAACACCAGGGCAGGCTGTTGGGTCAGGACTTCCTCCATGAAGTTTTTTGCTTTGCAAACAGAAAGGCCAGAGACCTCATGTCCCTGTAGCAAGCACACACCAGTCTCATTCAGATAGTGCATAACAGTTAAACCAGACCTTTTGTCCCTGTGGCAATATAGAAAAACCACATCACTCGATTTATCTGGCTGTGTTATCAAGCTTAAGGATTTCTCAGCCCTCAGGCCCTCTGTAATGTTGCTTGCAGACCTCCCAGCAGCATAATGCCCCTTGCTGGCTCTCAGAGCACTCCAAAAACCTGGAAGGAAGTTCTGACATTCTGATGGGGAAAAAGCAGTATGGTATGGAGAAGTAAACAGCAGGCAGCAAGCCAGTGCCATCAATTAACCATCTCCCCTTAGATTTTCCTCCCCCCCCCCCAATCTTCTCTACTCAGCTTCCAACGGCTTCCAGCTGGGGCCTCTTTCTCACCTGTACACCTCAGGACCCTGAACACTACTGCAAATAGCCAGGAGGCTTCACAGGGAAACTCAACAACCCTAGCAAGAATGTAATTGCCTTCAAAGCTAGTAGTGCCAGCATGAGGGACTGCTTTCAGTAAGAACAGCCTTTCCACCGTCACATGCCTCACCCAGGTGCACAACATCTTTTGCAAAGGCCCAAGGGAGTGAAACAGCTCCGAAAGGCCTTAGGAGAAGGGAAATTGCTATCAGAAACTCCTGTTGACTCCATAGCCCACCAAGGAGGCTGCTGGCTTCTACAGGCCATCCCCCATCTGTTGGAATAGCAGGAAGTTTTACGTTAGCAATAAAAAATAAAAAATGCTGGAGTCCAACTGGTGACTTAAGCCTGGTGCCAGGCTCCGCTGCAGAGACATCACAGCTGCTTACAGTGCCTGCTCTGAAAGAGGTACTCATTAAACATTTGCCTTGGGTTTATTTTCCCTGTTTGCTAAACCCAAGCATCCACAAGGAAAATCTATAGGGGAGGGCTGCAAATCAAAAGTTTGATTTCATTAAAACACATACAAGCAGCCATCTGACTTTGAGCTTTTCTTCCTTTGCCCTCTGTTTTATATTTAGCCTTTAGGGCTTACTTTGAAAAGCTCATGGCCACATGAGCTAGAAGTGATTTTTATTTTCTAATTGATAAAGCTCAGATTTGCGGATAATCACATGACTAAGAGATCAGAATCTTTGGTAAGATCCCAAGTAGTCAACACACTCTTCAGAGTTGCCAACAACCTTTTCAAGTCAATAAATTACAAGATGTAGAAATAACTTTTTTCTAAGCTGTATATTTTTGGTGGAGTTCTTCCCTTTCTGCCCAGCTATCAAGACACTTTCAATAACTGCAAACATCTTTCATGCATGAGCCCTGAACAGTGACAGATCGAAGCTGAGGTGTTGGTCTGGACTCTCAAAATCCTGAACATACATTGCTGCCAGGCTGCTCAGAGGAAAGCTCTTGCTGGCAGGATGAAGACAGTAATGCTGTGAGCAGAATTCAGAAATACTAACATCCAGATGTTAACAACACATCAGGTCTTCATGAAGAGTGGGAAGCCCGTGGCCTGTAAGCTAGACAGTGCCCACAGCTTTGTGTCGTATGGCTCAACAGCACATGGGCTTTTTCCTCACTAGGTGCCACTGAGCTGCATCTGAAGGTGTTTGAAAAGTTTATTTAGCAGGTTCCCCAGCTTGCCCTGAAGTCTGGGAAGTCCTGTCTGGTTGCAAGCCCACCATTACCATACCAAGGGCTAAACCTCCCACTTGGTCTGAGCAGACCAAGGGCTGAGTCTCCCACTGCCACCTGCTTGGGAAGCCGGTGCTCCCAGGCACTACTGATTTTCTTGCACCCCACACCAGAGCACCACCATGCAGTAGCACCCATTGGCACCCCCCATCTCCCACCTGCAGCTGTCCCAGTGGTGACCCTGCGCCAGTGGTCCGGCTGTCCCTGTGTCCCCCCTTCTAGGCCAGAACCAAGTCTGTTTCCTCCAGCTCCCTGGGCACCTGGGGGGGAAGCTGGCCTCGTTGTGGAGCCATGCTGTGAGGCACTGACACGGATCGATCCACAAGCCGCCCCTGATGTTCTCCACTTCTGATTGCTACATTTTTTGTGACAAATTGATAAACTGCATCTCCACTCAGTTAAAGATTTGATCTCGCTCTCTTAATCCGCTATCAATAAGATATTAATCGTGCACCCGACCCGTTCTGTTCCTCGTCTGCCTGCAAATCCAATAATCATTTCAGAATTCACAGCCGAGTGGGGCACTCCCTTCAAACAATTAATTTCAGGGGAGTCTCATTTATTTTCCCTGTAACCCTCTCCCCCCAACCCCTCTGCTGCTTGCTTGGCTGTCCCCTTCCCCCCCAATTTACACACTTCCTAGCTGAAACTCCTGCTCAGCACAGGAAGGAGGTGGGAGTACAACTTACACTGGGAGCCTGAGAGATCCTGCTCAACTCCCTTCCATTTGCTGCTCCACAGAGCCGATTAAACACCCCCTTACCCATCCCCCAGACATCTTTAAAGGTGAGAGCCAAATTCACCCCTCAGCTAACATCCTGTGCTTGCAGCCAGCCACACTGTGAGGAAGAGAACCACAGCCTACATGGGAAGGTGGTGAATCGACAGACAACCACCTTGCTGGGAACTGGGGCTCCAGGTATGAGGTGTGCACTCACTGGCCACAGCCACAAGCAGGATGCAGGGGTAAGCCTCCAGCCACCCCCCAGGCTGTTCTTCTCCTCCCCTTCCAACAGCTTCTGCACAAACATGCTGCCACTGTGGGCACAGGGACAGTGGCCACACTGACCCAGGCACAGACAGGAGGGACATCTCCCATGGCATGGCCTTTGTGCCACAAGTGGCAGTGCCCATGCAAACGATCATTGGTGCTCACCAACCCAACAGCAATAGGAGGCAAAAAGAAACCCTAAAATGGGATAATCCTCAGCACTGCATGGCCCCTCTACCACCTCCCCTGGGCTTTGCTCTGCCAGCAGTACCATATTTGATGCCCAGCCAGGCAGGGTTTGTCCATGCCCAGAACCAAGTTGTTTCAGGGCAGCCTAGGTAGATGGGTGAAAAGTCTCTGTCTGTGTGGACCATGAGGAGAGATGAACTGATGACGACAGAGTTTTATCCACATGTCCTTAACACCTTCTCCTAATAGACCGCACTTGTATCTGTCCACTCCTTGCTGTCCACAGGAGAACCAGACTTCCTGTCCAGCTATGCTCTGAGGCAGGGACTTATTGCACTGTCCCTTCCTCATCCAGACCCTGCTGGCATTGCATCTCAACAGCCAGCACATTTCAGGTAATGCTGGTAGGTGAATGAGTCTGTGCAGTATTTATAGCCATGACTTGTGTGAAGGCCAGATACATAAATTAGCACAGTTTGTGCCCGAAACTCACTACCCTAAGTGCTTAAGACCAAATGGAGGTAAAAGGTTGTAGAGAGCATGACAGAACATGCAAAGTCTTTAATTATCCTTGCAACAAATACTAGGGAAAAGCTCAAGTGTCTCTGACTGTCAAAGATGTGTATCTTTTGCTTCATCCTCTTTCTCACCTCCCCCCTCTACCTCAAAACCCACAGGAGGCAGAAGCACTGTGAGCAGACAGGAAGGACTGGGATAGCAGAGCTGTCGCTCGCAATATCCACTGTCAGCATCGGCAGGACGGCCGGAGGAAAGAGCGTCTCTGCTCCTGTGCTGGGACAAGAGCAGGGCTCTGACAAGCTCTTTAAGCTCCCCAGGCTCCAGAAAATGCTGCGCAAAGTGTTTTAGCAACAAAAGTCTTGAGAAGAACAAACACTCTAATCCCTTAATGAGCCGGCTGATCCCCCATCTTGGCTCTGGCTTCTCTAAAGAGCCACACGCTCCCCTCCTCCCCGGCCCCAGCCCCTCCGGAGCAGCCCGCTGCGGCCGCCTCAGAACCGATTCAAGGTGCTCTTCGGGTCCAATCCAATTACCCTGCGTCCTGCTGGGCGGCCCCACAGGCCGACAGCTCTTTCAGGGCTGAGTCTTATGGCCTGTTAATCCTCCCCTCATTAAGAGACCTTGTTCCTCCCTCCTCAGAGATGAGGAAAAAAAAATCACCACAAAACCCACACTAGGAAAAGTTTATATAACTGAGCCCCAAAGTAGAGCGTGAAAGCTGGTCCACAAGCTCTGGGGGTGTCTCTGCCTTCTCCTCCCCCCAAATGCAGAGCCCCCCACGAGACCTGGCTCATGGGTGAGAAAGACAGGCAGGCAGCAAGCCCTCATGCTGTTGTTGCACCGTAGCTTTATTGGCTTCCCTTTAATGGGCCTGTCATTAAGCCAAGAGGAAGCCGGGTGGGAGGGTTCCCATAAAATGAAGGCCTCACATCTAATGAACGCAGCACCTGGGGGGAAAGGACACAGAAACAGCAGTTGTAGTTGGTCACGCAGGACTGAGCTGGCCTTCCACAGCCTGGCAAGGACAGGGTCCCTCCTCGCTGGGAGAGGACATGTCAGAGCAGCCCCCTCTGCCTTCCACCACTCCGGTCCCACACATGCAGGAGTGACCCAGGTCCCCACCCCAGAGGGTGGCTGTTTGCACCACTGGCGAGCCCTCCTCAACACTTAGCTGGAGGGATGAGCCAGAGATCAGTCAGCTGCAACCACCTCATAACACACGTGCAATGCTGCCTCCCTTGGGGTGATGCTGCTCCCGTCTCTTTTGCTTCCTCCTGTCCTGAGGATGCAATCACAAAACCCATCATTTTCCCTCCAGTTGCTCATGCTATCTAAAGTCTGACCAGATCAGTCTGACCAGTTCTGAATCCAGCAGTGTATCCACCAGGTCTGAATCCAGCAGTGTATCCACTGCTACTACTGCTGGTGCTTATTAGCCCACTGTTAGGGTGTAGCGGAAAACAGAACCACTCCTCCTTCCACGGGAAGAGCCCTGTATGTGCAAACCAGTCCCTCCCTGTAGAAAGGTGTCTTCAACTCACCCTGTTCTGAGGAAATATGGTAATGCCAAGAAAAAAACTTAATCACCAGCATTTTCCAAAATAAACTGTAATTCTGATCGTCACTGTCTGGTAAGCTGGTTTACACCCCCAACAGCATATCAGAAAGCAGAATTTCAGTCCCAAGTCCAAGGGTGTTAAAAACATAGGTGAGGATGGAGACAAACCTGGAAAGTTTATATATGACAATAAAAAAGAGTGAGGTATGACACCAGCAGAGACTTCTCTCTAAAGATAAGGAGATAAAAATCAAGTAGAAAGAAATTAAGGGAAAAACTTCCTGGCAGTGAGATCTACTAGGAATCTTCACTACTTAAAGCTTTTGAAGATTGCACTGAGGAAAAAAGGCTATAGGGAATATTTTTGGTGCCAGAAGAGCCTGAGCAGATGTTGTAGCACAATAGGTAGCACGGGGATTGGGGAACCACAGTTTTGTTCTTAGTCCTGATAGCAGCTCACAGTACAGCCTCACTGCATCCCTCCTACTGTCTACACATGGAAGTCTTTCACTACACTACCAGCTAGCTGGGAACTCATTTAGAGGTAACCTAAGCGTCATGACTTCTGTCCCCAGGTGAAAGATAGTTCCTCAAATTCTTGTCAGAAGAAACCATGAGGTCTTCTCAAGGTTTTGTCATGGTGGGAAAATGGAGCATTGACTTACTGAGCATTTTCACAGTTGGTATCTCAATTTTTTTTCTTGTAAGATAGTCAGCAGGGAGTGAACATATTTAGCTGGAAGCTACATTTTTCAGTAGGGTTTTGTTTTGATTTTGGGGGGCAGAATGAAAGTTTTTAATTTTTTTTTTCCCCTCCCTGGCAGAAAAATTCCTTACCAGTCTGTCACAGGCCCCAGGGAGGTGAACTGCATGATCTAATTGGGCATTATCTCAGTCTTCTCCAATTTCTCTCCTGTCACACAGTCTGCTTTTTGACCTATGCCAAGAGAAACAACGTTGGCATGCATCCTTTTTGGCTTTGACAGAGCCTGTTTCTGCTCAGCTCTCTTCCACAAATTCTTTCTAGTTATGCCATCTCATCCATTCACTTTGCACTTGCACATTTAACACCATAATTACAACAGACAAGATTAGAAATCAAACTCACCTTTTCCCATCTAGTGCTGTTTGTTTCTTGTTCATTGTACTTCCTTCAATAGGGCCAGTGAAACTCAGCCAGTCCAGGTCACTTTTTGTTAACAGTCAGGTTCATTTTTCATCCTTTCTTACTGAACCCGGCCATCTGCAGACAACTGCTTTGCTCAAGAACTTGGTCTCTCTCTGCCCAATGTTTGTCTGCCATCAGCAGATAATTCGCCTCCATCTATTGTTTGAAATTGTTTGCTAAATCAGTTCTGTGAATTATTCAAACTATCCTGGTCAGCTTTGACTGGATTTAAGGGTCACACACTCCATTTCTTTCCCTCTAGGTCTTCAGTCACTTTTAAAGTAAGGTATTGGGTGAGAATCCTGGAGTTTTTGAAATAAAATTATTTTCCAAAAGTTCCCACCAAATTTTACTTGAAAGTACCTTGGTCACAAACACACTGGCTAGTAAACTCCTCTGCTAGAGCACTATTAAGAAATGAAGTGCATGTTTAAATATCTAGCTAGCTAGATCAGGGCCAAAACATTTGGCATCTCACAGGAGTGCTCCATAAAAATGCTTTTCATTAAAAAAAAAAAAGTCAAATTTTCATCAAAAAGAAATAGATTAGAAATTACCAACTTCCTTTTTATATGCCATTTAACATGGTTGTCTAACTTAATATCAACCCTTTAACCCTTCTCTCCATGGGCAGTTTTTCAGAGGATGGGTTCTTCTCATACATCGTCACTCAGTTACACCACAAAGCTCATTTCTTGCTGAGGTCTTAGCCCAGGAGCCCCCGTAGTTCTGACCATTCTTGTCAGGTTGCTGGAATGAAGGGAAGGTGTTATGGAGGGCACAAAGAGGAAAATACTCATAATTTACAAGAGGTCTTCTCCCAAGAGGTATTCTCTGTAGCAGAACATCAAGGGCTGGAAAAGATCTGTAGGTCAGTTACTCATGTTTAAGCCAGACTTGCTCTCTCTCTTTGTCAAGCAATTAGTAGCACTGTGGTTAGCACAGGAGGCTGTGAGATAGAGATCAGAGCCCTCTGTGCTAGCTACCAGCATGAACGCGGAGTTACTGTCCCACAGGCCCTCTGTCTAAATAATGTCCCACAGCAAACATTGTGAGGGGAAAATGGGTCTCTCCATCAGGCAGTGTGAACAGTTCTCCCGTCTCTGTCTAGAAGCAGTTACTACAGGACTGGGAAGATCCCTTCCTTCTCCCTTAAAAAAATGCTCCCATGGATTTAATGGAGCCGACATGAGGCCAACTGCATTCTCCTCTGCCCTCTGCCACCTTCACCAGCCTAGCCCAGTACCTAGCTACTGGGGACACTGGGAGTCCATGGGGGCAGGGAGGTACACACTATCTCCCAGAATGGATAGATCAAGAGGAAGTCAAGTCAAGCTCGATGGCCTTTTACTGAGTCCTCCCTCTCAGGGCCATAAATAGCTCTTTCTGTGGCGACCCTTTGCCTCCTGCAGCCCTTCCCCACCTCCACCCCCTCCCCAGCACAGGCTGCTCCTTGCCCTCTGCAGATCATTGTCTCCCTGCTAATTGCCCTGTCTAAGAGGAACAGGTCAGCAGCTTCAGGTGAGAGCCAAAGAGAGCTGTTAATAAGTAAATGATAAAAAAGAAAAAAGAAAAAAAAAAGATTACAGAATGAGCTTGTTTCTTGCCAGGGTTTGACTTAAAATTTGGCACCCATGCAAATCCTGTTGCAAAAGGGCTTGAGCTCTTTGTCTCCCCTTGACCCAAAACTCTGACAGTAACATGGAGCTCAAACCTGGGGCTCTGACTCCAAAAAGCATGCGTGTGTGCATGCACGTATGTGTGTGTGTTCTGTGTCTTGACAGTTTGGAGCCAGCTTGGAGCCCTTAGAACCACTCTGCGGGGCTGTGTCTATGTTACTAAATAAAATAAAGCCTAGAAACAATATGCCCCCAGATCATCCATTCTGTTTAATTAACGACAGGCTCCCTGGCTTGCAAATACGTCAGTGTGAGGCAGTACCTACCCCTGGCCTGAGGAACAGTGTGTGCCACGAGCCAGTCCCCCTAGATGGTACGGACAAAACCTCCAGCCCCACACCAGCATGCCACACACCCCTGGGCACTGCCAAGGGCTGCACCACAGGGCGTGCAACACGCATGTACCATTTGTGCCATCAAACACCACTCTGGTGGCTGCTGCACACTTGTCTTGCTATTTCCGTCTTTTCTGGACTGAAATAAAATACACATGAGAAGTAATAACTCTGCTGCAGTACCACAGAGGAGGCCTAGGGCTGGCTGGTGCGGGGCCTGGATATGGCCAGACAATGCTGCTTGGACTGTGAGCTGGGGAACAACTCCTGCCTGGTACATTTATCCATGGACCGTGGTTACCAAACACTTTTCTGATAACTGGGCCTGGTGTGGACCACGTTGTAGTCTGGAGAGGATGGTTCCCAGGACATGTTGGAGAAGTACAAGAGGAAACCTCTGACACTGGGAGACCCTCGAGCAGACTTGTTCCCAGCCCCAGCAGCACCCATCAGCCAGATGGCTCAAATTCCCCTCAGACCACCACCCTGGGCTCTCATCCTGCTGGTAGGAGATGCTGTGGCTCCTGTCCCTCTCTGGGGCATAGTCCCTCCTGGTCCTGCCCCATCCCAGGAGGAGGTGCTGCAGGGTGATGGCCAGACTCCTCCACTCCCACCTTTGTAAGCCTAACCCTGTGGGGTCTTGTATGCCTTTGAAACCCGAGTTGTGTTGATGGATATATTTGCTGGGTGCCTCCCGTCTCTCCCGGGCTCAGCCTGCCCTGTCTGGAGGTTCTGTGAGGGAGAGGGGTCTGGAGTTTAAGAGCGTTATTGTTACCGGAGGAAGGAATTTTCGGTCCTATAAATCAGAGGCAGGCAGCAGTAGGGCCAGCATACTTGGACTGTGTGAACAAACTTCATTTCCTGGGAGACTGGCCTTCAATCACCCTCTGTCATACTCCACTGATCAGAGGTGGACATGAGAGGAGTTCATTAAGGTGGAAGAAAAATAATATAATAGGTCCTCCCCATGCATGCACTATTCCCGACCCCTGGGGGTGGCAAGACACCCCTTTGCTGTGCTGAGATCCAAAACACACGCACACAAGGAGCCACTCACCCTGAATGTGCTGGTATTCCTCTCCCTAAGCAAATTTCCTTCTAAAAATGGACACCTTGAGCATAGCTCAAGGTTTTTTTCTGGCTACTTTTCAGATGAACTCAGTTCCACCATCTGTTGACTTGCTTTGTAATTCTTGGCTGCACTCTGCCGGAGAAGGATCGGGCCCAGCACTCGGTGCAAAAGGAATTGACAATTTGCTGAGCAAACCAGAAGGCTCATAGCTCTCCTTGTTAATTTTGTTTCCTCTCTTTCTAAATGGATGGATCCATTTTTAATTTTTATTTATTTATTTTTATTTTATTTTTGAGGGTGAATGTCCTCTCCTGTTCCTCTTTATCTTCCTGCAGCCCTATTGATTTTGAAAATGCTCGGAATTTGAAAAGGGGAGAGAATGAGAATAAGTGAAAGTTTAAAAAATCAAATACAATTAATGAAACCAGAAAATATTTTGAGTAAAGGGTATGGAAAATAATTTCCAAAGGAGACAATTATTTAGGAAAAAAATTCTATTTTCAGGAACAAATAGTGAGACAACATTCTGTGTTCTCTTTCTTAAGATAAGAGCTCTGGTAAGGCCCAAGATGCTGAGCTGTTGCCTGCTGTGCACTGCTGCAGGGTGACAGCAAGCAGAGCAAAATCTCTGCAGACTTCTGAGCTCAGGTGGGCTGGTGGCATCCCATTTGTATGCTTTTTACAGAAAACACAAATGAAAAAAAAAAAAAAGAGAGAGAGAGAGAGAAAATAGTGAAATAGTGGTTTTTTGATGGCGTTAAAAATCCTTTTCTTAGCAGTTCTTATGTTGTGGTTGCAGCCAGGCAGGTGAGGAAGCAGAGCCAGAAATTGCAGCACTGCCACCTTTAGATCCAGTGCCTTGATTTTCCAGTGGACATCTAGAAGCACTAAATCTACCCAGGAGGAAACGAGAGAAGGGTTTGGCGTGACCCAGTCCTGGGAACAGAAAATCCCAGAAAGCACAAGGCTGGGGAGCGCACTGTGGAGCAGGAGCCTCTGCTCATGTCTGACTTCACATGGCAGCACCTCACCTTTGCAGAGCCCTTGTGTTTGTGCACATCTGCAGCAGTGGCTGTCTGTGGCAGAAGCATTCCTTCAGCCCCTGGGGCCAGGGAAAGCCCAGAGACCCAGATCTTCTGAGGAAAAAAGCACAAAGGTGGTAAGCCTGCAGTGCACTGATTCAGTGCATGCTCTCTGAAGATCATGCCAAGGAAACTCCTTTCCTTGTGATCTCTCTTGGGAGACATGGTCACCAAGTAGTATTTAATCATCATTTAAACATCAGAAAATGTTGGAGGATATTCTCAGAGGATTTCGGGGTAACTTCTGAGTTAGTGGGGACACTTACTGCATAGAAAACAGGACTACTTGGTTACCAAAGTCTTCTCCAGAGAACTTGATCAGACATTTCAGTGGCACTTGATTAATATTCTATGAAGGATTTTGCATGCCTCCCAGATGAAAGAGGTTGCTGGAAAACAGGACTATGGGAAGACTTTTCCACCCTGGCTGTTCATCACCAGACAGGCTCTTTGTAAACATATTTTTAGTTAGTTTGCAAAATCTTTCTGACCAAATTTTTACACTAATACCTAAAATGACAGCTGTGCTGTTGTTAATAGATGCTCATCTCTGTTGGCTTCAATGCTGTTTAGCATATTAAAATGAAATTAAAGAAAATTTCACTGAATTTGTTGAGAAGTCCCAGAGAACAAGGATGAAGGAAATCCAAGCTTCGCTGGACTGAAAAGCAAAAAGAATAGAAAACTGAGCTAAAAAGCTCAGGCAATTGCTGCAGCAGAGGGGCGAGGAGCATGCAATACCGGTGATGCATGGGGGCACACCAGCTGGGGTGAACGGAATATGGCTGGAGACATCCAAGGATGCTGTCAGAGGAAAGAAACTATACGAATGAGGTGTACCCTATACCCAAACACAGCTATATGCCCTAGCCCACTCCCACTACATCAGGGCTCTGTTTGGGTCATTAGTGCTTGTTTTAATTTATTTAGCCAATTTTATCGCTGGAAACACACGGTGATTTACAACCTTTCCTGAGTGCACAGATTAATAAGCCTTCTCCTCACTTCCCCTAGAGACAATTAGCACGTAGCCATGATGGGAAATGACTATGAGGAACATGCTGGCAATATGCTGAGAGAGCGAGACATCAGGCTGAATTCTGCCTACAGACAAGGTCACTTAAAAACCACCACCCATGCTCAAACCCTCACCTGGAGAGAAGAGCCTTCCCCATCATGGGGCTCAGCACAAAATACACAACAAAACAGACCAAAGAGCTTTCGAGGCATATCTGGCTGCGGGGCACAGAGCTTGAATGCATAGTCTAGCCAGGGAGCTGGCATCTACTGGCCAGAAAGAGCTGGAGTCCCCAGCCTCCTGCCTGTTATGCCATTGGTATTGTGTGTGCCCACAAGCCCCTTCTGCCTGCACAGGCTGCTCCCAGTCTTTGAGAGAAGAGTGATTGTGTGGCTGTGTGGATGGACAAGACAAGCACGCAGTGTGGGGCTTAAATCCCTGAACATCGAGGTAGGTGTGGGGGAAGAGGAGGGTTGAAGGAGCCTCTCTGAAAGCCACCAAATCAAAATCACAAATAAATTTGTCTGTGTGCCTGTGACACCTGGTCCACCAGCTCTTCTCGCACTGCCAGCCAGCTCCCTCTCTGCAAGCACTCTTAAAGACCTGGATTTTAAAACTGGCACCAAGTATTTAAATTCACTCTCAAAATCTAAGGGAAGAGAGGTAGCAAGAATATGCTGGCAGCTTCCTCACATTTCCACCCGTGTATTTTTTTTAGTTTTCTCAAAGTTTTTTTTTTCCCAGTTCTGAGAAGTCAAAAATACTTTTGTTCTTCAAAACAGAATAAGATCCAGATTTTGAGGGAGAAACAATTAGAAAATGTTATCCAAAATTTTGGTAAACTCTCTGTCCTTTTTTCCTCACAGGTGTTTTTAAAATTGCCCTTGCTAGATCCTTTCCAAAGAAGGTGAAAATGGTAACCCCCACTTTACAAGCAGGGAAACTGAGTCACGTACAGCCATGTGCTCTCTGCCTTCCTGGCAGCTGCAGCTCGCAGGTCATTCTGCAATGGTATAGTCTCCTGAATAACACTGCTGTGGTTCTCCTCTCCCATTCAGGTCCCAGGGACTCTGTACTCCTGGCAGGTCGTCCATGGCCCTCCAGGGAGCTTATTGCCACGGCAGGGCCCATATGGATGCCTGCACAGACTGTTTCTAGGACTCACTTCAAGAAATCACTGAGTAAACCGACTTCTCTTCACACAGGGAGCCTGTGCTTTCCTGGCAGCATCTCGTCTCAGCCTACAGCTCTTCTTTCTCATTGTTCAGACCGCCCAGGCTGCTTCCATCCCTGTTCTCCATGGATCCCTCTTTCCCTTCCTGGAGCAGTACAACTCAGAGGTCTGAGGTGGCAGCAAGATTTCAGCCTGTTTCTTGAGCAGGTGACGGGTTGAAGAGGCCGAGAGGAGCGGCTTTTGTGATGTAACCATGCTGGCTGAGTTGTCTCTCCCTCCCCTCTGAACCCAGCCCCGCTGATAGACATTAGCGGGTGGGAGGCTGGCTCACTCCAGAGAGCCTTTGACATAAAGGGAGTTTTCACCCCACCTCTCCATCAATCAAAACTTAAACTTATTTGTGCTTATACACTACTTCTTAAGTAGAGAAAATAAAAACTGGGCTTAGGAGAGTGCAAATATTTAACAATAAAAAAAAAAAAAAACATTAATTTACCCTTTTTCATTTCTACAGAAGGAAACTTAATGGAGTCACATGACTCTTATTCTAAGTGATAAACCACAGGTCATAAAGCACCACTTTATCACTCTGCACAAGCAGTATAAATAACAGCTATTACCCAACCTCACTCCATCTGATAAGCTCAGAGATTTTCTAATATACATTTCTGATTTTTTAAATAATATTCATGATCATTTCCTCTTGAGCGTTATGAGTCTCTGGCTATGTGGCCCTTGAAACCAGGGCCTGCAAGCTCTTGTACCATCTCCCTGATTTATGGCCACGTTGGTTGGGACTGACGCCCTAATGAAATCTGTGACACTGCATTAATGGGGCTGTTTGTTACCACCGGAGTTCAGCGGCTGGCCGTGGTCTCAGAGCTGTGCTCAGGAAGGCACACGCAGAGTCTATAAAACCCACCCGGTGGGCAGCAAACCTACCCTACCTACACATGCTGGGGCACGGCTGCATGCAGAGGCTGTCCAGAGAGGGCTGAAAAAACCCTACCGAGGGTGCAAATAGCAGGTCACGGCTCCACACCGCAGCTGCGCGAACGCCGGGAGCAGGCGACAAGCTCGGGGTCTTCCCCGGCACCGCAGCTACACACACAGACACACGTCTCTCAAGCGTGTAATTAATACCCAGCCCCCTGTGTGCAGTCATTCAGTTGCACAAGCCACAGCGAATGTGCACCATCAGATTATCCACTAACAAGCACGTGCGTACGCAGTGTAACCGACACACATCCCTTTCACAGGCTGGAGCTCTGCAGCCTAAACGGGACGTGTGGGCAAGCAGCGGTCGCCCAGCGCCTGTCTGCCATCCTGCCGGGGGCTGCTTGCTCTCTGCCTCCAGACCAGAGCAACAGGACGGCGTGCAAATGTGCCTGTGGTGCTGTTCCTGTCGGCAGAGACGTCGGCATCAAATAGACACTCGGTTCCCAAGCAAAGAAATGGCAGCTAGGAGGGCAGCTCAAGTCCTCGGTTCAGAAAAACCCAGCCAGGATGCACGCAACAAAGATCACATGCGCCCATCGCACAATAAAACATATCTGCAAGATGGTTATTTTAATATCAACATGCCCTATTTAGACACGTTATCACGAGCTCAGTCTCAAATCTACCATGGCAAACAGAGAGACCACCAGCTGTAAGGAGGGCAGGTTGGTACCGTTCCTTGGGCTAGGTAATGGCGCAGAATATTTTAACGCATGTACATGCTTGAGTACCTGGACCTATCCTCAGCTGGCTGTAGCCATCCGTTCCTTTTTTGCACTCAGCCCCCAGCAGCACACACCTCCTCTTGAGTTTTAGTTGTTCCTGTTTGTCTTTGTTTCATTTTTCTACTTTTAAAACAGCATAGGAAACCAAATGTAAAAATTCATGTTCATGAAATGAGTACTTCCATGAAAAAGGGAAAAAAAAAAAAAAAAAAAGCTAAAAGTCAGTATTTGACTGTAATTCTGCCCTGGGGTAAAGCACCCTAACACTGAAAACTGTCATAACAATGTATTACCTATCAAAAAGTGCAACACAGCATTTGGTTTATTCTACCTTAGGTATATACAGGGAGGAATCTTCATTCCTGTGTGCTTCATCTTGCAACTTCTAAGGCAGGCCCAAAATTTATATTCAAAATGCATATTCATTGAACCAAATGCCTTATTCAGGAATGTTTTGGTGTGGAAAGTGGCAATATTATTGAATATATTGTTGTGCATATAAAATTCTGTGCCTTTTCTCAGGATTGCTTTCCTAGCATTTTCAATAGTCAAAATGGCTTACCAAGAAATCAGTGGCCTGACCAATTCACATCTGCTGGAATTATTAAATAATTAAAAATAATAAAGCATTCAGCTTAAAAAATGACAATTTAAAATCAGTAATATTGATATGGCTGAGTTTCATCTATCCTGAAAGGGAAACAGCTTTGACAAGACCATATTTTTAAATAAAATGAGTGTGGTATTATTCTATCAGGTCTCTTTAATTCCAGCATCATAAAAATGTGGTATATCTTTATTGATAGACTTTAGCTGGTGAATTCTCTCCTCTACAGCATATATATGTTAATGATTTTCTCAGCACTGACATACAATATGTTTAACCAGATGATTTTTCCTTTCATTCAAAGTTACTTCTCTGAGCAGTAATTTAGTGGGCACTTCTCAAATGACATCTCTGAGAAATACACACATGGTGCTTTGTTAAGAGTGTATTTTAATGATGTCTTGCTTGACCATGTTTCTTTTTTGTAGAATTGTAAATAATTCGTACTCTTCTAGTGATCTGCAGCTGGAGGGATACAAGGCTGCAGGAGACCGGCTATGCTATCAAACCCACTGTGTGTGTAATCACAGGTGACTTTGCAACAGGTTTTCAGTCCAAGAGAAACCAGAAAATCCTTCCCTATGTGACACACCACAGAATATTTCCCAAAATCCTGAACAAAACCAACTCGTCCTCAATGGAGAAAAAAATAAATAAATAAATAAACATAAAAAATAAAAACTAACAATAGCAGTAGCATATCACAGGAAAAAGGCAGAAGGTACCTGGAGCCAGAGCATCACCCACCCACTGCTGAGAAGTGCATGGGCATGGAGGTGCAGTGAGCAAACAGTCACAGCTGATCTCAGCGCATTGCAAATACAACTCCAGTCAGGCAGCGGATGTGCTCTCCTTAATGATATTACTGAACAGATTACATAAATGAGTGAGAATTTATGTACAGAATTTGCATGTGTTTGCAACTGATCTGAAACTTATAAATACATTTCTGTATTTATAAGCACAAGTAAATTAATATTGATTTCAACCAGCAGCACCACCAAAATAGCATTCAAGTGCATGTTTGCAGGTGCAAAGTATTTAGCCGGAGAGCAAAGCAAGTGAATTTGCAATGAGAACAGTGAAACTACGGATGCAGCTCTGGAAAGAATGATTTGCATTGTTTGTCTGGCAGCAGAGCTGGGAGGCTGCAGAGCCGTCGTTCTCTCCCGTGCAAGGCACTGCTGAAGAGTTTGTCCCAGCACCCGCCAGCAAAACATGTGCCTCAGCAGAGCAGCACCGGTCTAACTCCCAAGTGGGTGCTCATTCCCTGCCCCAAAGAGCTTTATTGTACTGGGTGCACAGCTCAACTAAATGGGTAGGCCATTAAAGATTTACAAGCCATTGACACTAGCTAGCTCAGGGACATTGCGGCTACTGCAAGTGCCTTGCCTGCTCCTGTACTGCTTCATTTTCAGCCCCTGCACTTCATTACCTCCCTGAATAGCTGCTATCTGCACACACTCAGCACCTCTGCTCCCCCCTCATCACACCCCCAGCCCTACCATACCCATGCATGTCCCGAGGAGGACCTTCTCCTCCGCTTCCCACCTGCCTCAGCCTGTACTTTGCTCCTTCCCTCTTACCTGTCCCAGATCCAGCTGCTGCCTTGGGCAGAGATGCTGGGGTCCCAGCCCCTTCACTCACTGTTCTCCTGCTGCATCCCCAGCCCACCAGTGAGCGTTTTGGGACAGAGAAGGCAGAGGGGCAGAGGAGCTGTTGGGGCTGGAGCTGTGTGACTCACATCTAAACCCCTCTCCTCTTCACTGGGGAATGCAACTACTTTACCAGGGCTTTGGTTTTTAACCAAGGTTTTACAATCATCTCTCTCTAAATTTGCCTTTTTTTTTTTTTTTTTTTTCCTCTCCTTGCAACTTGTCCTGATGTTTGGTGCATTTTTCTTGGGTATGCTTTGTTGTTTTAGTGTTGTTTTGTTGTTATTGTTGCTTGCAGCCACTGGAGAGTTCCCCTTCCTCTGGTTAATGGCCCATTACCCAGCTCTCACCATGCAGGGGTAGGGCCTGGGAATTGCTGAGTTCTGGAAAATCCTCATGAGCAGGGAGCGATCTGCCAACAACAAAATCCTCTCTTTTCAGAGAGGGCTCTACAAAACGGGGTGGCGAGGGGGGACAGTCCCCTTGCAGGAGGGATGGCGACAGAGCCCACAGGACTGTGGGGAGCGGGTGGGAGGGAGCCTGAGCCACCGCTGCTTCTTGAAAACAGGCATTGGCTGTGGGGAAGAGGGGGGCGAGGAGACAGAGCCGGATTGTTAAAGGATTCAATGAGCTGTGCCCAATGTATTCGAAAGGTGCTTAAGACAGGCAAAGCTCCTCACCAAACACACTCTGCTGCGAAACAGCACGGCACACAGCCCTGAGTGGAGGGCAGGCACGAGTCCACCGGTTTGGGGACAGCCCCACAACCACACGCACACCACCCCAGGAAACAGGCAGCGGCCCTGTGCCAGGCCAAGCACAGCATGGCCAAGGCAGCAGTGCTCCAACCCACAGCACGGACACATGGACCCCTGACCACTAAGCTGGGCTTACTGAGCTTAAATTTAGAAAAAGGGCAATTTCAGTTTCAGCAGTGTCAAAATGTATCCTGATCTGCATCTGCACAACAGGGGACAGCTTGGGCTTGTGATCATAACCTATCCGCTCGCCATGGCTCAGCCAGGTACCTCCCATCAGCTAGACTGCGGAAATCATTCTTCTTGGGGGTCTTGTGGCCCAGCTCCACTGCAGAGATGGCTTGGTAGCAGAGACACCCAGGTCCCTTAAATTACAAACCCGTGTGCATGGACTGGGTTATCACACAGACGCTATTCACAGTGTGATGCCTGCACTGGTCCTGGGGGTGGCTTGTGTAAGGCCAGCTTTAGACCAGGGCAGTCCAGGATTCAAGTATAGCAAGGTGGGAATGAGGCCTTCCCTGACAAGATTTTGCTTCAGAGAAAGACCTGAAAAAAGTTCAGCTGGAGGTCCTGGTGAAAAGGATGTCTGCAGGCCCACCCGCACAGTGCTCCAGTTGCTCCCAAACAGTGAATTCATGTGGCAGAAGTTCTGGGGAAAGTGAAAAAAAAATACATACATGGAGACAGAAACTAGCCCCACCAACCGCTCGCACCGTTTGACATTAAAAAGTGCTGACAGCAGGGCGGGAGGAGAGGAATGGAAGAAGGGCCACTTTCATCTCATGACAGTCTCCTGCCAGCCCCAGCCACCGCGTCTCCCTCTCTGCCCCCCTCCCGGCCCCTTGCTTTCCTAGGCATTTTATTAAAAAGGGTCACAGCCCGCATTAGGGTCCCTCCCACAGCCCCAGCCAAAGGAAAACACCCGCCTGTCCCTGTGACCCCCAGCCACCCAGACCTCAGGCTCCATCACTGCTTCCTCCCTCGAGCAGTGCCATCTCCACCCCACAGCAACCTCCAAGTTTCACAGCGAAACATCAAGGCAAAGGACTCCATGCAGGGGGAAGGTCTCCTCCCCCCATTTCTTTTTCTCTTACATTAATTATCTCATTTAGTTGAAAGAAAAGTCCAAAAATGAAGCTTTCCCTTGGCAATTTATGATGCTGGCGCAGTAATTTATGGCTCAATACAACTTTATTTTGCTCATTCTTTACACACACACACACACGCACACACACACAGAGATACACTTAAGGAGACACTAACCTGAATTTATCACACTAAGTACCTGCCTGCTGAAAGTAAAGAGCTAAACATAATTTACAAGGCAGGACAGGGAGGGGCTCGCATGTGGGGGGAAACATTTAGAAGAGTTAATGTTTGAAAGTCAGTCTTTGAAGGTAGGAGGCTCCTCTGGACAGAAAGAGAAAACCTAACTAATTAAAACTGATGTATCAGTTTCAGAAGAAGAATGCACTGGTAATGAAACTGCTTGGGCAAAAACAACAGGCACCAGGGTTAGCCACCGCGGCTGAAACACCCTCTGGGGAGAAGGTCCCCAATTTCAGCCTCAAACCAATGGGGTCTGTGATTTAACTTCCTGGGGCAGTAGCCAAAACCTCCCATCAAAGCGGCTGGTCCCATGTGGAACGCATGACTGGGGGCAGAAGCAAATGTGGGTCATCTGTAGGACCTGAGTCATGGCCATGGCATGCTAACAATGTGACCCACTGCAGTTCCCATCAGAGGAGGAGGGAGCGAACTGTGGATGTGTGCTGGTCGTTTCAGGAGCAACTAGGCACAGCAGATGGTCAAAGGAAAGAATATGCCTGCCCCAAAATGCTGACCAACAGGGCAGGCAACAGCAGGGAAAGAGCAGAGGCCACTTGCTTGGGTGATTCAGTGGCTCTGTTTAGCATGGCTTGGACTCTGGCATTAAGGTGTTTGTTGGGCATCACAAATCAAGTGCAAGAGGCTTTCAAGCACACCTGTCTTGACTGTGTGTGCATATGTGAGTTGATGGGTGCCTGACTACAAATAAAGGTCCCAGATCCTTACTCCGGCTGAAGCCTTCCATGTTGCCACACTCACATCTTTCCAGGCTGTGCCACCTCCAGGAGATACAGGAAAGGGAGATCAAGTGGAAACATCCTGGCTTCATCTCTGCATTTCCCCCTAGAGCCTCACCCAGCCAGCCCCCTTCTCCAAAGCTCCGTGACTTTGATGTCCAGGTGAGAGGTCCTTCCACACACTGCATCCAGGAAGATGAAGGCAATAAATACTGACCAAGAAAGTATGCTGAGACAAGAAACATGTGCAAAACATCTCAACAGCTAGCTGCTTTTCTTTTGTGCACCTGAACTTCCGAACTTCACAAGGCATCTCTATCTTCCAGCTAGGAAACTGAGCCGTCCAGTGACTTGGACCTGGGTCACATAGCAAGCAAATGCCATTAAATTGATGTCAGCCGAGTGCTAGGTGAGCCCCCTGCAGCCAGACAATTCTTCCGCTCCGGGGGACCAGGAGTCTATTTGATGGGGCACTGACTTTAACCCCATCCCACTGTCTTTGTACAGGACCAAGTGCACAGATTCCTCTGTATCACAGACTTCTTTTGCCTTTACACACCCAAAGAACTGAAAACCACCGGGAGAGGAGGTAAGTATGGGTTTGAAGGAAGGAAGCAAAAAATGACCTTTTGTTTAAAATAATAATAATAATAATAATATATATATAATAATAATAATTAAAAAATTTGTTGTTAAAGTGATTTGAGAAATGCTCATTACCCAAACGCAGATTGATTCAAAATGTGCCTTTCTGAAAAACGGTCAAGCTGACAGTGTCCCTTTAAAGCAGTGTGGCTCTGCTTTGGGCAAAAGTACACAAGACAATAGCTTCCGCTTGTCAATCTACCCAGCAAATTTCTCGAGCTCAACAACAAAACCCCCAGAAGGTGATCTGTATGTAAACATAAAACCCCCGCTCAGTTTGGTAGGAAAGGTGTTATTTTTCTTACTGCTTTCTCCATAGACATCAGCTTGTTCACAAATCTTACAGCAACCCGCAGCTGTGGCATTAAACAGGTGAGGAAAATGAGGTTTTTTCTTATTGATTTAGGGATGGTTTCATTTGTAAGCAAAAGGGCAGCTGTCAATAGACAGCGTGATCTAGGGCACCAACCTAGAGAAATCGTAAGCACGTGAGCACTCCAGAGCAAGCTGAGGACTCAGGGCTGTTGAATTGGGGACAGCAGCCTAAACCAGGCTTTATTTCACATTGCATCATAACTCTATTGTGTGAATGAGAGGGAACAACTATTAAATAGGAGGATGGAGGGGGGAGAAGGAGAAAACATGTCTGTTTCTTGTCTGGTAATGTTAACAATGTATTTATTAAAAGGAAACAAGACTAATCTTCATTCTTCTGTGCTTCTCAGGTAGCCCTGCCTACATTGTCTGTTTTGTTTAGGTTTCACAGTCTTCACCGCAGAGGTTATCTGTATTTTGTGTCTTGCAGAAAACTGGATGCTTTTATGTCATAGCAATAATATATAAAGAGCACAAATAAAAGGGTGCAAGCAGTGATGCTGCAGAATTGTTTTTGCCTGAAAAGAACAGCAAAAATCTAGTTTAGAATAGCTGTGTTTATTTTGATAATAAAATGTGTGTGCGCATCCACACGCAGGTGCATATGTATTTATGTATGTATGTGCATACAGTAGGGAAAGAGAGGCAAGGAGAGAATAAGTCCATCACATCTATAAGTGTGTGGCACCTCGGCATCACACAGCACCCTGGCCACAGCCAAAGCCCTCTGACACTCCGAGGAAGGCATTGGAAGCGTGCAAGATATGAGGAGTGACAGCCCATCAGGGCAGCAGGATCGGAAGGAAAACTGAAGCAGGGTGTCAGCTCCAATTGTCCTTATCCCGTTCAGGGAACAGGGCTGGGCAATGCAAAGCAGAGGCAGGAAGAAAGGAGGCCGGGACATCTGGGGACTAATCCCCCATCCCCCAGGGATGCTGCACCCGTTCTGGATCTGGGGCTGACCCCTGCATCATTCCTGGCCCTGCTTTTTTTTTGTCTTGGGCCAAGGGGTGACAATTTGCCCTGGCTTTCAGGGTGCTCAGAGGGGAGAATCAGGGGGCAGGTGTGCCAGGGGAGGCTGTGGGGTGGCGGGAGGGTTGTGCTGTACGCTGGGTCCAGGCAGCACCAGGGGCGGAGGGGAGACCGGGAGGGCAAGGCCTATAATCCCCTCGGTAAATCCACGCCTGAACTATAAAAGGATAATCCATGTGCAACCCTGGCCCCACTTATAGGATTTAGCTCTTAGTGTGGAATACTAATATTTGGCTGTTTGTTTACCCCTGTGAACTAATTTGGCAGATTCTTATGATTCTCACAGGGAGAATTTATTTCGATTTTGATATTACTCAAAGCCTTGGGTCCTGGAGTCATAGGATTATATGCAAAGCTCTGAGCAGACTTTTTTAATCCTTTTTCTTAAGAAATAACTATTTGTTGTAGATGCGGCAAAAAGCTTGAAAGCTGGCCTGCTGTTCCACAGCACAATGGCATCAGAAAAGAAGCCACTAGCTAATTCCTTTTTTTTTTTTTTTTTTTTTTTTTTTTTTTAAACATGGTGATTTTTAAGCCAGTTTTGCAACTGTGAGAGGTGAATGGGGATCAAGCCCATGATTTTGAAGAGCCAGCACGGCCAAGCCAGGCTCTGTTTGTAGATTCCCACTGCTTGGTGGCTCCCGGTGCCTGGCTGCCGGCTCCTAACCCAGTGGCATTGCTTGGGACAGCACTATCACAGGCAGATGCAGTGTCCTTCCTGCTAAAACAGTACACAGACTTTGGGGAGAAAGAGGCTCGGGAAGAAAAAAGTCACTTGTTAGGACCAGGAATTCAGCTTTCAATTAAAAAGTAACTTTCTAACCTTGGACAAAGCAGAGAATGGCTTGAAAATGCCACATATGCAGCCCCTTAAAACAGAAAGCCAGTACAAGAATCCTAACTATGTTATTTTTATAATCTTGCTGGTTTGAGGGCTTGCTCTTTGATTTTGAGTGTTAAAGTTGAAAATATTATGCAAGATGTGTTGTTCTTGTAATGCAAAAAGCAGCATTCATTGCAAAGTGTAAAGAAATGGAATGAAAACCACGGTTATCTATAAATGTGTTTGTGAGTGTTCCTCTCCCAGCATCCTAAAAGAAATTAAAGTTTGCAAATATAATCACAATTAGAAACAGGGTAAGTTGGGATATTTTCTAAAGATTCGACTCTCAATTCAGGACAATATTAAATTTTAATTCTGAGCCCAAGACCGTTTCTTCCAAGAAGATTTAAGCACATGCCTAAAGTTGAATAACTGTAGAAGGTGTCCACCAAGTCAGGGCCTTGAAGACAAAGCTGGCAATAAAATAACAAAATTTATCACGATAAAAAATAAAAAAAAAATAAAAAAAATCTCCCTTAGTAAAAACTGAAGCAATTACTAAAAAATAAACCTTCATAAATCAGGCAAACAAGACAGGCAGATGAGAATCATTTCAGACAGTGGAAATGAGGCAAAAATAATTTAAATTATTTACACATTTTGAAACTTCACAGGGCTGAGAAGAGAGGGTAAAAATCTTGCTGAATAAATCAGGGACACAACCACAATTTGTGAACAGCAGTTTAAACTGGAAGCACCAGGTACAAATCCTAGGAGTCCAGCCGCAGAAAGTTTTTAGAGGATGCACGTGCAGCGCAGGTACCTGTTTTATTTTCCTCCTCTTCAGATCTTCCTGTGAGAGCTTCTCTCAGATGGTTTCAGACTCTCGGACTGCCCCACTTCCAGAGCCGGCTGGACAAGGAGCTCCCATTAGGGCTCGCTTGCTTTCCACCCTAGCTGGGCGTCTGTGCCGGAGCAGCGCAGCAGAGCAGCGGGCGAGCACGCAAGGATGCTCGGGCACTCTGCAACGCTTCCTTTCATTCTCACCAATACCCTGCAAATGTGCGTGTGGCTAAATACATGCATCGGTTGTCATTTTTACCCCTCGCTCAAATGCTGACAGCCGGTTCTGTCTCTGCTAGTAGCTGTTAATAATTAATCTGAAATGATACAAAGATTTGGAAAATATCTTTTACACCAGGGATGTTTTCCCAAATTTGTTACAAAGACAATGGGAAGGGAGACAATGTATTCATACAGACAAAGGGGAGGGAGTGTGTGGCTGTCTGATTTTCCAGGGGTTTTGACTTGTTTCTGTTTCCTGCTCTTTTCTTCTAAGCTTGTTTTCCAGTGGCAGGATTGAAGAGCCCTTAACATTAACCAAAACTGGGGGAAAAACATATTACGCTGAAGATTTGAAGGGAGTCTTTTGCTTAGTTTATTAAAAAGAGCAAGAGGTGACTTGCTTCCTGCATATACTTTTCTTCCTAGGGAAGAAATATCTGGTACTAAAAAACTCCTTAATCTGCCAGAGAAAGCCATAACAAGAACCGATGGATAAATGCTGAAGCCAGACAAGTACCAATTAAAAATGAAGTAGGAGACTATTCTTATTTTGTTTTATTTGTACGAGGAAGTCGGGGCGATGAACCATTCAAGCTGGCTATTATGGGAAGTGCCAGAGTCTCCCTTTCTCAACATCTCTGGATCAAGACGTGTTCCTTCTGGAAGTGCAGCTTTACTCACACAAGTTATTGTGCACAACAGAGAGGTAGCAGGGTGACAATCTCTGGCCCGTGTTGCAGGCAGTCCAATAAATCATCTGGAAGTGTTTTGTGAGCTTAAACCATATAAACAACTTTTATCCTCTGCCTATTTTAAACAGGGAGCTTACTTAAAAAAAAATCAGGAAAGTGAGAATAAAAATCTCCAACAACTGAACAATCACTCTTATTAAGGAAAAAGAAAAATAAAAGGGGGTGGGAGGGAAATGCACAGCGGCCACGATGGATGTGAAGCGACAAGGCTGCCAGGTGGCGGGACGGTGCGCTCGGGGTGGCGGGGCTGTCCCCCAGCACCGCCGGCCTTCGGGGAAGGAGCTGCTCAGGCTCCATGGAGAATCCTGCCTTGCTGGTTTCCAGCTGAGCAGCTTTCCACACTCAATGGCCGTCCCTGCTGCTTTCATGCAGGGATGTACTCTAGCTCGGAAGAGAGCGGTTCTGTTTAGATAGCCCCCAATCCTAGCTTTACCTCATCCCTTCCAGCAGAGTCACTGTAATTAAGATTTGTTAAGGTTTGGAAGAAATCTCATTAATCAGATAAGATCTGAACTTTATTTTCTTTTTAAAGACCCAATTTGATCTCTCTTGCTTGTGATAATTGCTCTCCTCTTCTGACATGGAAATTCATTTTCCAGGCACATAAAACACAATAGATTTCCATTGTCAACAGCAGCAACCTCAGGAGAGTTAAAAATATTCCTCCAAAGGCTAAAAAGAGCATTGGGAGCAAATCCAGAGACAGGCAGGGAGAGGGAGCACAGGAAGGGGTGCTGTTGAAGGGAAGTGGGCTAAGAGAAAAGGGGGTCGTGTGGCTCCCAAAGGGGACAAGGGTGCCCCAGAGGAAGCAAGGTCAGCAGGACCCTGCCGTGACCCAGGGTGCACGGGGCTGAGCTGCCTGTTCCTGTCACAGGGATAAAAGTTGCTGCTATCCCTGGCCCTTAATGTGGGGGGAAAGGGCATCCTTCTCCTGAGTTTATCAGGAACCAGTGCTTCAAAGAGCGATCAGAAAAGCTCCCGGACGGCTGATATTTCGCATGAGGCAGCACCAGGATAAATGACACAGTGTGAAATATACTCCACCGCATCAAATCCTATCAATCAGCAGGATTCCTGGTTTCTAAATGTCAGGTGTGGAATATGAACTCCTTGGGAACATCTGAATCAGAGGAGGCTCCCACTCCCTCCCCATCCGTGGTGCGGAGCCCAGTCGGCTGAGCGCAGGACCTGGGCCTGGCGGTGGGCACGGGTCAGGCCAGCAGCCCCACGATGGGCTGGTCTGGGGCTGGATGCAGGCAGGGGGCTCGCTCAGCACAACAGGGCACCTCCAGACCCAGGGCCTGCCATCCCCAGGAGGGTCAGGGCAGCAGCATGTGGTGTCCCCCTGCAAGCCTTCGGCTTCAGCCTAGCTGGCCTTCATTGCATCGCGCCAGCATGGCAATTGGGCACCGAGGCAGGAGCTGGGCCCAACACCTTCCCCTTGCTCCTCACACCTGCTGCACTGTGAGGCCCATGGCTACAAGCATCCTCAGCTGTCCTGAACTATCACGGGGAGCATAAAGCCGAGTTGCAGTTTTCCAGCACTTCTGCGGGGCCACACACTCCTGTGGTGGCACAAGTCTCCATCACAGCTCAGCCCAGCCACCTTCTGGAGATGCTGAAGCTTGGGAGGAGCAGGCAGGGACTGAAACCACTGCCAGGCATACGTGGCCTCCCAGGGACATGCTCTCCCAGGGGTGGCCAGCATGGCTGGCTGTGGGCAAGCTGGTGGCAAAGCTGGGTGAGTCCCCAGTCCACCGGCTGTGGGCATGGCTGGTGCACAGAGGTGCTAATAAAGACCTAGGGTGAGTGTCCTGGCCCTGCCTGCCTCTCTCCCTCTCTTTACAGAGAGAATCTGCAAACATATTAATCTCATCTCACACACAAACCCTCCGTCCTGATCCCAGAATCCATATATTAGGAGATTTACATAAATTACCAGCTATCAATAGGGCACATGAGGTGCAGGGGCTGAAAGCCAGCACCCTTGCCAAGAAAATGGTATGAGAGGATTGGAAAGGAGGGAGAGGGAGGGGGCTGCAAGCACAGCCCTGGAGAGCAGAGGTCTGTGATGGCAGTGGCTGGCTGCAGTTTCAGGGGTGCCATGTCACTCACTGGGGGCACTGTACCCTGCTCTGTGGAGGCAAAGGCCTCCGCTTCCTCTTCTCCCTCCTCCTCCTCAGCATAGCCTGTGCCATGGCACCTTCCCTCCACATCTCCCCCATGAAGGAAGGGCAAGCATCATCCCTACCCTCTGCTGCTCAGAGCCATGGGTGCTGGGAGGACCCACTGGGCCCAAGCCCATGTTCTGGTTGTGGTGGTGGGTGCACAACTAACAGGGAAGCTGGAATAAGCTCTTTGCAACATTGCATTGCTTTATTGTGGTTTGCATTTGCAGTCCAGGTCAGAGCTCACCTTCATCTCTGGCTTCTTCAAGCCACAGGGTCCCTAGAGAACCAGAACTGTGTGCTCCACCAGGGAGTTCAACATCTCCTTGCCTCTTGAGGGGCTTCACCTCTGCTAAGAGAGCACGGAGGAGCAAGCTGAGCTGTGGCTGGCACCACCTGGCTGGAGGCAGGGTGCTTTCTGTCTTGAGTGCCCTGAAAAGGGCATTCAGTCCTCTGAGCCACAAGGAACATAGGTGGTGCTTGACGAGGGTTGTGAGAACAAGTACAGAGACCTGGCATGCAAACGCAGAGAAAAATGCCAAAACAGATCCCCCTCCACTGTGTTTTCCCAGTCAGATCTGCTCTGTGAGGGGGCTGATGACCAAGCAGAAGGCAGACCCAGAAATACTCCAGTGCAGGTCCAGGCAAGGACTCTCCATGAGGCTGGTTTGCCAGCTCCGTCTCCTGGGCATCAGGGGCTGGGGCAGAGAGGGGGTGGTGACAGGGCCTCCAGAGGTGACTGGTGTGCCCGACCTCTCCCGCAGTATCTTCTGGTCCTCCCAGGCAGCAGCTCTGCAGAACACCTCTGCCTGGGAAGAGCCCTGCTTGGGGTCCCTTTTGTCACCAGCCGGTGGCCACCTCAGCAGCGCCCGCTCGTCCCGCAGTGTGTTGCTGCCCTCTTGGGCCCAGCGCACGCATTGCAGTGTGGCGCTGGGAAAAGGGGTCAGGAACAAGCCCCCTACACCAGAAAGTGCTTCGCAAGGCGCATCACAGGCCATCCCTCTGTCCTTCCTCCTCTCCTCTGGACAGACGGCCACCACAACTGAGCCTGATGTGTCTGTGGGATGATGCTGAATGCCTGATGCATGAACAAAGCACACAATTACTTCAACAGGATTATGTGGGTATAGGCCAATATATGTGACCCCCGAAAATATGATGTACAGTGTATGCTTGCAATAGAACAGCACCTAGCCCAAGGGCATCCATCTTGCAACGCCAGCGTGCAGGTGTAGGTCCCTGTTTCATTGTATGTCCCCAGCACACATGCGTGTGCCAGGAGAAGCAAACCCAGCCTGGATTCCCAAGCTGAGGCTGAAACCGCGTTGGAGCTCATTCCCAGCGCTCTTGGCACATCAAGACTCCGTGCCAAGAGAGCGAGGTCTGGGGGCGCCAGGAGCGCCCGTCCCCGTTGCAGCCCTGCCCGCTGCCCCCCGTGGGTGCCCCGCGGAGCTGGGCACGGACCGCGGGCTCCACGCCGTGGCCAGAGAGAAGCAGCACAGGCGGCTGCGGGACGGGACCGGCCCCTGCCAGCCCGCTCCCCGCCGGGACCCCACATGCACCCCCCTTTTCTTAGTTGCTTTCTTATACAGGACGATGCTTCTGTCCCTGCCTTCCTCTTCGGGGAGTTTTTTCATTGCTCTCCTCCTCGATTCAGGCACCTCTGTCTTTGTCAACTGTGGTTTCCCCAAAGCACACCACAGCCCAGACACTTCAAAATTCACTCCCTTTGGCCTGAGCTCTCCTCTCCTGGGCCCACAGGACAGCTCCCCTTTTGCTTAACGATGCCCTGAATTTTAGCCCAACTACCAGGATGTCTTTAAGCATTTTAAATTGCTTTTAAAAATGCATTTAACATTAAATTCCACAACCAGCACCTTTAATTGTAAATCCCACACAGGACCATAACCTTAGGCCCTGTGAATTTGCCCACCCACCCCTGCTCTTTAGCTGCCCCAGTATGTGTAGATACTTGTGAATACATCCAGCATCATCCACCACATAGGTGCATTTGACCCAATGCCCCAAAACTGCCTGGCATTGTCTCTCTAGCTGTGCCCAGCATGCAAGGCCACTGCGAGGTGGCAGCAAGGTGCTTTATAAGGGCAGCATGTAATAAACCACTGACAACAGTCCAGTCTCCTGGGTGCACAAGGCAATTCCAGCATCAGCAGCTCTGTTCCAGAAGGAGTGAGGGTCTGACAGCTGTACAGCAGCTGCCAGAGGTGACAGCAAGTTTTTGGCCAGCCACACCATGGGGAACATCTCATCACAGCTGCTCCTGAGGAGCAGGGGGACTGTCACAGAACTGGAGAGCCACTTTGGGAAAGGTGGGTCGTCAGCAGCGGCTCCAGCCTGAGGGCAAATCCTCACGCTGGGCCATGCTGACCAGTAAGGTCTTGGTTCTTGTTCAGCAGGGGCAGCAGCAGGCCAGAAGCAAACCCAGAAGTCAACATCAGCTTGATTGCTGGGGAGGAGGGGAGCACACCCATTTTCAAACAGGTTCTTGATGCTGACAGAGAAAGGGAAGAACCTGCAGAAACAGTAAAAGCAGACCAGGCAAAAATGAGATCCCGTGATGGGCTTTACATGAAGCAATGGGGGTCTTTCACCTCTGGAGCAAATTCCTTAGAGTAGTGGTGGATTTTCTGTCCCAGTGCCTTCAAACCATGACAGGAGGCCCTTTGGGAAGGAGGGTTTAAACAAAAGAAACCAGGAGAATTCCCCTAGTTACCCATGAGCTTACACCAAGTGACTGAACAGCTGCTTCTTGACTTAAAATCTCTCCCTGGCTGTGCTTGAGCTGTACAGCTCTTTCAGGTGTGACAGGCAGACCTGCCTCCAGTATCACAGCCTCCATGTGGGTGGGGACAGTGGGACAGGGACTCAGGTGGCTTCATAATCTGTTGCAGGAACAGCCCACACGTGCACTTCATCAGCCCCACCATTTCCAGTTTGCCTTAGGGTCAATCCACCTGCTACTGTAAGCAAGAGGAATATATTTCTATTCTTAACCTGGTCATAAGCCAGAACAAGGGTGCCTGTGTCATCCTCCAGAGGCCCTTCCTGTCCATCCACTCATGCCATAACTGAGAGCTCACACAGAATTATGCTAGGACCCCAGATACTCCAGACCTTTAGCTAGGCCAACGCATGCCTCAGACAAACACACCTCCAAAAAATCCAGCCCTCACATGTTTACTTCCACCTGAATCCCTTCAAAACCAAACCACTGCTCAGCTGCCTTGACACAGAGGCTTCCTGCCAAACAATGAGCCAACTCAAGCTCTAGGGTAGGGTGAGGGAAGTTGCTCACCTCTGATGTATTCAAAATCTGTGACACTTGGACCAAATGTACATCACAGTAGAAAGTCTGAAGAAGGTCCTGAGCGTGAATTTTTACGTAGGCTCACAAGAGGAGTTATACAATGGACAGAGAAGAGGGCAGGTGGGATCAAGCAAGCAAAGAGCCCCAATCACCCTCTTTTTTAATGGAAGGGAATGAGACTCAAACCAACTGGATTTACTGCTGCAGCAGCACAGTAATATTGAAAGAAAAGATGAAAAAGAGGTAAAAAGGGATACAGATCACAGAAAGTAAAGTAGAGAATGAAGTAAGTAGGAAGCTAGTTCATGCAAGTGCAGAACCCTTTGAAAGGGACAAGTCTTGAGAAGAACTTCAAATGTTGACCACAGCAGAATATTATCTGTTTTTTTGTTTTTGTTTTGTTTGTTTTAGGGGGGTGTCCTTTGAGGGTTGCCTTTGTTTGAAGGTTAAAGTGAGAGAGGAATTCTGTATGAAAATGTGTCTCTACTCATTAGAGGTAGGAATGCCTCAGCTTGATTTGCTAGTAGGACAATTTCTCCATGGTACTTGGCAACAAGAGCTAGCGTTCTTATAGACGTAAACACTGTGAGTGCCCAAATCAGCAAGCAACACAAGGCAATAAATATAATCTTTCTACTATACCATGTTTAAAGAGGTAAGATTAAAAGCAGGAACTTCTTAAATGGCTAAAAAGATATAATGAAAATAAACATAATTTAACAGCAATTCATTAAAAACTTCTCCCATCATTATTCTCGCCAATTCTATCCAGAGTGTTTTATTTCATTTAGGTTAATCCAGGAAGGCTTCACACCAGACAGGGCTGTAATCAACCAGGCCTTGCTGGGCCAGGCTAATAATACCCTTGGGATTTCCATTTTTTGGCACCCTCCCTCCTTCTGAAGGTGTTCCCTCATTAACTGCCGAGCAAGTCTGGCCACCAGATCCAGGATGGATCCCATGGTGTTACGTGTGAAAGACCCAAGTTCAGTTCCAGTAGATGACACAGCTCCTTGGCAGGATGAAAAATGCTTGCTCCCAGGAAGGATATGAACTGCTGCGGGCTCTGTGCAGTGGCTGAGAATGGGATACCCCAGGTAGCACAAGCAGACGGAGCCTGGAAGCACAGCAAGTGAACGGGACCTGGTGCTCTCTTTCTGGGAGGCCAAGCCAGCCGTTAACCTGCAGTGACTCTGCAGCTCCCAACCTGAGCCAGGCCTGATCCACCTCACCCATCAGTTCTGCCTCATTGACCACACACAGCCTCTTC
Organism: Oxyura jamaicensis; assembly: GCF_011077185.1. NCBI lineage: Eukaryota > Metazoa > Chordata > Aves > Anseriformes > Anatidae > Oxyura > Oxyura jamaicensis. Next base: position 17,096,161 of record NC_048898.1, read on the forward strand.
CAAATGCTGCTGTAAACAGCAGGCTCTTGGAGGAGGCTGGAAGGTGGCATTGGTAAGGTTCACAGGCCACCTCCTGGCTCTCTCCTCTCCAAGCACAGCCACCTTGCCATGTGAAGGAAACCTTTGGCAGCTGTCTTGTGCTGACAGACAGGGCTTGTTGAGCTTGGCTGAGTAATCCCAGCCGCTCCCGTCACTGCAGCTGCATGCATCCTCGTTCTCCCAACCCAAGGATCGCTGCCTCGCTGAATCACCCCATTAAATTGCTAATATCTTATTGTTCTTTAAGATTTCGAAACTTGCTGCGAAACGTTTACAGATAATTTTTTTTGCCTGCAGTCACTGTGCCTAATGCCCAGTCATTGAGTGCCATATGTGTTTATATGCACTGCAATTTTCCACTTGATTACATTTTACCACAAACACTTTCATCCACTCCGCAAAGACAGCGGCAACACATCCATAACATTCAGAGCAGCCCAGATAGACAGAGCCCAAACATGAACATCTCTACACTGGCCGGGGCACCTCAAAATTTTAGATTCCTAGGTGCAGCTGACCCAACATCCAGTTGCAAAGACCCCAAGGGCACAAGCACCTCTGCCACCTAAAAGGAGCACACCAAGTTAGCCTCATGCTCCAGCTTTCCCATCACGCATCAGGTACTGCTCAGATGTCTGGAACAGCTGCACAACGCGGAGATGGTTGCCCATAACTGAGGGTATCTCAGATTTTCCAGGAGACATGGGATGACCCAGGCCACTGTAAGGATGTTTAGCATGTGAACCTGCAGAAATTCATAGAGACAGCATACAACACTGCAGCATGCAAAGGGATTTTGATCATTCTCCCCTCCCTGCAGCATGGACATGTTCTGAAATTGGATTCTGCATCCCTGAAGGCAGGGGCGATTTCTCCTTCAGCCTCCAGCTGCCTGGGCACTGTCCAGCTTGTCCACAGTGTGGATCACGGCTCCCAACTGCAACACCTCCCCATCTGCAGCTGGAAGGTCACTTCGCCACCCCATTGTAGCACACAGCACCCTGGCAGGAAGGTCAACCCCTGCCTGAGGACGGTACAATTCACTCCAGTTGGCTTAGGGCCATGGCAGTGCCAGGCCGCAGCCTTCCAGGAGAGAACAAGCAACAGATTCATCTACACAGCAGCACTGATATCCCCATACAAGCTCATTTATTGAACTGGCTCAGCCCTCTGTGGTACTGAGCCAGCCCTCAGCATTGTGCTGACGTGGCAATGCTGCTTCAGGTCTGCAAACAGCTCTGCCTTCACCCTACCTCATCCCATCCTCTCTGGTGCATGGTATGGACACTCACTGGGGGAACTGACAAGAATCTGCCATGTGATGATTAAAAGCTCTCAATCAAGTATCATCCACCTGAGCCTGCCCTACTGGTGAGCATTGTGTTTTGCTGCTGATGGCGTGAGAGGGCAAAGACACAAGTTTTGTCACTGCAGTTCAACCTGATTTAAAGCCTCAAGTGCATGCAACAGGCAGGAACCCTGAAAGACCTAGATACCATCTGGGCTGTTCATGATTTAAAAGTCTTTCTAGAATAACCAGCATTAGCTACATTGGTTAGACTTCATTTCTGTTGATCTCATGCTTTCTCTCTGAAAACTCCAACTGTGATAAACTGTTTAAGACCTTCACCATATTTCCTTCTTATGCTACATTCAATAAACATTACTTCCTATTGATGGATATAAACAGTCCTGGCTGTTTTCTGCTGGAAAAATAAAGCCCTATTGCAGCTCCCACCCCTGACTGCTCACAAGGGAGCACACAACTACCCTGCACCAGAGAAGAGGCACTGAAGCCATCAGTAGTTAACTAGCCTGGGATCACAAAGCCAGCATTCCTCACCATGGATACATGAGCACAAGCCAGTGGAAAGAAACCCAGATCAACTGGCCTGGCCACCACTGCTCTGCTAAGCATTTATAGGCTTTTGCTCAACAACACTGCTTAGCATCACCAGCACAAAATCAATACTTCCTTGAGAAGAATGCTGGTTTGGAGAAATTCAGCAGTGACTTTGGCAGAGGTCACTCCCAAGACATAGGGCAGCACGTCTGTCAAATGGAGTGCTCACTGCCTTTTCATCTGCTGGAAAGTGCCTGTTAACTCCTCTCCTGCTCCAGTCTTCTTACCTTCCAGAGATCTGATGAAGTCAGCCCGCAAGAAGCAAAGACATTTTATTCCAGGTGAGTTCACTGCACTCCTTTTGGACTTGGGCTGTATCAGCTCTTAGGCCCGTACCTCAAGGGCAGGCTTTGTATAAGGAGGAACCAAATAACAGGGAGGTGTTGGAGTGAGGTTGTGGTTTTCCCATAACAACTTCTCTAAACCTATCCAGCCTGATACTAGTGGGCCCTGCTGACTTATGCCTATCATGTACGACAAAGACCCAAGCTCATGTGGTGAATAGTGGGTATCAATGCTTCTTAAGAGGGTGTGAGCTTCCATTTGACTCCGGGGAGGTATCATTTGCCTGACCACTGTTCCCAGAGGCATAGCTACATGGAGCTAGGGGTGGTTTTGAGCAAGAGGTGGCAGCTTCCAAGTACGGAAACCTCTTTCCATCTGTCCTCCTTTTTACCCTTCTTGAAGAGTTGGTTACCCTTGAAGAGCTGGGACAGTCTTAGTCTAGGACCTTTCATCCACCAGCAGTCTGTTCAGAGTCTTCTGGGCTCAGCTCAGCCCTTATTACTTGTCTAATGGGAACATGAGACTAGAGAGGATCCCTTAGGTCACTATATCTAGTCTCCTGCCTTATGATACATGACCCCCTTATGCAAGATCTTTACATCACATTTCATCTGACTACTAGGTTTTCTCCCTCACTACCTCCTGTGCTTCTGTAAAAGCTCATTTAAATGCTTTGCACAAGGGTCTTTAGACCTCGCCAGAAGTCCTGGGCAGAGCGGACATTTGTGGGCTGCTCCTTCCTGCTGTGGAGGGTATTTACTTTTATGCTAAGAGGAGAAAAAATAGAAGTGTGGCATTCCTTGGTTCCATGCTGAGGGGATGGAGTATGCTGTAAAGCTTGATTATAGTAGATTAAAAAATCTGTTAGGGAGCCTGATCCACCCCTTCTTCATTCTAGGTAGGTGGCAGAGCATTTGCAATAGCATGTAGAGTGGCCCAAGACCTTCCACTCATGACAACACGCTGGTCCAGGTGAACCAAGGCAGAGATACAGATGCCACTTCCTGCACCAGACAGAGGCAAGTTCCCCAGGAAGGCCCTCTACAAAATCATTCCCATTTGTTTTCCCTTGATAATCCCAGCCTACTCATCTTTCTTCTCCAACAGCTTTTCCCTCCAGCCTCTCTGTTGGGGGGTGATATTTTTCTGAGCAGCCTGATTTCTTCCCAACTGCCTTTGCAATGAAACCAAGATTTGAAGGGGAGCCTGGGGAGAGGGAGGGAGCGAAGTATGACACGTTCAAGCTATAGTGAAATGACATATCCATCACAGCTAACAGGAGCCCACATGGCACCCCAACTGGATCCTGCCCCACTGCCCGCTTTCCCAGCTGGATCTGCTGGAGTTTCCTCCCTCCGCGGTCTCCTCCCCGCATTTCTGGTGGTGTCACTCCAGGAGAAGTGGCTGATCTGATTGGCGAGAGAACACGAGGGGTGTCAGGGAAGGTGCTCACAGACATTTCTTGGCTGCCTCAAGGAAATAAAGGCCATCGCTGAGCCTGTCAAAATGATTAATCGCTTACAGGGAATGAGGGGGAGGAGGGAGAGGGAGGGAGAAGGAAGGGGAGGAAGGAGGAGAGAAAGACAGATGGGATGGGGAGAGCTATAAACAAACAGCAAAAGCACGAGACACAGGATTGCCTCTGTGACAGGGAAGAGGTAGAAGCAAGGGCTGTGCTTGGAGTGGCTTGGTGGCAAATGAATTGGTCCTTCAGAGCAGGTCACAGGAGCTCGCTGCCTCAAATGCCAAGGAAGGCCTTACTGACCCTACACCCTTGAGCCCCACAGCTAGTAGTGGCTGGCATTTGACCTAACCACCCACCAGTACCATTAGTTGTTTGCTGCCAGAAGCATTTTACCCCAGTTAAAGAGTAAATTCTGAGAGACTGCCAAAGACATGGGTCCTCAAAGAGGGTGTTCAACACTCTGGGGACAATCAGTCCAGAACCCCTGGCACTAAGCCCTCCCACAGCATCCACCCCCTTGGATGCTGCTACCCACCCCATGTGCCCTCCCTGCTGGCACCAGCCCTCACGCAGCTCCCCATGTGAGGCCAGTGGTGCTTCAGCAGCCTAGAGTGTGCAGCGGATCTCATAACACAGCTTACCTCAGCACAGGATAGCATTCCCTCTTTCCTGGCTCTCCAAAGGGTTACAAAGTCAAACCCAAAGGTCCTCCTTGTCAAGGCATTCAATGGCCAATGCTGACTGTTCAGGAAAAAACAGAGCTGAAACTCTGAGATGAAAATCACACCTAAGGCTCTGGCTGCCCAGCTCAGTGACACCTCTTACAGCAAGGGCAATACCTTGTCACATCAAAGCCTGGGCGTTCTCAGGGCTTACGGCATGTTTGTGAGGTATTCCGACAGCAGTCCCACATCACCACAAGCTGCCTTACCATCTGCAAAAAACGTGAGGTTGAAAAGAAGAGGTTGAAAATCCAAGTGCTAGCATTTGTCTGAACTTGGAGTCAGCTAGGAATGGGTTGAAATAGAATCAGCTCTCCCCTTTGGAAATATCCACTTTGATTTCCAGTCACAGAAAGAATAATCACCCTGATGGAGACCTCTGCCTCAAGTGAATGACCCAGCCTTGCAAAGACAAAAGCTGTCACTGAAATCAATGAATCCAGTAAGCTCCAGTCTTGGAGCACCAAGCAACCTTGTTTGCCCCACAAATGGTCTGTCATCCTCCCTCCCAAGTTGTATTTGTTGATCTAATCAGAGGCAGTGCCTCTTCCTACAAACCACACTAAAATATCTAACATGACAAGACTTTGAAATACATATACAACACGTCAATTGTCAGAGAACTGAGAATGTGAACTGCAGCTTTCCACTGCAATAACACCCACTTCAGCTCACATGAACTACTGCAATATGCCTAAAGCTCCCAACATCTGCTATAACACCATGATATCCTCATATCCTTTGATTTTAACTAGCCAGCCAGACACTCTCTCCTAAATACCCTTCCTGTGCTTAACCTTCACCCTGCTGTTTGCCTGGGCAAACACTGTGTGCACGTACGTATGTGATCAGCTAGCTACTGCCTTTTCCAGCTGATGAGTGATGATTTGTCCTTGCAATCACACCCAGTAAAGACACTTAGTTTCCTCTACCCAGGCTCAAGTTAACTGCCGTGGTCCTACAAGTTATATACATTTAAGGTGATTGTCTCTGTGTGACAATGTTTGGTGGAACTGGGAAATGGCTGTAGAGCTACAGGTGGAGATACTGATGGACTTATCACATAATATATATATATATATATATATATATAATCACATAATATATATACGCAAAACTATTTCTGTTTTGAGAACTCAAATACCTTACCCAGTTTTCTCTTTTCTCCATATATTTTCCAATAGATAGAAAACTTCAAACAGTTGATGGAACAGTCTGGGCTGTAATTCTGAAGGCAAACTGGATTCTGGGTTGAACATCCCTCTGTGCCTTGCTGGCCACTGGCTTACCGACCAAGTCAAGCATTAGGTGAACTGATTACATCCTGCTTGTTAAGTCTAGCCTACCAGCCTAGTAGTAGTGTTAGCAGTTACAGTAGTATTAGCAGTTACATCCTGCTTGAAAAGTCTAGCCTACCAGCCACTACTTAGAGGCATAGCTTTATGTTCAGTAACCAAAGAGCACTACATAGTGAGCACATTTTGGGGTCTAAGTGCTGTTCTAGTGAAAGTATGGGTTTTTACAAAGGTGTCGTATCCCTATAGATCTGTTCAGCATGATCACTGCACATCACCTGTTTGGTGGACACCTTGCTTGGACAAGGCTATAACCTTCATCTGAGGGGCAGGCATCTGCTCACAGAGGCATCTGCTCAGTGTGAGGTAGGTGCTACTCTGTTCACTATACCTCTGTTTGTGCCTCCCTGCATTAGCAGTCACACAAGATGCCTTCAAAGATGACAGTTGTGAGAAAAACAGGTAACATACAGGCAAAAACCAAATGCATATACTGGATTGTGCATAGCTGTCTGATGAGCTAAGCCAGCAAATGACAAAGAGAAGTCGCAATACAATACCTTCTTTTATTTATCTGCCACACAGCCCATCAGGTTCCTCCTTGCTCTTGCAGGCAACAACATTATCAGAAGAGCTGGAACTACTTTCATGGTGCTCATCGTACTCTTTCCATGTGCCAGCCAAGGCCCATTCCAGCTCTGCTCTACACCAGAACCTGCAAGGCTGCATATAAGGTTGGGGGAAAGGAGTCTGAAAAGTTTAACAAGTTGATTCTGTGCCTTCTGCCAGCAGTGTGTGGCCAGGCACTGAGAAGGAAGCACAAGGTGTTGACGGGGCAAGGAGAGAGCTCCAGGATACATCTCCCTTACTAAGCAGACAGCTGACACTTCCTGAGCAGCATGGGGAAGATTTTGCCCAGCTGCCTTTCTCCACAAGCTTTTCAGCAGAGCTGAGCCCCTTGCTGCTGCTCCACATCTAGGCGGAGGGGGCTCTGTGGAGCAATGGTAGCACTCAGTTATGCATCTCATGGACTTCGCTGTGGCTCTTGTGGCTGCCTCCATTGTTTGAGGGATATTCTCCCCCCCTTCCCTCCTTCTAACAAAGATTCTGATTAATGATCGCTCATTCCTAATTGTCAAATTTCTTTTCCTTCATCCTGTGTCTAATCACCAGTGACAGAAGCCATTACGCAAATGAGAGCAGACGACTTCTCACAACTGTTCTCTTTGGTAAAAGCCTTGTAATTTAAAGCTCTGATTTGTAGAGGAAAGCTGCGTTTCCCCAAGGCGTCCGGGCATCTGTTCCACTTACACTCCACGAGCCTCTACTTCCGCTCCCTCCCCCCACAATTAGTCCTCTGCTTGCAACAAATATTTGACTTTGCAAGGCAGTAATTAGAACTTACTTTGCATGTGTTTGTCACAGTAACAGCGTCTTTTCCTTTCCTTGAACAGGAACTCCTTCACAGCACCAATACAGAAAATCACCCAGGGAAGTTGGTGCCTTCAGAACTTCCTGGGACACTGACAGCAGAGGTGCTGTCTCCCAAACAGGATGGTAAGCTGAGGACCATAAAACAGAGTGCAAGGATACCCCTTGTGCACATGTGGCAGAAGGGAGTGCCAAGGCTGCAGTGCGCTGTCCCCATTCTAGGGCTTTAGAGCTGAGCAGCTGGTTGTGTTCAAGGTCAGCTTGCTCCTTGCTAAGAACTGCCCTAAAGAAAAGTAGCAGTAGCTTTGCCTGAGGCCTGCCCTTATTTATTTCCCTCAAGAGCTGCTTTAAAGCTGAAGGTCTCACCCCCACCTGTGTTACGCTGCTCCAGCATCACAACTATGTCTGCATCTGGTCTCATTCCTTCTCATTTCTGACCCTGACAAGGCTTCACCTTGGAACAGTCAAATGCCGCAGTTCGCATACCTGTTTCCTGTTTCTCTGCGTGACCTGAGACACTTCTGAGCTTCGTGGTACCAGCCGTGCATGTTACTCAAGAGGGACATGCACAAAAAAGACTACAGAATCAGACATTCGAGCAACTAAGCTCAGAATAACAGAAGCAATTGTGTGTCAGAGATGATGATCCCAGCAGGCACAGCAGGGAAGGGTGAATGCCCATGGCCACAGAAGACTTACCCACTTGTCTTTCCTACTCCCTCCACATTCAAAATATCCCTTGAGGATGTGAGGAGACTGCCAATCACGGTACCCCAGGGTCAGACAGCTGTCTGTCTCATCACCACCCCCAACATCCCTATCCTCTGTTCAACTTCTCCCCATTTTACTACACATTAGAAATTTGTGCTGATTTTGCCAACGACGTTTCACTGCTGGTTAGATGCTAAAATTGCTGTAGTTACCACCAGCATAACATGATCTATGCCTTTGGTTGGTAGAGAGGACTCCACCACCCAAGACCGCTAACAGGGAGAAGAGGTACACAAACAGGAAGCCTCCCACCAAAATCACCTTGACTAAAGCATGAATCAGATAAAGGATCTAACAGAGGACAAGATATTCCAAAGGAGAAAAAACTGACAGAACACAATAGACCTGACGATGTTGTTTGCTCCATTGGTTTCATCAGCGACCAGAGCATAGTGACAGCATTCAAGTCAGCAGGGAGAGGAATTTGTTCCTTCCCTAACATGTCATTTACAAAGTTCAAAGATATCATTTTATTCCCAGCTTTCCTTTCAGGCTGATGGGAGTAGTATGAGAAAAAAAATGCCACAAAGACACAGTAATGCAGTTGGTATTGCTGTTTTGAAGACAGCTTTGGAGACCAGCAGCCTTCAACAGCGAATAACAAAGTGAAGTTAGGCTGAGAAATAACTCCACACACACATCTCCTTATACAGCTCTCTTACGTAGCCACTCACAAAATAGAAGCCACACGGTTCTGTTGTTCAACATTGGTTGTATTTAAGAACTACACTTCAGAAGGTACCGTGTGTTTGTCACACCCCACCCCCTGCACACACACACCCCTAGCAGAGAACACACACAGCTTCCCAATACCATGGCAAGGGGCATTGAAAGCACAAGGTGAAAACGGAAGGGGAGAGTCAGTCCATCAGTGCATTGTAAATGAGCTTTCACGAAGTCAAGTGCAGCAAAAACTGTTCAGACACTTAAAAAGTTAGACCTTTGGCAAATAAAGATAAAAAGGATCCTAAAGTTCTGTAAGTACCATTCTCTCTCCACATGGGATGTGAACTCCCACCCTGAGCTTCAAGAGTTGATGGTGCCTAACAGGTAGTACTGGAGACTACTGTGTGCTGAAAAAATAGCACAGAGATGGGATTTAATTTGAGCATCTTTCAACCAAGGCCAGAGACTGCACATATGCCCAGGATTCCTGGGAAGGTCTTGCTTTTGGCCCATCAGCAGCCTAACTTTCTTCCCCACATGCCCAAAGGCTGAGCGTTGATAAGCATCCAGCTGAGTGACCTTCGTTTGGATCTAACACAGCTCTGGATAGTCTGCAACAAATAATATGGCAGTCAGACTACTCGGTGACATGGACACATTTCTTAATCAAGGGCCCTGTAGCTGCCAATTACACTTAATTTGTTCTGACCTGTAAGCAGCCATAAAACTATCCCCTAGGACTTCCTGTTCAAGATATCCTTCACCTTTGCGCAAGAGAAGCTCACAGCAAGAGGTGCATGAGCTGTCCCAGAAAAAAATGGAGCCTGAAGCCAAAGGCAGAGCACTTCCTGAGCACCATCTTCTCAACACTTATTAGAATACCATGTCAGGAAAAAAAAAAGGAAAATAATGGGAAGTCTCAACAGAACATTTGCTATTCTCTGCAGTAAAATACAACAGCTTCTCCCACCTCTAGCTCTTGGGACCCATTACAACTGCATCAAATATACAAGTCCACTACACTGCCCCAAACCAGGAGGAGCAGTGCAGTGGACCATGGGGAATAAAAAGCCAGCCTCCATATGAGCCTAAGGCTTCTAGTGGCAGAGGTGGAAGAAAGCAAAATCATTTTTTAGGATGATTGCCAAGGACTCAACCAGGAGCTCCTCTTGATCTTGTGCCCCTGGTCTTGCCACTACTTCCCAGCCTGCCATGTCAAGCCCCAGAACACAAGAAGAATCAAGATAAACTTAACCACATTAAAACAGAAAGCCCTGACCTCTTTCAAGTGACTGTACAAGGAAGGGAACCACACACTGTCATGGATTAAACTGATGGACAGGAGTCATACAACATCACACAAACATGCGCGCAAGTGCGCGGCCACACTCACTCGAGTTCTTGCAGTTTCAGTAAAAAAGGGCACTTCCCACGTTAGTCTGAGGAGCCAGCACCCCTGGTGGGGAGAAGGGAGGCTCCCCACCTGTCTGACACTGTCTTGACAGTCTCTCTCTCTCTGTGCCCCTACAGATATATATATATATATTTTTTAAAGATGTGGCTTAATCATTCAAGACTTGAAATTTGGCCTGGCATTTATGCATCTCCCTTCATAATGCTTCATCCTCTTTTAACCACACTACAGCTCCACAAGAGTAGGAGAGAAGCCTTCACTCCCCAAAACTGCTGTCAGAATGAAGGAGGTTTATCTAGACTCCTACAACACGGACATTTGGAGAGCACGGGATCTGGTGCTCACATACTAGATGAATTCACTTTTCTCTCTCTACCCCGTGCAAAGTCCCAAGCATGAAAGTCTTGCATTGAAGAAACTGAATCATTTGTCCAGTTGCTCATCACGCACAGGCCAGCTCACATTTTCGTTTCCACTACAGAAAAAGGTGCCAGAGTTGAGCATGGCTAGGTCCTCTAATAACAGAGGACTGTGAAACCTATCACTTTCCATCTTATATCCACTGCAGGCACCAACACATAAACCCAGCAAGGAGGCCCAAACCTCATGAGGCTGAGGAAACAAGATCATTCCCAGTTCCCCTCCAAGCTCTTCTTCAAATGCCTGAAAATCCTGAAGCAACACACCCGAGTGCCAGAAGCTGTGCTCCTTGTTGTGGCAAACAGGGCAGAGGAAGGGAAAAAAAACAAGTTAGTGAGCATGAATCCAGCTTCCAATAAGTGCAGACTCGTTCTTGGGAGGTTCTGTTAGATGACAGTGAAGGATGAATGGGGTACTAATGGTTTTGCAGTTCCAGTAGCCCCCTTTGTTGTAGTGGGGCAGGGACAGGGATGGGCCAGGAAACCCATCAGTCTGTTAAGTGCTGCGTGCAATACTAGCGCTCAGTATCTTCCATTGCTTGTGAACAAAGCAGCTCCAACATCAGTCACCCGGGGCAGCCAGGCATTAGTCATACCGTCCTTTAATCATCATATTCAACAAGGGACCCACCTGTTCAAAGCAAAAACACACTGTTAGCCAGAACAGCTACAAGTGGCAATTGCACAGTCTGCTTCTCCCACATCAAGACAGCTTACGAGCTGAATAGCCCAGGGCAGAGGATGTCAGCATGCAAACTGATCCTAAGGTACACTGAATCGGTTTCTAGGTATCTTCTAGATAACACCCTGGGGCACTCGGAGTTCTCAGTCAACACTCAACTTTAGTTGCCACCAAACATCGTGTGTGTAGCACTGCTTTGACTTTTTTTCACTTCCCAGCAGAGATTTATGATTTCTCAGTAGATGCTATTAAAAGGAACCAGTAGGCATCAGTTGCTTTTTGCAGGTGAGAGAAGGAATATTATTACCCACTGAATCCTCTCTGGTCTTTGGGGTCACCTGGAATTAAGGCCAGTACTGGCAGTTTTGCAAGGTTTTGTTTCTAGCCAAGACCACTCCTATTTCTCAGCACTGCCTGGAGGGAAGAACTTCAGCATGCCATGGTGGTAAGAATAACTACAGAGGAAAGGCCTGACCTCACGCTACTGAACTAAAGAAGAGTTCCTGCACAGTGGTAAGGGATACTGACCATGAAAGCGTTTCTATTCACATCCAGTATTTCCACTTTCAGAATAACATGAGATCTTCAAAAGCATGTATTAGTACTTTAGCGTACCATTTTTTAAAATACCAGTTGGTTAAAACTGCAAAAAATATGGAGATGACTGGGATGTGTTAAGGGGGAAGCAAATGACTTTATTGAAAAGCTGTTTCCAGTTTAACTGATTTGGATTCAATAGGTAAAACGGCTTTAGTTTTTGGCAAATACTGGGTATTGTTGCTGCATAGAAGACCTTTGACAGTTTGAGAGCAACACTTCCCTGGCAGTGCCCAAAGCCAAAATACGCCTTCCCGCATATACGAGAACAGTTATTCCACTGCCTGTAGTTTTCCTCTCCATAAGTATAACTTAAGGAGTTTGCTTTTTTCTAGCCAAAGAACCTTGTGAATACAGCATGAAGAACCCAGTCACAGCAAAAGAGGAATGCTGCTTTTTCCTACCCACACTGTGACAGTGTCTGCAGAGCCAAATAAGCAGGCATCTTGATTTTTGCATTAACCTACAAGCATTTCCACAGCAGTGACTATTTAGTTCTCCTTTGTACCTCTTGTGGATTTCCTAAGGCTTCTCCCAACATCTTCTCGATGTTCCTCATTATCGCCACTTTCTGATGAGCCTTTAACGGATATTCAATTCTCTTTGGGGTTGGGGCACCCTGAAATACCAAAAACAACTCATTGCATGCTTACTGAATTGACAGCTTGTTCCACCATCTCCCAGACACCCAGCTCTTTGCACACCACAGGAAATACAGAAAGTAGCATTCAATATTCAAGCATAGGATTTGGTGCAATTAAGTTACTGCAATGAGAAAACGTGCCGATACAGCTCTGTTTGAAGAAGTCCACTGGAACAGATCTATCCAAGCTGTGTAGGAAAGTGCTTGTACTCACCTTGTACCAGAAGTTCACAGTGATGGTAATCCCGCCATTCAGTAGAGATTCAATGTGGTGCCACCTGCACGGAAACAGCGGGAAAAAAATCAGAAACTATTGCTACAGCTTATAGGCAAATATTTGGCAAACATGATGTGTTCAGACTGCATCGGACAATCCTGGCCCTATATATCCACCACAAAGACCACAGAACTTCTGGAGAACTCTCCTTATTTAAATACAGACCCTTTTCTAGCATTTGTTAGTAGAGCGCACACACAACAATGTAGTATCAGGGAGAATTACCATTGCCATCCTAAAGTTAGGAAGCAGACTGGCCCAAGTTATCACAGAAAACATCATACTTGCTGGAACTGGCAAAACAAAATTTTCTTGAGCCAGACCAGCAGTTTAAAGAACAGAACCTCTGTTAAACCTCTGTTTGCGCGTCACAGCACAGTTCCCACCATCCTTCTTACCAGTACATAGGTATGTATAGTACATCCCCTGGACCCACCACCGTCTCATAGCCAACCACGCTCCGGAAATTTGGAAACTTCTCATAGTCGGGATTGTCAAAGTCCACCTAACACAAGAAAAGAGTAAGAAACTCAGGAAAAAACTTCCTGCAATGAGAGTTCTCCTTATTAGGTCTCAGTATGAAATCCTCCAGATCCTTCCTTTACAGGTTTTACATCCCCATTTGTCTCAACTCCATAGCAAGCTCCTGCAGTATCCTCAAAGTGCCACCACCTCAAAAGGAGTCTTGAAATTTGTCTACAAGTAAATCTGTCTCTGACCAAGCGATCAATGAACCAGAGCAGTGGAAGCAGCAGCTGCAGACCAGTTTTGTTATCAGTGGGAGACATTTATAATACTAATGCTTGCAAGTTAGGAACTGGCACAAACAGAAACTCCTCCAGTTCTCCCATCTATTCTCAATGTTAACCGATCTGAACTCAGGCATTGCCAAAATTCAGAAGTGGTATGCAGTTTTAATTCTATATAGCTTCTTCCCATCTAGCATCTTCATAAATGCCCTTTCCCCCCCCCCGATGAAGCAGAGAACAAATCTGCTGCTCTCACCTGGCTCTGTCTGTCACATGGATGATGCACAGGATAAGGGTAGAGGCATTCAAACTGATCAGGAGGGAAAAGGATACACCTCTTGTAACCCTTAATCTGAGCGAAGAAGTTCTGCTGCTCGTCATAATGAGCTGGCGTCACGTTCCCTACACGGAAAGGGCAGAGGATAATCAAAACAAGACACTCATGCAGTTAAAAGAGACTGAAGCAAGTTATATTCCTTGCTAGAGTGAAGAAAGTAAATATACTTCCATATATCAAGAAAATAAGCAATGAACATGACCCCAGAAACGCTACAAATTCAACATGGCATCAGTCAGCCTTTATTGAACAGTTGCTACCCCATTTAACAATTGCCATTCTAAATCCATATTCAGCAACTTGTGCTCCGCAGGATTAGGATTTCCAGCTTGTCTCCATGAACAGCAGATGGCAAATGTTGATGGGAAGTTTTTTCATAAAACAATGTTTAGCTGACAAGCTGTGGAATGGACTTTATAAAATTAGTATTAGTCTAAAGGAGTCTAATAGTCTGATTCTGAAAAAAGTCCTAGCAGTTTTGCCAAAAAAAAAAAGGAGTAAAGAAATCTAGTCATTGCGCCTTCATAACACAACTGCCCCTGCTCAGCCTAAGGCACTGATTATGAAGCTTGACTATCACCACTAGACATTAAGTTTAATCAAATCTTAAAACACAGCAAGTCATTTCACACCCCTCTATTGTTTTCAGGCTGTTTGCCAGTTCAGATATTGCTCTTTTGGCTTTTTGTTTTACATGTGTTTTCAATTAAGATATATTTTAGAATGAAGATAACAGTTAACCCCATAACTTCATTAAATAGATCACCCAATCACATGCTCCCATTGAGACATCCCTTTTTACTACTACACACTGTTTCACAACAATCCCTTGTTATTTTTGTGCAGAACCTGCTGATAATAGGATTTTTGTTGACAGTATTATTACCTATATGGAAGTGTTGATACAGTACTTTTATTTGAGGTTCTCTCTTCTCAGTTAGAAAAGCACATGGCGAAGACAAACTGCTGTAAGCTGAATATAACTTAATGCAGAGGGGAAAAAATACCTGCAGTCAGAACTGAACAGCCATGAACTGCAGGGTAATTGTAATTGGACAGATGAATGTTATGGCCACACTGATTATGGGCCAGCCCACTCCACAAAACTGTGCGTATTCCTGGCCCAATCGTTGAGATTACTTTCTGCTGGAGTGCGCTCCTTGTGAAGTGCAGTAGTACCTCTATATCCCAAGACACCTGCCTATGAATGAGTCTCCACATGGATTTGGAACTCTATCCAGTTATATTAGGGTTTATCCATCTTAAAGTTCTCCAGTGCCCTCTATTCAGTTCTTAATTGAAAGAGAATTCCTTTTTACCGTGGTGTGCCAACTCAAATTAGAACAGATACCTTGTAGAAGAATCAACATTTCCTCCTGTGGAGGAAATCTCTTGGGGGTGGATTGGTCACTCCTAAGAAAGGCCCAGAAGGCTAACTTTGCTCAACTTGTAAACTCCGACTCCAGGCACTGAAAATCTACCGTATCTGAAGCATCCAATCAACAAACATGTCTCAAAGTATGATCAGCAATCACTGAAAACCCAGCCCTGAGAGCATCACACAGAGCCTTTCCACGAACAGGAGATTACCTCCAGGCATTCTCAGTAAGCAGGCTATTATTTTGGGGTTTTTCTTCTCTATAACGTGTGTTGAGTTGTGGCAACAGTCCCCTTCCAGCCAAAAGCTTTAAACTGCTTGCTTGGAAGGAAAATTTAGAAACTAGTGCAAAATTAACTTGAAAGACAAACTTTCTCCCTGTCTCTAGTAACAGGAAGCCACTTACCTTCCATGCCAATAAGAAGCAAGTTAGAAGTCAGTTGACCCCAGCCACGTTTCCCTTGCTGTTTGTTAATCCAGTTCCAGTTGAAGCCAAGGAAATCCACTACAATCTTCCTTCCAACTGTGTCATTCAGGGTTTGCTGCAGATATAGCCTGTATTTCCCCAGAGGAAGGCAAGAATCAAATGTTAATCATTGTAATGAACATAAAGACGCATCTCTGCATCTCTTCAGAAAGACTTTAAAAACAGAGAGAGAGAACTTCTAGAGATTCTATCACCACCATAAACAGCTTCCCAAAGTCCACAACATTTGCCAAATGATTCCCTGGTACAAAACGGAACAGAACACAACTATGCATGAACAATCGCTGGAGAAAAAACTTAGAATTTTAGATCAAGAACAACACCTCATGGTGTAGCAGGAGGAAGCCCTTACCAGACCGGCCACTATCAAGTATCAAAAACACTCATGAATGATCCCCAGATAAATGTCACCACTTCTAGTCACCTGCAATGAGTTACCTCATCTACTACAAGCGTGTGAGGGCAAAGAAGTGCTCAGGAAACAGAGCATGTTTCCATGCAGCCTTTCCATCTGTAACTAAGCTCCTCTACCAATAGCACAGTCCGCCAAAACCAAGGGATGTGTAGGGCCTTCTCTATCCAAACCCTGCCATGGACAGAAGAAAGAATTTCTCTAGACATACAATTTGAACAGTTTTGGTTATTTAAGTGCATGGCTTTCTTTAATCAGATAACACAGCTGTAGCAGCTATGCAGGAAAAGCCTATACAAATGAAAAGTTTAAGAGGTTTTAATCATCAATGCTGAAGAGAAACATACCCAGTACATAGACTTGCAGAAACAGAAAGTCTTCCACATATCACTTACCTCTCAGCACTCCCTTTTTGTTGTATTTCCTGGAGTCTGTCCACAAACTCTGCAAACTTCATCTCTTCCCTGCTCGACTTGGGTTTGAAATTCTTAAAATTGGCCATCTTCTTCTCATCATAGTACAAAAACTTGTGTGTGCTGGCACTGTACACTGAGAAGTCCCCATTGCCAATGTTTTCCTGGAGGTAGTCCAGGTCCCATTTGAGAGCAGGATAAACCAGATTTGTATCTGTCAGCACCACTGGCTCCTGGAGAAAAACAGGAAGTTTATTAATTCAAGGACCTTTTGAACTCGAGAATGATCGCATTTGTTACTGCAACCCCACAAATTCTCTTTGAATGTGGGCAATTGAAAGAGGCATTTAGTGTGATGAGATACCTTTATCCAGATAGAAAAATGCAAAATATGATAGGAAGTTTTAAGAGAGTGGTGGCCTGCTCCTGCAGCAGGCTCCTAGGAGCAATGGGACAGGTTCCGCTATCTACTTGGCTAATCTCTGACATGCGAGGTTAGACAAACACTGCCTGGGAACTGTTTTAGGCCTGCTTGGTCCTGCCACGTAGCAAGGAGACATAGTAAATTCTGCCTGGTCACTTCCAGCTACTAAGAGGTAAATGTTAGCAAAAAGATGGTTTGAAGACAGAAAGGAGACAGCACTCATCTCTGTTCCTAGAGAATCACATATAACCTACAGTCACCCCAAACCCAAGAAATTATGTCATTCCCCCTACACTAAAAAAGAACTGCATTTTTAAACAAAGGTAGCCACCTGCCTCCTCGTGTGTAAACACTGAGACGTAAAGAGGAACAACAGCTGCTCTGCTCCCCAACTGTACACACACAACCTCCCTTCCTGCAGGTTTGCCTGCCCAAAACCTGCCAATCTTACCCAAACCAGACAGAGTTTGTCCTCCGGAGCCACCAGAAGCGCAGCTACCCCAACACAAACTCCACATCTGCGGCCGCTCTCATTTCAAAAAGTGCAGACGGAGCCCGCAGTTCTACCTAACATCTCCATGACTCCCACCCGAAGAAAAAAGAACGCGAAGAAAACGCAGCTCTCACAACCCGGCGCTGCCGAAGCGGCGGCGAACGCTCGCTACAGCGGACGGGGACGGGACGGGACGAGCCCCGCCGCACCTCGTTTTCGATGAGCTCCTCGGCACGTGGGTCGCTGTGGCTGAGCCGCGGGATGGGCCGCGTCTCGAAGGAGTAGCGGCGGAGCTGGGCCTCGCTCCAGCCGGGTCCCGCCGCCGGGCCCTCCCTGCACCCCGCCGCCGCCGACGAGGAGGCCGCCGCCATCGCCGCCTCCCACCGGGAAACCCGGAAGCGGCCGGCGGCCGGAAGCGGAAGTCGCCCGCCCCTAGCAACGCCGGAAGCGAGGGCAGGGGCACCATGGAGACGGGCGGAGGGAGCGGCGGCGGGCAGCGACCCCAGGCGGGCAGGGCCCGGTTCAGGGAGCCCGAGGCCCTGACCTCGCCTCGGCGTCCGGCTCCGCGCGGGGGCAGCCGAGGGAGCGCCGCTGCCCTCGTCCCGTCAGTGGGCCCGCGGTTAGCGCTGCTCTCAGCACTGGCGGCCTTAACGAGGGCCGGGCCGCGATGCGTTTCGATCCGCTGAGGGTCATAGCGGGGGTCGTCACAGGGACACTGCCCATTGTGGGAATAACCGGAGGGGACGGGCCCAGCCACCGCCGGGTTCACATAACGGAGCGGACTGCAAAGCCTGCTCACGCTCACAGTGATTTCACCCACGACAAGGCGCCGCTCGCACCTGCAAGCCCACCCCGCTAAACCCACGCGCCGCGCTACCTCCGCCCCGAGCCTTTCTGTCCCCGCCGGCCGCCGTCGGCGGCGCCTGCGCGGTGGGAGGAGGGACGATGGCGGCGGCCAGGCTCGGCGGTGTCCTCTGGCTGCGGGCGGCCGCCCGCCTGCGGGCGCTGAGGGTGGCAGCGCCGCTGGGAGCTCGGGCGGGTATGTGGGAGCTCGGGCGCAGCCGTGGTGAAGCGGGAGGTGTCCCTGAGGGCTGCGGGGTGGGGGTGTGGGGCTGGGAGGGCAGCGCGGCCCCCACTGGCCCGCACCCACCCCGCCTCGGTGCTGTCCCGCAGCCTCGGGTCTGTCCTCGGATTTGCTGCCTGGGCCCTACCCGCGGACGCCGGAGGAGCGGGCAGCCGCTGCCAAGAAGTACAACATGAGGGTGGAGGACTACCAGCCCTACCCCGACGACGGCTTAGGGTGAGCTCGGGGGGTTTTGTGCCCCTGGGGCAGCTGAGGCCTCAAAGTCTTCTCTGTTGTGTACCGCTGGATGCTGTGTGGTGAGCTTATGGCTCAGAAGGAACGCATAAATGCTCAAAACAGAAGCAAACAAAATGAATGGGAGGTCTGTGTAAATGTAATACCCCCTGACAGACTTTATATGCTGTTGTAATGAGAGGGATAAACTCTGTAAATTCAATTTACAGAATAAATATTTCAAAAGTTTAAATTCTGTGAAATATTCAGACTAGTAAAATAGCAGACAAGAAGGGTTCTGTATTTCAGTGAAGTTTACATTTTTTTCCCTGTACCATAGCCTGACAAGCATACCTTGAGGTATGCTGTTTGTTATAGTAACTCCTATCAAGGTGGTGATTGTGCAAGTTGCATGTGTGTACTTAAAAAAAAGTATATGCATAGTTCAGGACCCATAGAAAGTGTTCTTCCGTTTTCATACATCTATTTCATAGCGCCTTATACAATATATATCAAATTTTAATGCAGTTCTCTTGACTGTTTGTTTTCTGTGCCCCCGTTTCTCGCAGGTATGGTGACTATCCCATGCTCCCTAAGCGCTCTTCTCATGAGAGAGACCCCTGGTACCAGTGGGACGCTCCAGATGTGAGGCATAACTGGGGGGAGCCGGTAAGAATGCTACTAGCAGTTTTCATGCTGTTAATGCTACTGTTATTAAATACTAACACATGTCTACTTAGTGCTTTCTTTGTAATTCTTTGTCCAATTGCATCCCTGAGTGCAGGGGTTTGTTGCCTATGCACAACACAAAGACAGTCAATTAGAATTAAATTTGGGCTGTGGTCATCAGGCTAAACAATTGCTGTGGAAGTGCTGAGGAATGTTAACGTCTCATTACCTATAAGAATAACTTTACAAATTAAACTTTCTCTGTAGCAATGGGAAAGGCTTCTCCATTTTCTTTGCCTGATCTGTCTCAGTATCAGAACTTAGTTCAGGTTCATCTAGCTAAGAAGCCTCGTTTGTGTAGAGGTCCTTCTAGTCCAGTGGAAGCAGCTATAGCTGTTTTACGACTCCGTGATTCTCTTGGGATAGAATAGAAGTAAGGAAGCTTTCTCTGAAGAAAGTGTGCAAGACAGCCTAAAGAGAAATGGACAAACAGAACATCCACATCAACTTTCAAAATCAAAGTTTTTCAGGTTTCTTGTCAGGAGCTTTCAGTTAATACATGGTTTTTCTGTGAAGGGCTGAACTCTAGCTGTGCTTACCGAACTTGGTAGTTGACTCGAATGCTTTTTATTAGAATTAGAGATTACGTAAGCACGTGTATGTCATATGTCGTAGTATAAGCACGCAAGAGCACCCTATCGTGTGTACCACAGTAAAATTTAAAGTCTATGTTGTAATGTCTGCAGAAGCAATTACATGGAAGACCTTGCAGTGATTCTGTGCTGCTTGCTACAGGAATGCTTGAATAGTTACTTGGGCCCTTGAGCTGGGATAAGATCTTTACTTGTTAGAACTGACTCTTGCTTACAATTTATAGCTGTAATTTAGGTTTGAACAAGTGCTTGAAAACAAGGCCTCCTGCCCATACATTGTCCCTAATCTCATTGCTTTTTAGGGATGGCACCGTAACGCTCAGGGCAGGATTCAGTTGCTTAATCTCAGATTTTAGTGCCTTTTGAATACCTGAGGGGGGCTGAAATTTCCATGTGGAGTTGGCAGCTGGGGGCCTAGTGGCATACACTGGCACATTGTAGGTGTTGGCAGATGCTTCTGTTTAGGCAACTGAATTCTGTTCAGTCTGGCTCTCTGAGGTTGACAGCAAAATGTCTGTGTATGAAAATTAAAAAGTGGGGCATCTAGAGGTAGTACCTGAGCTGCAAATTAATGAGTTCTCTGTTTTCTGTAATGTGGTAAGAGACTAGGCAGAATGTGCTTAGGACTTCCCTATGTATATTTTGAGGCAGAAGTTTGAATGTCCTTCTGTTTCAGTCAAGAAGGGCATTGGCTTGCTACTGCCCCTGCTCTTGTCATGGAGCAGCAGCAGCAGGTGCTCTACCTGTTTTGAGGAGCCAGCTTCCAAATGGCAGGTACTTGCTTCTTTGTTTGAAATAAGTGCTACTTCTGCTGAGGTTTGTGACTGATCTTCCATAAAAAAGGGTGCCAATTTCTGCCGTGCCTTCTCAACAGCACTGGGGAGCAAATCTAAGGTGGAGTCATGATGCAGATAAAAGCTGCTGGTATGTTATAATTAACCATGCTTGCCTGGTATAAGCACATAGGTATAAACATGGTATTTGGAGTCTTGACTTTTACTGTAATCAACAACTTGTCGTGACTAGAGGTGACTTACTGCCTGTGTGAAACATGAAACATAGCTTCTGGCAGTTTTGTGAATGAGAATGCTGTAAATCTCTCCTAGGTAAGAGCAGCTTGAGTACTGCTGGTAAATGTGCAGTCTTTTTCCTTTGTTCTTTAGATGCACTGGGACTTTGACATGTATATTCGGAACCGTTTTGATACATCCCCCACTCAAATTCCATGGCATACTATGCGCAAACACTTCTTCATTTTTTTGAGTACCATGCTGATCATGTTTGGCATCGGAGGGTTCTACCCATCTTACAGGCCTGTGGTGAGTTACACCCCTAGGTAAAGGGCGGAACAGTAGCTCTTCCTTGCTGATGGCCAGACGGGTGTTTTTGCTGAAGCTGAGTGAGTGTGAGTGTGAAACCCTGCTGGCAGCAAGGGAGACCTCGTTCATTCTGAGTTACTCTGTTAGCTGTCTTGGCTCAGCTCACAGATTGTCTCAGTGAGCAGCTCCCATTCTTGGGGAACTATTTCTTAATTTTCTTACAGGATCCTTCCTTTGGTCTGGGTATTCTCCTCTGTGTGTGTGTGTGCATGAGATGCTTTTTCCTCTTCTTTCTCCCTGTGTTTAAGTTACGTCATGATCTCCATCATTTGGAATACTTCTGATAAATAAGTCTGAACATACAGAGATGAGCTGTTGGTTGATCAAATGTTTGATGTTTCTGATAAAGGACATGGATTTATACAAGAAAACTTATATTAGAATATTAGAGTACAAGGAAATTGAATATTCTAATTCTATATTGAATTGAATATTCTAATTCTAATACTGAATATTAGAGTACAAGGAAAGTCTGGAACATTCCTACTGAAGCACTTAAACATGAATTTAAGTTGTAACTGACAAGCCTTGTTGGGGGGGAGGTAAGGGAGCAAGAGGGGGAGATTGGTGGGAACTGGATGAAACATTTTCTCCTTACTCCTTAGGTTGCTTGTTTGAATGTCATATATTTGCTGCTATTTTTCTGCTTTTATAGGGACCGAAGCAGTATCCCTTCAATGACCTGTATCTGGAGAAAGGAGGAGACCCCAATAAAGAGGCACCAGTGGTGACGCACTATGAAATCTGAAAGCTGCTCTAAGTGTTTCTCCTGCATCAGCTCTGCAGGGCGTGACATCTTTAGTGTTCACTGTGACATACGTTAATGGTTGTTCAGTGTTTGACCACTAACTGCAGTGAAATATATCAATAATACCTGTTGTGCTAGTTGTCTTTCATCAAATTGAGAAGGTTAAGCAATGACCAATAAAATTAAATGGTGCCTGTCATTTTTCTAGGCAGGCTACTATATGGGGCTAAGTTCTGAGAGCAGTCCTAGGACTGCTGCTAGGTTTACTTACCTCGTGCAAAAATCACCCTTTGCTAAGCCCATTTATGTAGGAGATGTTGCCTGTTACAAAGTGGGTTGCTGCAGGTGCAGCTTGGAATTGAACTACAGCGCAATCATGTCACATGAAGTGACAGGTCTAAGAGCACCGATGCTGCAGTTGGCTGCTACGTGACCTGAGCTCTGCCACCAGGTTTGGGGTCAGCCTGACCCACAAAGTGAGCCTCTCTGGCTGCAGACCACAGCCTCCTACGGCTTTATCTGCAGTCTGATTGCGAAAGTTATGCATAGTTACATTTGATCAAGCTCCTAGATTATTTAGTGACACCCTTCCTTTTCCATAAGCTTTTCCCTTCTGTGGCTGAAGGGGGAGATACCTTCAGCACTGGTTTACGGTGAAAATTCAGTTCCCTTGATGCTGCGCCTGAGACCCTGCTCTTTGGTTACAGGAGCAGGTGATCACAGCAGGCTCGGAGTGCTTCCTATGAACCCCATGCTGTGCTTTGCTACTAACACCCTCTCACGACTCAGTTCGGTGGTTTCAGGGAAGCACATATTGAAAGAAAATTACATTATTTAAAGAAAAAAATGAAGGGGGCCGAGCCGCGGTCGCGCAGGCGCAGCGGGGCGGGCGGGGCGCTCCTGCGGGCGGCGGGGCGGGGGCGGCGCCTCTTGGGCTCCCGGCGGCCACCGGCGCGAGGGCTCAGCTCGGCGGGGACGGCCGGGGAGGGCCCGGCAGCCGGTAAGGGCCGCGGCCGCCCCTCCCCGACCCCCCCGCTCCGCCCTGCTCGGGCCGGTACCGAGCGGCTGCCACCGGCCCCGCTGCCTTGCCCTGCCCCGGTCCCGTGTCCCCGTCCCGGCCCCGGTTTCTGGGCGGCGGGGGGGCTGTGGGGTAGCCGGGGGACACCCCGGTCCCGTCGGGCAGCGTACCGCTCGGTGCGGAGCCGCTTGTCCCACACGCGTCGTGCTCGGGCGCTCGGGGCAGCTCTGGGGCGTGAGGAGCTTGGTTCCATGCCCCGGCGGCTGTCAGGGAGGAATGTGCTGAGCTCTGCCCGCGCCAGCCCCGCCTCGCGTGATCAGCTGGGGTTAGCGCTGTGCCTCCCGCCCCCTGCGAGCGGGCTGGGAGCGGGGAAGGGAGCGGGCCAGGCCCATGCGAAGGGAAGGGGCAGTGCAAAGGTTTTAATCGACGCTGGGGTGTGGAGAACGTAAGGCAGTCTGCACCGTAACCCTCGTGTCGTGGCTGAAAGGCCCTTCTCAGCCCGTAGGGTGGCTGCTTTCCTCCTGGGTGACCTTGGACAAGTCTCTTCTCTTCTGCTGCCCACGCCTGACCCTGAGCTGAGGGGATCGGATCAGGCCCTCAGCTTCCTCTGCCTGCTGTGCAGGAAGGCTGGGGCAGAAGGAGCCCTTCAGAGGTGAACAGCCAAGCTGGGGGAGGACTGGAAAAGTTAGGGCCGTACTGACAGAATTGGGGTGGTGGAAGAGAGAGAGGGCCTTACCGGAGAGAGCAACGCCAGGGTTAATTAGCACGGCAGGTCTTTTACAAAGTACTCTGAGCCACAAGCGCTTCAAGTTAGCGTAGGTGAGGAGTCCTGCCTCTGTCAGCGTTATCCGTGGTGGTTCCAGAGCGTGTGCCCTCACTCGTCGCTGCTTGCCGTGTGCCCCCCGGTGCGAGGCGAGCTGGCACCTTCTGCGGGCACCATGCAGGACAACACGGCCGGGGGAGGCCTTGGGGAATCGCTGCTCCTGGCCTGGGCTCCCCCCGGGGCCGCGATCCGCTAATACGTTAGACCCGCGATGGGATGCTTGGGGGAGGAGTTGTCATGGTTAATTAATTAGAGCTCCTGAGAAAAGCAAGAGCTTTCTCGGAAGTCTTAGGTGCTATTTTGGAGAGGTGACAGCAGGTGGCAATCTCTGCCTAAACATCCTAGGGCAGAATCCAATACTGTGCATTTCTCTCGGGCAGCCACAAGAGGTTGCTAAAAAGCTTCTTTTTTCCTTTTTTTTTTATTTATTTATTTTTATTTTTATTTTTATTTTTCTTCCCCTCTTAACGTTATGAGTCGAATCCTGGATATAGACTTATTCGTTGTACAAGACCCTTCTCTATTCCCAAGGCTCAGGCGTTTTTTCCTTCCAAACTCAGCCTCGTGATTTAAAGAGGTGCTGCTGCACTGATGCAAAACCTCAGCTGCAAAGGAGCTGGACTGGCAGCAGCACGGAGGGTAAGAGGTGGGAGCTTGTACCGTTCACCTGCTTGCGATGGCTGCAGGCTTCATTGCTCCCTTACCAGAGGGAGGTCTCTTGGCTGTTCTCTAATAATGCTGATGGGCTAACAGGGGAGCTGTCCTCTCAGAAGTCATGTGGCAGTGAGGCCTGGATGTACAGCCAGCTCCTACAACTGATGGATTGCAAGTGGAGGAGGAAGAGGGAAAGGGAAGGTAGGGAACATACCGGCTGTCCTGCTCCCCCACATCAGCGGAGTCACAGTGCTTTGTGCTGTAGGCCCGTGCTGGCAGGTCCCTGTGACTCCTTCTGGGGATATTTTCATTCCCCACTACTGATAAAGGGAGCAGACCGGGACAGTGTTTCTGTGCCAGCGTGGGACGCAGACAAGTGGGAGCTGGAACTTGGCAGAAGGGGTGTGGTGGAGCCCAAATGAGTACTAGGTAAAGCGTGTGCTGGAAGATAGGAAAATAAGCTTTAGAGGTCTGTTATGGCGATGAGGAGGATGTGGCGTTCCACCTTTGTTCCTGGGCTGCAAGAGGAAATAGTTGCATTTGTTTTATTGTGCAAGAGTTCTGTTCAGCTTCATCCGGGCCTCAGCTAGGTTGGGGCAAGGTTAATGTGAGAACAGCAGGTCCTTTGAGCTTTGGGAGATACTGCTGCAGGCTAATGCCAGAGAACATCAAATCCTAATTAAGGAGCATGTCCTGACAGTACATGGGGGAGAGAGAGGGTGCCCTTATCTTCTGATTGGTGGTAGAGAAGAAACCCTAAACAAGGTGTGGAGTTACTAGGCGGGAGGTCCAAGTCCAAGAGGCAATGCTGACTGGGTTTCCCCGTGTGTGGGCCGCTGGTAATTGGAGACTGTAGCTTCACACAAGCCGCAAGATGATGGAAGACTTTTTCAAAACTGTTTTTTAATATGGTTTGGCCGGGCAGTGTGCTGGCCGCAGCAAGATACCTCTGTGAACTTGGCTAGGAATAAACATCCATGTTTTGGTCTAAGTGAGGCCAAACTCTCAATCACTGACGGTTGTAGCCTGCATTTGGACAGAGGGAGCATGTGAACGCAGGCTGTGATTTAATTGCCAGCCTGGCTAGTGCAAACAGCGCCAAGTAGCCAGGAGAGGCTAATCCCAGGAAGCCAGTGAGATGCGGAGTGTTTTGCTGTGCTGCCTGCTTCCAGTCATATTATTCAGCATGATATCATCAGTATCATTTGAGTGCATAGTTAGCAGCTTTTCTTAGCTAGAATTAAAACTTGCACCGCAGCTAAGCTCAAAAGGTTTAGGAACTGCTCACGAGAGTGATGCTGCTAGCTTGTGAATGGTATCTCCACACATTACTTATGTCACTGACATGCCTAAGAGGCCTCAGACGGACATAGCCTGGGACTGAGAGGTGCTGGGGGCTTTCTTTGCATGTAGAACAGGATCCTACGTGGAACAACAATTTGTTTGTATTTACATTCAGCGTGTTGCAGCCTCCTGGCTGTGTACTGTTTATGTTTGGCTTTCAGTGACATGGGGAAGTTGTGTTGCTGTTTTACAGGTGTTAGCTGATCTATCGAGAGTCAATAAAAAGAATTACTGTCAGAGCTGGGCTTGAAACCCAATGGTTAACTTATGGATCGCTTCCTCTCACCTTCACCTGCCATTCACAAACTGAAGCAGAAGGGCAAATGATTTTTTCCTTTGGCTTCTCAGAGGAGTGAGAACAAAGTGCGTTAACTGAATTGGCACATGATAGCATTGCACTTTGTTTTCTGTTGCCACATCACTTTACTGCTTGGAATTTAGCCTGTCCTGAGATTCCTTTGGCTCCATTTGGCTTCCATATGCGTGCACTGACATCGGCTTGTTCAGAGGGGGCAACTAGTGCTTTGCAAATACGTTTAAGTGAATTTCCGCAGCTGATTTAAACCAGCCTGGACTGAAGACTTGAGTATGTTGTTTAATTTAGATCACCTTCCTTTAACTGAAACTTGCATGTAACTGGGGTACATGGAAAAAGAGCTATGTAGGAAAGAAAATCAGGGATCAGAAATCTGGGATTGTTGCCTTTTTTTGTTTGTTTGTTTGTTTTCATGATTTCTGAAATACCCAAATTCATCCCTGTAAAACTGTATACACCAACTCAGGAAGTAGTAAGTATCGTCTCTCTGAGAACAATTTCTTCCTTGGTACCATAGTAAGGGGGATATTTTGTTACCGGTATGATTATTTTCATGTTGGCTTTGTCTGGCTACTCTAACTGCTATGTGAAATTACTTCTAGAGCCTAGAAAATGAAGCTAAAGGAGATTGAGCGAACAGCTGTCCAGGCATGGAGTCCAGCAAACAACCACCCCATTTATCTAGCAACAGGTAAAGTTTTTCACAGTTCAATAAAATTAAAGTATGAGTCACAGAGAGACTCTTACATGCAGTTGTATTGGCTTTAACTTTCAACAATTCCCACTTTAATAACCTCTGGAAAGCTTACAAGCAGTATACTGAAAACATGACAGTGTTGTGGTTTTTTGTTTGTTTGTGACCTCCAGAGGATTATTTTCATGCCTAGCTTTGACAAGTTAGAGGGCTGTGATTTTTCAAAGGGTGAATACACTTTTTTTAAATTTAATTTCTATTTAAGCTTGTGTGACCTCCAATCCAATACCTGCTTGCTGTAAAAAATAAAACAAAATAAGGTTACTTACTTGGAATGATACAAAGTTCACTCTTATCACGTTCATTTCAGCTTACTTTCACTTTGATGGTTTTCAGTGATGATCATGTAGCTTGGCAGCCAAAGAATAAAATTTCCTTCTTCCCAATAGTGCCTGTTTTGATTTACATTCAACATTTTCAAAATCTTTAATCTCCATTTTTTATATTAATCATTATTCGCTACTTTTATAATCAGATTATTTCCTGAAACATGAAGTCAGCCTGTTCACTGAGATGGCAGTAGGTGAATTTAGTGTTCATGTGGAACTGTCAGCTGGGTTGTATACCCAGCATGAGAAGTAATCAGGCCTGTCTCTTGTCTGGGTTGTGTGGGGCTGCCATATTGTTCTTTATTTTTTTATTTTTTATTTTTTTTTCCTCCAGGAGTGACTAAAGTTCAGCTGTGACCTTAAAAGCAACATTACCACTTTTGGGGTAGTCTATTTTGTGTTTCTCTAATAAGGCCACAGTTTTGGTTGGACCAAATGCCTTGGCTTCAATCTGCTTTAGATCAGAGGCTGCATTGTTTCATTATTTATACTCCTTTTTTATAGTCTCTTGGGTACTTTCCTGCCATAGCCAGTTGCAAAGCATCCCTGTGGCAACTGTTTGCATGGCAGTGTCCTATTAGGCAACGTTAGGTCTATTTTTAGCTTTTACTCTGTAACTAGGGAGAAGGAAGGAAGCCATCACTATTTGGCTGCCAGATCTCTGTGGGTCATCAAGGAATGCTGGGTTGGCTAAGGATGAAGAACTTTTGGCATAGACTAGGTTTAGAAGTTATGATCATGACCTTGGGTCACGGTTGAGGAACAGTATACAGAAGTATTTGGGTTCATAATTGGATCTGGGTTTCATGATGCAACTGTATTTGTAATTTAGGTAAAGGCTTAATATCAGAAGCTTTGGCTGTTTGGATAATGTATAGGAATTATATCTATCCCAAGAGAGGAAGGTGTTTGCACAGCAGTCACGCTTGTGCCCAGAATTTCTTGAAGTTCTAATTTCTTTCAAAGCCTTCGTCATAACAGTTGGTTCCTGTTTCTGAGGCATTTGTGCACATACTGTCTCTGAGTGGGCACAATATTAATGTTGTGTTGACTCTCAAGGGTAGGTTACCAATGCCTTGCTCTATTTATATCCTGTGCACTTGAAAACCATGCCCAATTCTAAGTATTACCCTTGTGCTTCTGCTAGGAACATCTGCCCAGCAACTGGATGCATCCTTCAGTACAAATGCCACCTTGGAAATATTTGAGGTTGATTTCCGGGATCCCTCCCTGGACATGAAGCAGAAAGGAACACTTCCTGCCTCAAACAGGTATTAGTGTCTCATACTAACATATCGCTTAGTGGAACTGAAAAGGGCTTTTCTGGTACAAGAAAAGAGGTGTGTGGGGGGGTGTTTTCAGGGTATAAAGTGATCTTTTGAATCAGTTTACCTCTGGTTTTGAGAACTGACTATTTCTGGCTTTACACAAATCATGCTTGGTGTTTGGTAATGCAGAATAGTCTTCCACCGAATACTGTGGCCTATGCCAGTTTTATTTTCTTCTTCTTTAGGTTCCATAAGCTGATATGGGGTAACTTTGGAAATGGGTCCCCGGAGTCCTCTGGAGTGATCATTGGTGGAGGCGATAATGGGGTACTGACAATGTACAGTGCGCATCGGATCTTGGCTTCAAAGAGCGAGCCTGTAATTGGGCAGACAGAGAAGCATTCAGGGCCTGTTCGAGCTCTTGACTTTAACCCTTTTCAGGTATGCAAAATAAAGATACTTACAAACAAATTAAAGTTAACCCCCATGAGCTATTCCCATGGTGTACAGAGATTTATTAACTGAAGTTGCAGCTTTTAACCTGAAAGAGGCGTGGTAGTCGTGACACAAGACTGACTTAGAATTCTGATTTGTGCTCTGTTGACAACTTTGCCACTGAATTCCCCTGTGACCTTTATGGTGAGGTAAGATGACTTGATAAAGCATGACTTCTAATGCTGTTATACATTAGACCATTACCTGTTTGAAATCAGAACATCTTTGTTTATTTCTTCAGTTGGTGTCCAATTCAGTGGGTTTCTGATCACACCTGAAGGGACTACAAAGTAAGAAGTGAACAAAACACAATTTCTTACAGTAACACAAGGGCAAATTGGAACTTGTCCACGGACCCTTTTGGGAAGCCTGTACCTTCTCAAAAGGAATGTTTTTGATGCCAGGATGCAGGGCAAAGGCTCAAATAGCCAGAGGCTGGCTTTCAGACCTATGGTAGAGTTTCATGATGAGTAACACTAGCTGATGACAAACCTAGCTTGCTAGACAAATTTTAAACAGGTTTCTACCATGGCACGGCTGAAGACATGGGAGGCCAGAAACATACTCGGTTTATAATCCTGTTACTATCTTCTTAGCATTGGCTGTGAAATGCAGCTCTTATCTGACTTTGGAAGCTTTGTGTTTTTTTCACTTACATTTATTTTTAAGAAATCTGTCCTCTTTCCCAGTAAGTAGGAGTTTCCGCTGAGCTTATGTTTTTTCTGCAGAGTAACCTCTTGGCTTCTGGAGCCAATGATTCTGAAATTTTCATCTGGGACTTGAATAACTTCAGCGTGCCTATGACTCCAGGGGCTAAATCACAGGTAAATTGAGTTTTCCTCTGGGCAATACCCATGGAGTTTTATTTATCGGTAGGCAAGGCACACAGTGTGAGTGTGTGGAATCATCCTGGTCTAAACACTCTGAAGAGAGAATGATCTTGACTTTTGTCAGGAGAATGATGAATCATAACTGAACGATGGGTTTCATTCTGGGATATGGAAAGATAATTGTAAGGGGAGGGAAGATAGGCTGGCAAGTTGCGGTAGAATGCACTTTGCTTGGATGGGTAAGATCTTTGTGGGTTTGAATCAAATACCTGACCAGTTTATCTCATGATCCAGCTGTGGCATGTGTGATGGATTAAGAATGCTTATTGGACTCTTATCGAACCCATGATTTATGATACGCTTGGCCAATGCAGAATCCAGTACCTGCTCCCAAAATGCAAAGGTGCTTTTCCGAGTGACATTCCCCCACAGAGTTTGATTGTCCACTGTAGTCTCTGTGGAAAGAACTTCGCCTGCTCCCTAGTGATTCTGGACAGTGCTGCTAATATTTGCAGTTGCTTGATCAGTGATGGAGGAGGGGAACCTATATATTCTCAAATCCTTGACATTAGTCAAGCTAATGTCAGAATCCTGTGATCGGTGTTTCCTCAACGCAGGGATAATGGAACTATGGCCTTTCCTATCTTGGCAGCCTCATGAAGACATCAGTGTGGTGTCCTGGAATCGACAAGTGCAGCATATCCTGTCCTCTGCTCACCCCAGTGGCAAGGCTGTGGTTTGGGACCTCAGGAAGAATGAGCCTATCATCAAAGTCAGTGACCACAGCAACAGAGTGAGTGAAGACTACCATTCTGACTTGCTTTCAACATGCCACCACCGTAACTGCAAGCAGTGGCACAGGCTCCTGGTATCAAGTGCTTGTAGTGTGGGAGCTGTTGTGTCTGGTTTTCTTGGAGCTACAGCAACAAAGCATCTCTCTCTTTTTTCTTAATGAACTGCAAAAACAATAACCTTACCTGTCCCTAAAGTACAGTGCACCCTTTCTGTCTTCACAGCTCATGTATGAGAGGCCTCCTGTGTTTTAATCCTAACTGTCTTCCTAGATCAACTTTGAACGAGTCCTTCAACTTCTGTATGGTTAGAGTTTTATGGCTGTGTAGAGAAGGTCGAAATACTTGCTTTCTGCAGCAAGACATTGCTGCGCTTGCTTTATGTCAAGTATTCTAAGCAAGTTAATTACAGAACGATGTGGCTCTGGGCCATTTGCACCATTGCAAGCTTGCGTTGCTGAATTTTCATTCTATGCTATTTTTGTCCCTAGATGCATTGCTCAGGAATGGCCTGGCACCCAGAAGTTGCAACCCAGCTAGTCCTTTCCTCTGAGGACGACCGCTTGCCAGTGATCCAAATATGGGACTTACGTTTTGCTACCTCGCCTCTGAGCCAGCTGGAAGGGCACGCTAGGTGAGGACCTGCTTGTCATGTTGCATTTTCAAGGTCCTCCATTTTTAAAAGGCCAACATCTGGGAGACTGGAATTTAGAGAACTACAATTATTTATTTATTTCAGGCTGTTTTGTTTCACAATTGACTCTTGTTTTAGCTGGGGTGAAAACCAGTGTTCTGAACTTAAAGCAGCGTGTAGCAGCACTTCTTGTTGATAGGTTGAGAGAGAGAGCGGGGTATGAAGTCTGTTTTCTTTCTCATCTGTTTTAGGGGAGTTCTGTCCGTCTCTTGGTGCCAGGCAGACCCTGAATTGCTGTTGAGTAGTGCCAAAGACAACCGGATCTTGTGCTGGAACCCCAGTACAGGGGAGGTACATAACAGCAGCTATAAGTACACGTTATCTGCTTTATACAGAGCTGTGTGCTATTCTACATGTATGTCCCTTTTTTGTATCCATGTGGAGTGTCAATATCTTTTCTGTAGTATGTCTTCTGCATTCTTTCTGTCTGGAGAAAATGAGAATGTTGTGAGAGACTAAATGAGACTGAAAACAACAGGGATGAGCAGAGATTTCCTCTGACATATCTGTGTGCAGAGGTTGTACAGGGAAGAAAGGTTTAACTATAAACTTAGTTTCAACTAATTATAATTTCTCCCTGTGTTCACCCATGTAGTGTTCTCTATGTTTTTGTTTCTTCTTCCTCCTTCTCGTAGAGTACTGGAAAAAAATAGTGGGGGGGGGGAAGCTTGAAGGAGAATGAGGATTATTTGTTAGAGTCATTGAGAGGGGGACAATATAATATGCCTGCAAACTTTATTTGTAGTACAGTGTTTTTACATACAGTTATGTAGCCATGTATCTCAAAGTTACCGTCTTTGAAATACTTAAATATCACAATGGTTTTAAACATTTTAAGTGGGACTATGTAAAAATTTCTCTGCACACCTACTTTGTTCAATTATGAGTTTCTGGATAAAACTGAATTTTGAACTTTGAACAGATTTCACTATGTTGATCTTGATGATAGCACAGGGAAAATATGCTTACCATACTGAGCAAAGTCCATCTGTAAGTCCCAGGCTGGATTCATCTTATGGGGCAATTTGCTTAGCTGACCACCTTTGCCTTGGAGACAAAAAAGAAAATAAATTAAACCATTTTTGTAAAAGACATGAAATGTTGTTGTTGTTTCAGGGGATTTGAAGCTCACTGTGCACAAATGTCTAGTGGTTAGAAGAAAATCAGATTCTGAAATGTTCCTAATGTCTAATTTTTACTAAAGCATTTTCACTATATTTTAGAGGAAGAATTTAAAAGCCAAATTTACTGCAGCTGGCTTGTCTTTATGCATGCTGATGTAGATTTGCAGATTTTAAATTCAAGTTGGGCATCTATGCACATATTTGTTTTAGGCGGTTTTCTTGACTAGCGCCAATGGTTAGAAAATTTTCAAGTGATACAAGACTTAGGAGAGTTTTCAATAGTAAAAAAAGGGCATTTACAATGCTGATCTGGTAGTATGAGGAGAATAGTTGGTTTGATTTTGTTTGAAGGAGATTTTCTTTTTGGGGAGGATTATTTTTTGTTAAACTGCTTAAAAATAAATACATCGTTTTATTAGAAGTAAATGCAAGGTTTTATACCTAGGAACAGAGAGCACAGGTCGTGTTCCCACGCAGAATGAAGCAGTGATTCTGTATGCTGGAAAGCATTGTGCCTGTGAGGCATAAAGCAAATCTCTTCGTTTTACAAACTGGAGTCTCAAAGTCAAGGTTGTGTTAGTGAGTTGCTCCAAATCAGGCAAAAAGTCTGTGACTGGCCATGAATTGAACTGCAGATTTTTGAGTGCATGACTTGTTGTCTGCAATATCCTTCATAGTTTGTCTGCAGCTATCGCAGCCCTCTTTTCTCATTTTACTTCTTTTCCGTAGGCTTTTATTTTCCCTGTCAAATGTGTTCTTCTAGACTGTTTACACATTCTTGATCATGACACCTTCCTGCCTATTGGCTTCTGGTTTTCGTGTATTGTTTTCTGTGCACTACAACTCTATTGCAAATGCATCCTTCAAGCTAAAATATAAGACGTGTGTACAATGGTGGTATGTAAATAAGTCTAACACACTTGTTGTGGGCTAGTAATTTTGGGGAAAGCAGAGGTCTATTCTTATATTGTGTCCTTCTGTCTTCTCTTTTTGTGATAGATGGTTTACGAGTTACCTATTCAGAGTCAGTGGTGCTTTGATGTCCAGTGGTGTCCTAGGAATCCTTCAATCTTCTCTGCTGCCACTTTTGATGGATGGATCAACATTTATTCTGTTATGGGTGGGAGCTTAGAAGCTCAGCAGAAGACACAGGCTGACAAGGTAAAGTCCCGTGAATGTATTTTGTCCTGAAGGATTGACAGTTACTCTCCTGACTTCTTAGAGTGTTAGAGGCATGCCAGTGTAACAGTATGATTTTTAAGTGATGCAGTCAGTCCCACCCACTGGGGCATATCTGTATGGTATGGCAACCAGACGCTGCCTGTGTGAGGATTTAATACCCACCTAGACACAAGTGGACTGCATTGCGTTCTGACAAAGAGGGGTCTCTGTGTGTCTAGTAAAATTCATTAGTGTGTAAAGAAAACAAAGATCAAATATAGTTTTGATGTTACATATATATTTATAATGATTATTATTGCTAGTATAAAAATAAAGCAGCACAACTGTTAGAGCAACAAGCTTGTCACTAGGTTAAAATTAAATACATTGATACTAATTAATACAGAACGTTATTCTTTATTAGTTCATAAGAGAATTTTTAAAAGTGGCTTATAAACCACAGTTAGTAATCTTCCTCAAGTCAATTAACTATAATGTGGAGCAGGTTAATGTTTTGATACTGAAACCCATTATTTAGACATTGAATTGATGGGCAAACTCTGAACAAATTAAATGTCAGTAGCCTGAAATTTTATTTTTAATCTGGTGCCTGGTCTTTCTATTCCCACCCTCTCTCCCAGCCAACAAATTCATTGCAATACAGGTTTTAAGAGAATACCTATGAGCTGGATTAATTTTATTTATATAGTCATTTACAGCTGATTGAGTTCAGTTTCATAGGATTTGCAAGAGGCAAAGAATACTTTACAAAGCAACAGCAGTAGGAGATTAAGGATTTATTTAACCCGTGGTGGATTTTCTTTCTGTGCATTTTCTATGTGCATGTATCACACTTCAAAACTGGAGAATAGCCAGGTAGCATAACTCATAGATGAACAAAAAGTAAGAACAAAAGTAGGAGATGATGATAGTTATGGAGGCTGGAAGTTCATGACTAAGAGGTGGTCTTTTTCCTCTGGAGTCCTTGGTATCAGGGCAGAATCTCTGATGAAGACCTGGAGGTTGATGTTACTGATACCTTATTAGCATTGTGGTGTGGTTGGCTTGTTTGTTTTAAGGTTCAGGATCATTGATCTATAAGTTTAGGCTGTTCCCTCAGGAAATACTTTTTCTTTGGAAATAGTTTCATCTTTTGACTTCAAAGACAAAACAAGAAGGTCTTGCATGGGATCCTTTGTTTGGCAACCTTAGCTAGCCCAGCCTTGTGCTGCTTTCTTTCAGGTATGCCAGTGAGAGGTCTTTTGGAGCTATGTCATGAGATCCTGTCAAGCTTGAACAGGGTTATCCTTGGCTAACACCAAATCTATGCCAATAATGTTAAAAATAAGGAATGCTTGTGAACAGCATTGTATATATACTCACCAACTCCCTAAACGTCAGAAATCCAGATCAGAGGCTACTTCTGACATACTTTTGTCTAGGCAATAAAATCTGGAGAGGTTATTTCACCAGCCTCACTGAAGTCCTATAAAAACTTGAGACAGTCCTTAAAACTAACTAATTTGAAAGATTCAAGCAACAGAAAGGGAGTCAGCATTCCTTTATGAGCAATACAAGAAATAAGCTGACAACTTTTGACCATATTTTGTCACTGTCTTGCATAAAACAAGTAATTTTGTAATTCCTGTTTTTATGAGTTGAGTGCTAAGCCAAGCACTATTTGTTAGGGAATTTTTGTCTTGCTAAGGAAGCTTGCTTGAAAGTCTCTCAAGGTGACGTTTTCTTGAGAAATCATTTCTAGGACTGTTTGGAAATTCCATTTGTCTTACATTGGTCTTGGTAATATTTCAGGAAGAGATGCTGTAATAGTCTCTTTCTTCATCAGCATAGAGCATAACTATTAGCAGTATTTTTTTTTTGTGCTTGCTCCATACAGACAGGAATTGAATTGTATCTTATCCCTTTCTCCAACTGATTCTAGATCTCTTCCTCCTTCAACAACCTGGATCCCTTTGGCACAGGACAGATCCTTCCTCCTTTGCAGGTGCCTGAGCAAGTAGCTCAGACTACTTTGATCCCACCACTAAAAAAGCCACCAAAGTGGATTCGCAGACCTGTGGGCGTTTCATTTGCAGTAAGTGAATAGAGCATCCTTAGCTGAAAATGCAATAGATTGTGTCTTCTAGTAATGCAGTCCCTTTCTTTCTATGTGAAAACTTTTGATCTTCCTGCTGCTAGTTGTTTTAATGCCTGTTTAAGGCACTGTGTGGTTTCCCATATAGGGAAGCTTTTTTTGCTCAACGTTCAGGTACATTTCCAACATGAAATAATCCTGTCACAGAGAATGCGAGGTTATAAGGAGGAGTTAACAGAGCTAAGAAAGACTCATAAATCCTGTCCTTGTAGGCTGTGGCATGCATTTCTGTTCTCCTGTCTTTTCTCCTCTCTACCCAAGTATTTAATTTTCTTCCCTTCTTTCCTACTAAATCACAACTCTGGATTTTTCTTTTAGCCTGTCTTTACTTGTTTTCTGTCCGTCTAGTACCTGCTGTTTACAGGATGGCTTTCATCATTGCAGCCTGCCTCTCCATGTCAGAAAAGAACAAACAGTTCCAAACAGTACTTCTTCCTCTCTGCCATTCTGGCATTTGCAATTGGCTGTGCCTGCTTGCACGTACACAAGTGTCTTCATTATCAGTGGGAACTACAGCTTCTTCGGCTTGAAGGGCTCGTGATGGGAACTCCCTCAGTGTTCCTGCTATCCATACATGAGAAACTTCAGCTTCCTTGTGATCACAGCTGGAGCTTGAGTCTGCCTTGCTAAGTGAAGAGCTAAGAGGGGTGTTTTTACTTTTGTTTATGAAAAATGTTTACTTTGTCTCTCTGTCTTTCTCAGTTTGGAGGAAAACTGATTACCTTTGGTCTTACCAAAGCTCCTGGGCAGCAAATGCAGCAGACTTACCCACACCAGGTTTTCATCAGTCAAGTCACTACTGAAACTGAATTCCTGCTCCGATCCAGAGAACTGCAGATGGCTCTGCAGTCAGGAAACCTCCTTGATTACTGCAAGGGCAAGATCCAGACAGCCAAGTTGCAGTTTGATGAGAACCTATGGAACTTCTTGAAGGTAGGATGTCTGTGGTGAAGCACAGAGGTCATTTCTTTCGCATTCCTGGGGTGAAATGTGCTGTTTATGCTCCTCTCTAGTCTTTTATATTCCTGTTCTTTAAGATATAAAATCAAACTGAATTGGCTAGTTAATTACTTGTCTAAAAGAAATTTTGGCAGTTGAGGTCTTGGAGGTTACGTTATTTTTCAATAGGAATGGTCTTTTCAGTGGATTGGTTTGGGCTTCCTGTCAAGGTGCTAAACAGAATTTGCTCATCTCAACCCAAGTCCAAGCTATATCTACTACCTGTGGGGTTCTACCATTACTGTTTCTCAAAGCAAAGTCCAAATGGGTAATGATATTCCCCAATAATGAGGCAAAGATCTGTGGCAGCATGAGGACTGGCTGTAGCACTACATAGGATGCTGGCTTCATTGGCAATTTCTTACTTACGAAAGAGTTTGGTGGTGAGGAATTACCATCTTTCTAGAGAGGCTGGGCTTGGTAGTTTTTTTTTTTTTTACAGACACTCACAGGCAGCCTGCTTCTCTCTGTGGAAATACTGGGATCTTTTCCATAGCATAACATTTGGATGGAGAATCAGGTCTCTTGAATAGGGAGGCCAGTTGCTGTCTAGGTGGTGACAAGAGTCTCTGTCGCAAGGGTCTTTCCAACAGTATCTTCATCAGTATTGGATGAGATATCTCTAACAGTCCATCTACTGAATTCTTATAATCCAGAATGCCCATGGTCCTACAAGACAATTCCAGGACAGGCAAGCCCCACTGCTATTGATTTTCTTAAACTACAAACAAAACACCTTAATTCTGTACAGAAGGCTGTCCAGCATGAACCTTTCTGCATCTGCAGGAACAGTTTCTACCAACTGTTTACAAGTATCTTATCTATGTACAGATTGTTCAGTCCTATAGTAGGAACAGCCTGAAAGACTTAAAGAAACAGCCAGATTCTGCTTGCAAGACATTAATCGCTCATTAAAGCATACAAATAGCATGTATAAATCGGGCTGTGTACAGCCTGTGGGAAACTCTGGGACTGTTTGAAATCCCCAGCCAGAGACCTTCTGTAACAATTAATTAACTACTTTTTTTTTTTTTTTGTGAAGCCAGGTAGGAGTTCAGGCAACCACCTTGTCTCAGTTTCATCCAGACTAAGATCAGTCTGTTGTCTCTGCACAGAGATTAGCCTAGCAATCCAGAGAATTAATGGCCAAGTGCACTAAATAGACACAAAGACATAGTCCTGACTCTTGGTTGCACCTAGCTGTAACTATATGACAGAACTTGAATTTCACCCTTTTATCACCTTAAATTCTATAGGCTTACTGGTGGTATTCACTGGGTGTACTCGTCATAGTTGAGTTCTTCATCTATAAGCTGAGCTGTAGACTTTGCTGCTAGAAGTAGCCAACCATTGGCAGTGTGTAGATATCTCGGATTTTACACATTTTCCTTGTCTTTTTCTTTGTCCTTTGTTACTCAGGTGAACCTGGAGCAGGAATCCAGAACTAAACTCCTCAAGCTGCTGGGCTACAGTAAAGAGGATCTGCAAAAAAAGGTAAGGGAGTCTTTCAATACAGAGAAACCGTTACAGGACTAAAGCTGCTGCAGAAAGGTTGTAGGGTCACTGCTGGAAATGAGTGAGTGCTCTCGCAGCACACAAAGAACCAAAATGTATTTCAGCTGAGGGGCACCTGAAGTCCCCATTAAAAAGTGAATGTGGGAACTTGTAAGAGTATAACAGTAGTTTTACTGGATCAGACCTGGATGAGCCCTGTTATCTTACTGCCAGTAATTGCTGCTCAAAGGAGCGTATAACAGCAGCGCAGTTGTGAGAGCTGCTTCTAGCATCCAGCTCTCTGCGTCTCAGAGTTCCTCAGCCACAAAGATGACGACAAATGAAGGCAGTCTGGTGTAGTGCTGTTGGAACTGCGGGGGAGGTGACTCTTGCAGCACCATGGGCAATGCTCTGAAAAGGATAAATGACCTCTGCTGGGTGGCCAGCCAGGAACAGGGAGAGGTGGAACTTTTCAAACAAGTGAAAGAGCCAGGGGAGTTGTATGGGACTTGTCAGTCACTTGGTGGCTTTGCTGCTCATGTGTTTAACTTTAACAGGGGCTTCACCCAGTGAACGTCTGTTACTTTTCTAGATCGCCTCATGTTTGAGCAATGGGATCCCAGATAAACAGCCCCTTCCTGAGGCCAATGAGGCAAACACTGCACAGTCAGATCAGGTATGTCCTGTACATCTTGCCAGTCTGGGAGAGCAGCAGAGGGCAGAATGAACAGGAAGGTTTAATTCCAACCACAAGTTGTTGGGCTCAATGCAGGAATCGCAGAGGGCAGTTCACAGGCCTGTCTGACCCTCACAGGGTCAGACTAAGCGATCATAGTGGTCCCTTCTGGCTTTAAAACAAATCAGCGAGTGATGAAGACGGACTCCTGGCTGTTAACCCTGCAAGAAGGCTTGCTTCACCAGTGCTGATTTCTTCAGTGATAGACTTAGCCTCAGCCCAGCTTAACTTCATGCTACAGTTCTGGATTTCCTCTGTGAAGCTTCTGCTGTGGTATTTCTTTTGCATTTCTTTCCTTTTCACCTCTATCCTTTGAAATGTATTTTCATATGATTTCGGGATGTCCAACTTCATGTGCCTTCCAAGGCCTGGTTCAGCATCTTCTGTAATTTTGTTCTTCTAAGGAATCTAAAGCTGCTGTCCTCAAATTAGTGATCTTCACAGACCTTAAACACTTGTTGAGGTATTCTAGTGGTAACATTTGTATCGTGCATTCCTATCAAGCACCAAGCATGTCTGTGATCCTGCCTATTAATTACAGGCATCCCTTGTTGGGCTTGTCCCTGCTCCATGCAAAATTGTACAGCTTGCTGGCAGATGAGTAGATGAATGCTGGCCAGCAATACTGTTGTTGTTGCATGTCTTACACTGTCAAGTCTCCTAAGCTTTGTCAATAGCCACACTTCTCCTGTTGCTACCCCGGTGAAACTGTGCACGTTGGTAGTGCATTGACAGGAGGCATGAAGGGTTTCCAAGTTGAAATCAGATTTATATGAGCATTCTCAGCCAAATTAAGAGCAGCCCCACCCCACCTTGTAGACAATTAAACTGTTTGGGGCATAGTCTGTGTGGTCAATGAATGAAGTAACCTCTTGCACTCTTTGCACAGCTTTTGATAAATACCAGTGATGATGTAGCTGCTGTTTCCTCCTCTTCAGCCTTTTTTGACAACCTCATCCCACAGAATATGAGCACATTGGAGATTCCTGTCACAGAAGGTATATTACATGAAGTGTTTTTTTTTCCTGCTGTCTTTAGATAATGGAAGGAGGGTAAACCAGAAAATTCTCTAGAGACCAGGAAGAATTTGGACCACTCCAACAGATACATACCTTTAAAACACATGATGTACCCTACTGTCATGCAACATCTCTCAGCATTGTGCAAAAAAAAAGGACTTTTCACAGATAAGAGACCTGTTAAAAGTGGATGGGAATTGTCTAGATTATAGGGGATTAATGTTAAGTCAGTGGGTCTGTTTATTTGTTTAACTGCAAAACCTGATTTGTGTTTCCAGATCTTCCTTTAGCTGGATTTCCATGTTTTATTTTTACTGTCTGATCTTTAAAATGCATGACCAATGCATCCGGATGGTGCCCCTGTGGCTTGACTCTGCTTTCTCACCTCTATAGATACAGATGGACTCATCAGCCAAGCTCTTTTGTTGGGGAACTTTGAGGGTGCTGTGGAGCTGTGCATGCAGGCAGAGCGCTTTGCTGACGCCATCATCTTAGCTATAGCTGGCGGGGAGAACCTGCTAAAGGAGACCCAGAAGCGCTACTTTGCCAAGCAGAAGACAAAACTCTCCCTGGTTAGTGACAGTTCTGTTTTACTCACTGAGCAGTGGAAGGTGTGTGGTATCTTGGCAGATGTTTGTCTGAATATATATGGAAATGCTTTGTCAGGAAGTGG
The DNA here is from genome assembly GCF_011077185.1 of Oxyura jamaicensis. NCBI lineage: Eukaryota > Metazoa > Chordata > Aves > Anseriformes > Anatidae > Oxyura > Oxyura jamaicensis. Next base: position 17,136,886 of record NC_048898.1, read on the forward strand.
AATGTCAGCAGAATCTGTTCATCTCGTCTTGGCTAGACGTTTACTCTGATCTCTCGATAGTTTTATGACGTTGTCTTGTTACCCACCTAGAATGTCTGTTCTCTGTTCCTTTCTTTTCATTTAACAGTTTCTGCTTCAGCTCCCCATACCTGTAACCTGTTGAGCATACTGCCCCTTCACAGCTCAGCTAGGAGGGTCCTAGCTTATTAATAGCCTGATGGGGGATTGTAACAGGGGTTGCCAAAGCCCAGCATTGTATTCCCAATCATCAATACTAGCTGCTCTGAAACCGGGCATGCATATCTTTAGTCTTGCCTAGTGTGGCTGCTTTCATCTTCAGTGCTTTGTTGGGCTTTTCTCTTTCTTTGGAGACATCAGGTACCGATTTCTGTTAACACTGGAGTGCTGGGATTGGTGGACCTTAATGTGCAGTGAGGTGGTTGCTGCGTACTGGGAAGTGTGTCTGAAAGCGAGCTATCCCTGTGAATACACTTGTTTGAGCAGTCAGTATACCTTAGTCTTCAGTCACTGACAGGCCTTCTTTTTTCCTCACAGCTGCTTTCCTCCATTGTGCAGCAGAAGTGGCAAGATATTGTTTGCACGTGTGATCTACAGAACTGGAAGGAGGCACTGGCCATCTTGTTAACGTACGCAAAGCATGAGGACTACACCCAGCTCTGTGGTATGCAGTGTTGCTATCTTTTGATAAGACATTCCTTAGGGGAATGCATTTCTGGACTGCTTAACCTAAGAAGCAGACACATTTGAGGAAGGAAAGCACTTCTTGTTACAGCTAGCTGGAAGTCTTAAGTGTGGACTGTTAAGTTAGAAGAATGGATTATGTACACTGTAGCTGACAGTCATGGTTTAAAATGGTATGTGCTGGTATTTCCTGTCACCTCAATCCATAACTTGGGGAAAAAAAAAAAAGAAAAGAATAGGCAACAGACTGAGGTACTAAGAGTATCATGTTTATTATTTTATTCTGCAGAGACAGGGATTTCCTTGACAGTAGAAGGTCAGATGGCTTCACTCCATCTGGAAGGGGTTTTTCTGTCCAGCAGTTTCCCCTCCCTTTTAAGCTCAGAGATGGGTTCATGACTGATGGCTTCAGTAGTTTTCTCAAGCCTGTGAAAAGCCAAACATGCTCAGCAGCGGGTTGTTCTGATAAGGTAGAGTTAAGGGGCAGTCTAATGACTGAATGTGAAGAAACGTTACTTAGCTGGCAACTAGCACCTGGCTGACAGGAATGGCTAAGCTCTGTTGGAGAAGTGCCAGTACTTGATACGAGTCAGATGACATAACTTGAAATGCAAGAAAACAGGGCATCTAGTAGAGATCAAAGTATAGGGCAGGAAAGTTGCCCTGGCAGTGGCGATAGTGAGATAGCTCCAGGTCACCCTTATCCCCTAGCTTTTGGTGAACATTGATAACTACCAGATTACTTACTGTCTCTGATACTGGACACAACTGTTGCTGGGAGATATCCACACCTTAATGGAAAAAGACCATTGGAGATTTTGTCAACTAAATCTGTTATTTTTAAGGGTTTTCCCTTTTATAGCTCAGACATACAAGAATTGATAGATGTATAAGAAATGACTTCTCTTTTCAAACACATTGACTTTGGTACTCCTTAATGATGCCAATTTTTCTGTGTTAACCTGAATTAGGTTCAGATCAAATGCTGGCAACATCTTTTCATGCCAAGCCAGAGTAAGAGAGGAGCCTTGGTGTTTATGAGCTCTACAAAAACTAAGTATTAAATCTTGTCTGTGTTTTTTCCTTTGTAGACATGCTGGGTGCCCGCCTAGAGTCGGAGGGAGATGCAGCCCTGTCCAATGATGCCTGCCTCTGCTATATCTCATCAGGAAATGTGGAGAGGTTGGTGGAATGCTGGGTAAAAAACCATGAGACTTCGTCACCCCTTGCCCTGCAGGTACAGGTGCTATGGTGTTGGTTTGACTTCTCTCTGGGCCAGTCTGGTAACGCTAATCTGTTATCATCACATCAAGTGCAGAGTAGCTGGCTTCCAAAAGAAGTAGCTGTATCCTCCCAGTCATCAGCCAGCAACGCATATATCGTTGTATAGATACAGCCATTACTTTGATTTCTAGGAGTTGGAGGAGCTTTGAATAACTGAAAACATTCTGGTCTGTTTGTCAGCAGTAGTAATTTTTCCCTAGTGAATTTCTTCTGGTATGGTTTTAATCCTTTCTCTTCCAAGCTGATATCTCGTAACTCCTAGAGTTACAGAAATAATTTCTTAGTAAATAGATCACAGCTGACTGGAACTTCCTTGTGGTTTCTGATTTTTTTTCCCGTACTGTAAAAGTAGCTGTGTCAGGATTTGATTTCTGGTTCCTCTTTTTTCTCCATAAAGCACACCTGAAGAAGTGGTCATCAGTGGTAGTGTCTGGTGCCAAACAGAGTAACTTTTGTTCATGTTGGACCCGATTTCAGTTGAAAGGGAAGGGCCATCTGGCCTTGTCTCTGTGTGAAATTGGCCAGTAAAGCAAGCCAGATTCTGAATGGTCCGTTTCTCCCCCTCCCCCTGCCTATTCAGGATCTCGTGGAGAAGGTGATGGTGCTGAGCAGGTCCATTGAGATGCTCCGAGGCACAGCAGGACCAGCGCCAGGCCCTGTCTTGGCAGAGCGAATCACCCAGTATGCCAGTCTCCTGGCATCGCAAGGATGCTTGGCAGCCGCAATGGATTACCTACCCAACAGCTCTAAAGAGGTGAGTGAGAAACAGGTTGTTGTGGGAAAGGTTACTGTAAGGGGAAAATTGATACTTTGCACAAGAAAGCTTTGGGGTTTGACTTGTGTCAGGACTTAAGGTTTCACCTTAATTATGGTAACTTGAGAGAAGAGCTTTTTTTTTTTTTTCCATGTGTAAGACATGGCAATTGTCTCCATTTGTTTGTTTCTTTACAGTGCCTTTGATTTGGGGGGAAAAAGAAGGAAACTAAAAACCTGTAATAAGGTTCCTGGAGAGCACTGTTCAGAAGTAGCTCTCCAGGGAAGCTAGTTCTAGTCTAGTTCTGATACTAGCTGGTAGAAGGGAATGGGGAGGCCAGTCTGTAGTTTGAAGCAAATCTGTCCAATGGCCAAATGAGAGTGGGGGTTGGGGAGGGAACACCCTAAAGATTGTGAGAAGGATCAGGGAGACTTCATCTGTGAGGAAATATGTCCCAGGATTTGTCACTTACAGGTTTGTTTTTCCTGGTGACTACTGTAGAAATGGCTAGCTTTGCAGGCTGATGCTCCGTGCTTAGGATCAGGGTCTGCTTTGAATACCACCCCAGTAGCCTCCATTTGAGGCTCTAAAGGCACTTCTCCTAATGCATAGTTTGTTTCAGCTCCTGATCGAACAGCTCCGAGACCGTCTCTTCCATGCTCAAGGAGGGAATGTGGGTGATCAGCAGCCACCCCCTTTCCCCTACGCTCGTGTCAATGTAGGTGTCATTAAACAGACATCTCCAGCAGCCAAGAGGGGTTCCACCCCTGAAGGAGTGGCCCGTAAAACAGGTCCTAAACATCCAGAGAAGGTAGGCCTTAAATTCAAGTGCTCATGGCTTGGGAAGAAGGGAGGAAGGCTGCTGGGTTGGGGAAAGCATGTGAAGTAATATGAGATGGTGCAGACTGCAGGCATTGAGGATCTCATCAGTGATATTCTTCCCTGGAGCAAACACAAGCTCTTTAATAATGCAAAAGTGGGCTGCATGGCTTCTTTTCACAAAGTCCTGACCCACATCTAGTCACTGAGGGAAACTGCTACAAGTGCAGTGATCCACTGCAACCTCTAATGGAGTCTCAGATCTCGCATACTGAGGGAAAAGGGGGCTGTGGTTCAATCACCTATGCCACCTCACCCTCAGATGTCAGTAAAACTAGTGCAGTATGGGTTCGTCTCAGTTCCTGGCTTAAGAAAACTGCGTTCAGGAAGTTTTGCGTCCAGCTTCCTTTACTTTATTATTTATTCATTATTTCCTCTGGTTTTGCTTCCAGGAAGTAACTATGTGGAAATTGGTTCCTTGTGAAAGCCTGGGAATACTCTGAAGAGTGTTTCCCAGCTTCTAGAGCAAGCTATGTGATGGGAAAGGAAGACAGAGGGTCATCAAGTATTGTGCCAGCAGAGAAGGAAGCACCCAGGCTTGTTCTCTTTGCCTTCTCCTGCCAAACACAGGGATGGTTTGAGGGAGGTCCTTTGTGCTCTTATATATCTTTTATCTTTGATTCAATCCACCCAGAGCACTGACAGAAGCAGCAGCATCTCTTGCCTGAGAAGTGACAGGGATAGAAAGTATGTCTGTTTTATGTATCTGTCCTATATGACTCCCTTACCATTTCAAAGTCCTTTGTTTTGTAATTGCAGCCCAGCTATCAGTCACTTACCCCTTCAGCACCTCCTCAGCCTTCAGTGCCTTCCCTCTTTGCACCTCAGCCAGTGCCGGCGTTGTCCGTGACACCTCATCATGCTGCCACCCCCCAGGCCAGCGCTGGTCTACAAACAAGCGTCTACTCTAGAGGGCCCCCGTACCCACAGTACAACTTGGGCATGGTTCCACCAACAGCTTCAGGGCCAGGTAAGTATTGTCTGATAGTTGTCTGTTCTCCTGGCCTTCTGCAGGCTTTCCTAGACCAAAACCTTCAGCAGAGATAGCTGCTTTACCTCTTTCTCATAGGTCTGTTGTACTTAAAAAGAACAAGTCAGCTGTCAGAGAAGCTTCTCAGCGCTTCTGGCATATCTAGTTCTACCAACTGTTGCTGCACTGCCACTGTTAAGCATATATAGGGATGGAGGAGCCACTGCTAACTTTGTGGCAGGGTTTGACGGATGTAGCCTGGGTTATGGGGGATACGCTTGGCATGGATACACTTGGGCATGGTTTGGAGAAGGGAAGACTTACTAGGATGAAGGAGAGCACCAGAAGTAGATTGAACACGGAACGAATGATGCTGATACACTCTTTCTCATTTGTAGCTCTGTCACAGTCTCAGCCATTCAGCCCTGCAGCAGCCAGACCTGGTGGTCCTGCTTCATTCCCCAGCCAGCCTCCTCTGTCAGGACAGTCCATGCCCATGACATCTCCTGGTGTTCTACCACCTGGACCTGCCCTCTTCACTCCAGCCTCAGTCCCATCGTCTCAGCTTCCTGCAGCTTCTCCTTTCCCTGTGGCCAGCCAGTCTCCTCTAGGTTTCTCTTCAGCACCGTTCAGCTGCCCCATGAACATGGGTTATCCTCAGGGTGGTCCTGGAGCTCCATCTACTAAGCCCCTGCCAGCAGCCAGCCTTCCTCCTCCTCCCACAGGTAAGTACTGCTTGGGTGACTTACCTGTCCTGGGCACTCTTGGAGGCAGTTTGCAGTACATAATGGACATGGGCCTTCTGAGCTCTGGTCTGTTGCCTTAAAGGCTAGATGTGGGATTCTCTGAGGCTAAACTTACAGGCTCATTGTGCTGAGGCTTGCTGTGGTGGTGGAATACAGCAGTGATGACAGTTTCAGTCAGGCTGTTCAGCTTCTCTGTCCTCCGGGTTGTGGTTACAGGATGCTGTCTCTTCAGGTTCCCAGTGCAGCCTTGAGTAGTCATTGCCTCCAGAGGCATCTGGTCTGACTGAAAGGGTGGTAGTTCCTGGGGGATTATTGGTGGAAGGCTTGCCGATCTTATCCCTGCATATGTAACTTAAGTGAAAAGTACATTTGAAATGCTGGGGTAGCAAGGCGGTTCTTCTTTGTCCATAGGATGCCCCTTGCCTACCTTCAAGATAAAATACCTGTGTGCTGTGCACTGATTCTCCTCATTGTTTCCTGTTGCTATAAAATGTTTGCCAGGGAATCTCTTCTGATTTCCTCTCTGCAGTGTACTAAGTCTGTGCAAGCTCCTTCTGAAAAGCTATCAGGGATAGTATCCAGGAATATTATTTTCTGAGTAAAAGCTGTTGATGATGATGACAACTCCCACCCTGCCTTGATTTTCAGGTTTCTTCCCTTGGCTAGATCCCCACATGGATCATGCAGGTAGTACACAGAGAAGCCTCCAGAGCTGTGGGGGAGGCAATGTTGCTGCTTCCAGTGAAATGTGGGGTGTGTGTGCATGTTTAGTATGCATGCATGTGTGCCTGCTCATTGCTGTTTGTGGTTTCCTTGCATGTCTGGAGATCTGTACATCTGGGGTAGTGGGTATACTTGTCCTGAGGCCTAGTGACAGTTGAGGATGTTGTAAGTGAAAGGAAAACACTGTGCTATTACTGGTGAGTTTGGGTACAGAAGACAGAGACTTCTTCCTTCTCTACTTGCCTCCAGTCCTGGAAGTATTAGTATTCTCAGTCTCTGTGTCCCTTTGCACAGCTGCTGGGCCAGCAGGATAGGGGAGCAGCCCCTGCTCCTTTCTTGCTTCTCTAGACAAGGAACAAGCCAGTGGCTGTAACTCATCTCATGTTTTCTCCCTGTTACGCTCCCAGCCTTGTGCATGGCTTTACTTGTGCTTGTGCTCTCCCCAGGTAGGCTGGAAGAGGTGAGGCTCCCCCACGGGCAGCAATGGAACAGTTTCCCAAGCAGATGTGGGGGCTCTATTCCAAGGGGAATTAGAAAGTCCTCTTGGTTTTGTTACAGGACAAGGTTTGGGTCTCAATCTCCATCGTCTGGGGAGAAGTTGGACTGTAGAGCTTTTTCATACTGGTGCTTTGAACTGATGTGTCTCCTTGGGGATCATGGATGGCAGAAAATAGGCATCTCCTAGTCTGTGCTGTCAGTGGGTAAGGCTCGATGTCTTAGTGGGGCGGCTCTGCACAGTGGCTGCTTGTGCCAAAGACCATCTGCCAGGCACAAAACAGTACCCAGGGAGTCTCAGATTTGTTTAGAAAATCTGAATACTGGGTACTCACTTGTACCACCTAGCAAGCCTCACTGCGTAGAATAGGACTCCAGAATGGGAGTTGTCCATTCAGCAGGGAAACAAAAGGCCTCAATGCCTGTTAAAGCATATTCCAAGGCAAGGTTATCAAACACTTCCTCAGGCTGAAGGTGCCCTGTGGGAATTCACTGATGGGAAGTTCTTTTCTCCTGGTAATATTTAGCCTCAGTTTTCATGGGGAGTATATGGGGATATATATCAGCAGTGCAAATAGGCTTCCCTGAGAGCGCTTTCCTGCCTGCTGTTGCCCTGGTTTTGATGGGTACTGTTTTTAGCCTGGAAAGGGACTGTAGGATCACTCAATCTAGCCAGACGTACTTCCTTTGGAAACTTCTGAACATGAGCTTGTGGAGAAATTCTCACTAGCACAGTGAAGAGAGATCTTTGCTTGTAGAAATCCCATGCTCTCGGTGAGCATCAAGGACAGGGTGAAGGACAGTAACGTGTTGGCTGATCTCCTGTCTGGCTAGGATAATCCCTGACTTCATCTTGTGACAGTTGTATTTTTTCTAGGACAGGCATTGCTGGAGACTGCTGCTATGGAGTGTTCTTTTCAGGGTTGTTGAGAAATTGTCTTTCACAAGTAGTAGAGGCAAGATAGCCAGGGTTTTATCCCAGCAAAATGCAGCAGGTTCCTGTTGTCTCGTGTCTGATGATTAAGTGCCTGGCTTAAAGACTATAATTTAAATAGCTGTTTCCTGTGAGGATTCAAAGTGCCACTGGGCTGGAATAGTGCCAGGGACTGCTAGGCCACAAGCTCGGTGGGGGCCAGCAGAGTTCTAGGGCACAGAATCCCCAAGCTAGAAATAAGTGCCAACTTAATTAAACTGCTGATCCAAACTCATCAGAGAGTGAGTCTTGAAATCATGGGAAAAGGGAGGGCAAAAAGAGGCTGCCAGAGTTTTAATAATAAAGGTAATTAAAGTAATGAAACACCTTTTGCATCTTTCCCCTGTGATTTTTAAAGCTCAGTTGAGGATCAGTGGCTCATTAAGCGTGGCACTGAGCTCTGGCAATTTTCATATTGCCCCATAGAATTATGCCACATTCTCACAGATTCTTCTTGTCTCGTGGGCCTGAGGTTATTAATACTGGTGTGACAAAAGAAGCACTGGGGTTTTGTCTAGAGATCCAGGTACCCTTACAAGACAACTATAGACAAGGCAGTTGGAATTTGGCTGTAGCAAAATGAAGTGTGGTTGAAGGTCTTTTGATGTCGTGTGGTCTGATGGATTTTTAATTACCTAGAATGAGGTTGAAGGCTAGGTACCACTGGCTCTCTGCTGAGACACCCTTCTGCTCCCAAGAATTTTGCTGGCCAAGTCTGTTCCTTTCTAGGTAGAAAGGCAGCAAATTTTGGTAAGCTTTGTTCCTGAGCATCCTTTTGGAAAGGGAGAATTTCAACCCACCTCTAAAGTCTTCCCCCATCACAGTAACCTGCACTGCTGTGGACTTCCACAGTGAGGCACTCCTGTAAATGTTCATGAGAAAACCTTTCACCCATAGAGTAGCCTTTGCCGCATTACCACAGCGCTAGATTCTCTGTTTGGGGAACCCCAGGAAACCCCTGATCCCACATGCAGGTCCTGACTCTGAGGCTGACTTCTGCAGCCTATGCAGAATGTGAAAGGCTTCGGGTAGTTGAAGAAAAGGCTTTCTGTGTGGGAGTAGGGGTGTACCAGTACAGTCTGATCAGATGCCACCTCATGAAGCCTGTGCACATATTCAGATGCTGAGAATGTCATTAAGAAAGTGAAAGGAAATCAAGAGCAGTTCTTGGGTCTGTGAACTGAGCCTCAAACGGTCTGAAGGTGCAGAGATGGGGGAATTAGAGACATGGGCCCTTTGTTGATGGAAGTTCCAAACCATGCAGCTGTGGCAATCTTCTCCTAGTCTGACATCTGTGTATTGTTCTCTCACTTGACAGCTCAGGAATCTTGGACTGATCCATCTGTAAGAGGAGGCCTTCAGAAGAAAAAGGTAAGCTTTCAACTAGAATATGTGTTGGTTGTTTTTTAGCCAGGGAGCTGCATGCAAAAGATGCATTCCTCTAACTGCGCCTTGTCACACTCAGCGCCTCTCATTCCATGTTGATCTGCCCAGTCCTGCACCATGCGCAATACTCAGATTGCAGTCTAAATCATCTTGACTTTTTGCCATCCAAAATCACATACCATTATCCAGGGTGGCTGTTTTGCAACGTGATTATGTTGTCTGTGGTGCTGCATCTTCTCTCAGTACTCCCCAAGCTGACTACAGTCACCTGTTGCTAGAAATACAGATTTAATCTTATCCCCTTGCCCACACACCTTTTTTGATGCAGCTTGAAAGATCATGCTAAATTAACACCTGACTGCTGGGGGCAGCATTTCCCCTCAGCATGGTGAGACCCACAGTGAATTTCCTGAGGTGCTGAGATGGCACCTTCTGAAAGAAATCGGGACAGGTGTAGCTTTGAGCTGTGTGCCATGTTTGCTTTGCTGCTCTCCACCTTGTAGTGATTGCGCTGGAGGACCTGTAAGCATAGCTATTTTGCAACAAATGCTCTCAATACTCCATTTCTATTACTGTTGCCTGCTGGCAGGTGCAATGAGAAGCTTCTTTGGCACCATTCCCGCCCCCCACTCCTCTTCTTTAGCTTGGAAGAGACTTCTCGCCCTTTTTCTGGCAGCATAGCTGGGAACCTGCTTCAGGCTGTGCTCACTACAACAGGATTAGCCTCTTGTTAAAGCCATCTCCTTTTGATCTAGCCCTGTCAGAGTGAATCTATCCTGACTCTCTGGCTTAGCAGGGGCACGATGAAGTGTTTGCAAGAGGATTCTCCCCCCATGTCGTGGGATTTTCTTCAACACTTGCTCTGTTGGACACTTTACTGCTGCTAATCTCTACATTCAGGACTCGTGCCGTCGCAGAGCCAAGGCGGCTTTCTGAGGACCAGTGCTTTCAGGGGCAACGGATCTCTTTGATTGAACAATTCCAGAGGGGTTTTCTTGCTGATGCTTTGACTGTTCATCTAGGATGCAAGAGGAAGGGCCCCATGCTCTTGAGTCAGGGGGCTTGAAAGAACAGGGATGTGTTACACATCTTGAGAACTGGGCTCTCTGCAAGTTAGAAAGGATGTTGAATTTGACTGTGGAGAGTGTAACCAAGCCTTCTTCCTTTGACTTGTTTTTTTTTGTGTGTGATTTTTTTCTTTCTTTTTTCTTTTTCATCTGTCTTTTTTGCTGACAGTTGCCTGAGAAATTTACTCCTCCAGCCCCCATCACAGCTCCAGTAATGAGCCTTCCCACTGAGCCCCAAGGGATCCATCCTCAGCTCCCCAGGTTGCAGGAATCTGGCCAGTCACCTCCAGGAGCACCCAAGGAAGGCAGCCTGCAGGTATCCAGGGAAAGTGTGGTGTTCCCTAGCCACCAGCTTCTTGTCAAGTAGAAAAACAACTTGGCTTTTGAGATTCTTATTGCTTGGCAGCTGCAGGGCTTATGCCTGCTCCTTTGTCCTTGTAACATATCTCTGTGTGAGTGTTGGAGGAATAGTTAGAATTGCTGCCAGGGTGGAAAATGACACCTGGGTATGGCTGGGAGGGAGGGAGGCCAGACAGGCTGTCAGCCTGCTGAGAGTTGGGAATCCACAGGGGCCTGAAGTTGTACTGCAGTCCGAAGATGATAATATAACTTAGGGCTTCCAGGCATTCTCTGGATTTGCCAAGGGGTGAAATTCTTTCTGTTCATAGTTGCTGAAGGGGGATTTGTCTGCTCCAGCCTCTCATGCTCCTGTTGTATTCATTCAGCTGCTTTTGTCTCTGGCAGTATCACCAGCTACCTGCAGAGAGAGTTGAGAGGAAGGAGTTGCCTCCTGAGCACCAGGGGCTGAAGACCACCTTTGAAGGGCTGGTGCAGCGCTGCTCTGCTATTGCCACTGATCCAGTAAGTCCTCCCTTCTCTGGCCTTTGGCTTTTTTGTCCTCACTGATGTTTGACTGCTATGTACTTTCTTCTTTGGTCAGGGTAAGAGAGGGAGAGTCTTTTCCATATAGCAAGGTTAATCTCCATCTGTTTCCTCCATTTAGGCTGTAGTCTTGTCCATGTCATGGGATCTGAGGTGCATTCTCTAGCGTTTATTCAGTACTTCTCATTGCCTCTTTGGAAAAATGGTTCTGTCCTCCTGGCTCTTTTCTCTGAGGAAAGCAGAAGAAATGACCCAGCTAATTCAGCTTCCTTTTTCCCTGGCTTGATCTGCAGATAGTTCCTGCAGAGCTGGTATTGCCAGCCATCCTCAGAGCTTACAGGGAAAGGCTGAGATATCCTGGCTGAGAGAGAAAGCCAGACAATCATGATGTCTGAGTCATTGAAATTTCTCAGTCCCCGCTCCTGGAAGGCTGTTCGCACATGCGCTGCATAGCATGAATGTATCAGGCCAGGCTGTGTTCAGAAGCAAAACAGTGTTTGACACATCATGTTATGTTAGGCTGTAAGGTCTTCCCAGACCTTGGGGTTACCGTGAAGCCTTCCAAGTGACTTCTACTTAGTAGGTGTTGGGAAAAGCACTGAGCCCTGACTATCCAACTATCCTGGAGTCAGACAGCTTGTGTGTAACAGTAGTTTCAGCATGTTTGCTGTGTGCATCCTGGGAATGCAGTGTGTGTAGCAATTTCTGGGAGATAACCTAAAGGTTCCCTCTAGGAATGGAAAGACCTGTGGTTTGGGCTTAATATTCTCTAGCTCTAAGATGACATGGAAGTTGTAGGGCTGGATTGGTATAGCAATACAATGCACCTGAGCTCCTAAGCATGCCAGGCTTGTCCCAGCATTGCCCAGAGACAGGTATTTCTATCCACAGTATAATGATAACGTACCTGTGAGTGGATTATCCAAGGTGGGACCCCAATGTGGTCAGTCCCACCAGATCTTCAGTATTCTCTTCTGTGCTCAGATCCTTTTGCTGGTGGCTGCCTGGAGTATAAAGTATATTCCCTCCTTTCTAGTGGTTGCTCTGTCCTGTAGTCTGCAGACACTGTTACAAGGGAGGAATGTCTGGGCTGGGAGATGGGAAATGGAAACAAATTCCTGTGTTGGGAAGAGAACATGTGCATAAATATGTGCACAGTGAGGTCATAGCTGGTTGTATCACAGTCTCTGACTGTAATGGCAGAGGTGGTGATGCTGCTGAAATGCGAGGTGTTGTGGGAAGAATAGAGGGGAGGGCTGAGCAAGAGAAAACTGATACTGGAAGCAGTGGGTTTTAATCCCTGGCAGAGCTAGCAGTGCCTATTTTACTTTAGAAAACTCGAAGAAAGCTGGAGGATGCATTGCAGCGTCTGGAGACTTTGTATGAGAAGCTCCGCGAGCAAGCGGTAAGTAGGTGCCACCATTCCCTGTGATCGAGTTGGTTTCCTGATCCCACCTCTGTACTGGGCTATGGGTCTTGGTGTCTGTCTCAGTATTTCCAACACATATCCTCTTAAGAAAGCTAGTGATTGCCAAACCTTATAATGTTCCTTGAATCCAGCCTGCCTTATACATATTTTTCTTTAACCTTGGTCCAGAGATAATGTAAGGAAAAGCTGGGGAGGTATGCAGGATGCTTTTCCCCCAGGAAGTATACAGATACATAGACAGGTTCCAGATGGGAATGGGCAGTTGTAAAGAAATGTTTTAGGGGTGGTTATTAAGTGTGAATCTACTGTAACCTCTAGCTTGGAAAACTGAAATGGCTGATGCCAATTGCTGGAAGGTTATCAATCAAGGGAAGAACCTTTATAACATAAATTATTTCCCTGAGTGTCCATATTATGCCTGAACAGAGACAGGATTTTGTACTAGATGGACCTTTGACCTCCACAAATATATCATATATTCAATTAATGCTGAAATGGCATTACCTAGGACCTGCATTCACTGTAACCCAGCCTGGATATTGGCTGAATGTTTGTAATGAGCTTGGAAACTGAGGGAGGGAGCAGGCTATTCCTCCTGCCAGTGCTTGGCTCTGTAGGTGCTGTGTTTCATGAGGATTAGATGGAGAGCAGGAGGGAAGGGTAGGGAGGGAGGCGGGGGCCTGTGTAACAGTGCTGGGCATTCTGACTCATTTCTATTCCCCTCCCACAGCTCTCTCCAACCATCCTCATGGGTCTCCATGAGATTGCCCACTGCATTGAAGCTAGGAACTACCAACAGGGTCTCCTGGTTCACACCCAGGTGGTGAGCAGCAGCAGTTTCAGTGAGGTGTCTGGTTTCATGCCCATCCTGAAAGTCCTCATGACCATTGCTGGCAAGCTGAATGTTTAAGGTGCGGAGCAGCTGATGCAGTGCACGCTGAGAGCTGGTGGACTCCCTCACCTGTCGATGTGCTGCAGGTTGTGGACTCTCCTTCTGACTCTGGAGAAATAAGTCTGTGCCAGCGCCTGGAACTGTGCTGAGCCAGCATGCCTGGCCCATCTGCTCTCCAGACAGCCCACTGGAGTGTGGGTCTCCTGGGGGCTGTTCTCTCCCTGCTATCCCCCCAAAGCTAACTCCCAGCCCAGGGCTCTCAATTTCAGGTTGTCCAGGTTACAAAGAGATTCCCCCCAAAACTCCTCTGTGTAGCTTCCTCTTCCCTGTTCCCCAGCACAAAGGGGAAGCTTCCTCCTTCCCAGGTTGATGCTGCTTTTCAGTAAGAGACAAACAGGGCTGGCACCTCGGGCTCTATTCCCTGCTGCCTCAGTGACAGCTGGGCTCCCTTGGCACCTAAGCCGTGGTGTTCCTGCTCCATTGGCCTGCAGTCAGGATCTCTCCTCTGGTTCCTCCTTTAACTTCATTCTGATCTTTGACTTACCTCTTGCCCCTCTGTTCACATACCTGCTACAACTAGGGCTAACTACAAGCCTGCTCTGAGCTAGCTTTGGTTCTCTCTTCTTCACCCAGCCCTCTCTTCTAGAGGGTAAACAGGAAACCCAACTGTCCCCACACCCTCCAGTATCCATTTTCCCCCCATAAGTTGTAGGCTTGAGCCTTTGTTTCAGGCCCAGGGCTGGTTTCACCCTTCCAGCTCCTGAGACTCTCCCATTCAGGAATGCTGACAAGTTGGGCTGCTCTGTGTGCTCCTCCCAAGAGCCAGCAGCATTGTGTGTCTGGGCTAAAAGCTGCGCTGGCTGGCCTTTTTCACTTCCTTTATGCTAGCGCGGTTGGCTTGTTGCCAGCTGGTGTTACCTAAAGGCTTCCTACGTTGGGATTTCCGGGCAGTCTAAGGGCTTTAGAAGCAGCAGGGGTTGTACAGGTCTCTTTAAGTATCCCCTTGAGCTACTCAGAGTGACCCAAACTCAAGGAGGAGGAGACAGCTCCAAGTGTGGTGTGTTCATTCTGCCAGTGGCAATAGGTATGTGTGAAGGTGGTTCTCAAAGGCCCCTTGGCACCGTGCTGGTAGAAATGTGCTGCAGGAGGTGGCATTGTCAGGTCCCAAGGACATGGCTGTACTGAGGCTTCTCATCACTGTGGCATTTACTGTGGGGTAAAATAAATGAATGAAGCATATCTGTCCTATGGAAGAAATCTGGGAAGGTAGATGGGATTTTAGGGCCCATTTGTGTCTTTCCCTCTGTTCCTCCTCCCTTGTCTTCTTCTCTCACCCTCCTTCATGCTAGTGGGGCAGCGCAATCCTTGGACCCTATCTGGGAGTGAGGCTTCTTCCCAGTGTTTGGCTGCAGCCAGCCCCTGCTTTCCTCTGCTTGCTGCTTGAGTGATAATGCCATCGTGGGTCTGTGGTTCAGTGACTTACACAGATCAGCCTGCTCTACCATGGGACTTAAGAGGGAGGGGAATCAGAGAAGGGAAGGAGAGGATATGTCTCATTCTCTCCTTTCCAGGTCAAAGTGCCTCCTTGTTGCTGCTGTGTTCTGTTCCTATTGCTGCACTTTGATGCACTGAGAGATTACAGAACAGTGAAATAAAAGCTGTGTTTTGTGATACTTCTAGCTTTTTTCATAGGCTTTGGGCCTAAAGGCAGTTGCCTGTCATGTCTGGTTACAGGAGGACTTCTCTCAGTCTTCAGAGCCTCCCACTGCGATCTCAGCTTGCATGAGGGGGGAATTAAGAATGGTGTGGGGCAAACCAGATCCTGGGCTCTGCTGGTGTGGGCAGCAAACATCCTGGTTTGAGACCTCAGGCCTTACCTGCTCCACGGGGCTGCAGGGTCAGAGAATTGTTCTTCAAGACACCTTCCTCAGTTGTGACTGTCTTTCTGCATCAGATACAAGAAGGTCCCTGGGATGCTGGGGTTCCCCCAGGGAATCACAATGGTGATGGGGCTTTTACACTTGGCATCAGGAGTTGGAAGGATATCAGTAAGTAAAGAGAGGATCTGATCTTTGTGGAAATCAAACTTAGACTATTGAATTGGCAGTTCTTGCCACCAGGTAATAACTTCTGAATCTGTTGGCTGATTTTACCTAAGTTTTTAAGAAGGTATGAAGGCTGAGGTGGAACAGTACTGAGATAAAGAGGGAAGAATCAAAAACAAAATTAAAAAATGCTGGCTAGCTATTATGTTTGTACAGGCCAGCCACTCAGAAGACATGAAACTGAAGTATTAAAGACTGTATTACCTGTCTTGGGGCTGGGATGACTTGGGAGGAAATAAAGTTTGAGAAACACTCTGGCTTGAGGAAGATTTGGCCACTGTTGGGAAGGGACCATGGTTTATGAGGGTTCTGGGCTCTAAGGAACACAATACACACATTCAGGGAAAAACAGCCTTTTAAAATTCTGTTTGCAGGGGCAAATGCCAGGTGTAAGGGAGCCTTGCAGTGCTGTGGCAGCAGTTAGCAACCACTGTGGCCTCCCTGGTCTGCTTCATCAGGGGAGATGCAAGTTGATTTTCAAGGGCTGCATTTGTGTTGTGACCCTTGGATTCTGCTTTTCTGGATCTAGTTGTGGTACCCTGTGCAGTCCAGCCTATTTGCTTTAACTCAGGACACTTGTACCACTGAGAAAGGAGGATTCTTTCCATCTGTTTCTCAGATGCATTTGACTTCACTTTCCTCCAGCACGCACTGCACCTGCTACCCTTTGGTTCATGCAGAGACTGCCTACTTACCCTGCTTTTGCTCTTAGTCCTTCCTGCTTGTCCCCTTTGTCCCCCCATTGCTCAGTTCTGTTTCGGGTTTACTCCATTGAGCACTGTCCCTAAAACTCTTGGTAGGGAAACCAAGCAGGTGGTAGTGAGGGGACCCACACGAGGGGCTCGGAGAGGCTGGAGGCCAGGCCTCAGTCTCTGCGGCCCTAGTGCTGTTTGCTGCCTCGGAGGTGCAGTTGGAAAGCACTGCTCCAGGTACAGCTGTCTGGCTGCTAACAGCTTCTGCTTTACAGACAGCAGCCTGTCCGTGCCTCCTCCCGTGTGGGCACATGCTGCTGCAGCATCCCTGCGCTGCTGTTTCTGTTGGGTGAGAAGGCCTCCGGTTTGACAAAGAATTGGGGGGGGCAGGAGGAAGGGATCCCTGGGCATGGAGAACAGAGCTCTAATCCCGTTGCAGATAACATCATGTCTGTAGGCTAGGCTTGTGTGTGTTTGGGGGAGCTGGAGGGGCAGAGATTGTTAGGCAGTATTTGTTTGTAAAGCCACTTGCTCTGAAGATAATGCTTGCACTAACTTCTATTGAGGGAGCAGTGTGAGTCCCCACAAAGTCCTTTCCCAAAGTGTCTTTGAAGCCAAGAACCCATTGAAAGGAAGAAAGGCCGAGAGAGGGGATTAGTTTGTTCAGCAGCTGTGAATTTCAGTGGGAGGCTGATGAACTCCAAAGTCTTTGTTGAGATTTTTTTTGTAAGGAGCCCTGCTGGAGGGAGAGACCCACACGGGGGCCGCGGCCTTAGACAAGAAGGAATCCGAAGCGGCAGGGAGCTGTAAACGGGCCACAAGGACTTTTCCCAAACACTTTTCGGAAAAGGTGTTGTGAAGAGAGCGGAGGGGGATTAGCATGTGAAATGACACTTTCCATTGACTCCACAGAGGGGAGGGGAAAAGGGCTGGCTGGCTGATTTATTAGCATTTTGTTCCCTTCTCTTTTCTGCTCCCCAAGCAGCCCCCCTCCCCTTGCTCCCCTCCTCCTCGAGCCCTCTAAAGAGGTTTGGATTGGAAAAGGGAGCGGGGGGCTGCCTGTTTGTGTGTCATCTGGGCGAAGGTGACCACCTGGGAAGCTGAATGTAAATATTTCTCCTCTGAGGAATGCGCCTTCATTAAAGCGAAATGAATACATGGAAGCATCCAATCCTGCCACACAATGGCAGCAGTGCCTTTACTGCCTAGGGCTGCTTTTGCTGGGGAGGGGGACCCCTCCGGGCCCGACCCGCTGCTGAGGTCAGCACATTTTGCAGCTGCGGTGTCGCCATTTTGTCCCAGAGAAAGGAGCATGTGGCGGTGGGGCCCCTGCTCCCAATGCTCCCTGCCTGCCCCCTCGCTCCAGCAGGCCTGGGGAGGGATGGGGACGCTGTTCCCCTTCACCACCCTGCCCGGTGGGTGCATCCTGGCCTGCGCCACAGTCTTCACAGGACACTTGTGTGGGGCAATAGCACAGGCAGGGGAGGGAAGGAAACAACTTCCACAGCTTCCCCTTTTCTTGCTTTTGAAGCTGGCTGTGGAATGGGGGAGCACAGGAGGACAAGGGCTGGAAGCTGTCCTCTCTGCCTGTCCAGCCTGGGCTGGAGCTTTTCTCTGCTGGGTGACAGGCTCTCTGCAGCTCTTTGCATTCCTGCTTAAGGATGCCTCCCCAGCCCAGGGAGCAGGGCGAGGTGGTGGATGAACTGCTGCCAGAGATGCAAGAGAGACCTGGGGCAAGGTCCTTGTGTTAATAGGAACTTTGTGCACACAGCTGGTGGCTTGTGTCTGGAGTAGAAGTGTTTCAGCTTTCCCTGAGAATAGGCCAAGATATATATTTTTTTTTTTCAGTTTTTGAACTGCCAGGTTCTTGCTTGACCTGAATACTCTTGCTCTAGTGGGATCTCAGCTTGCCCGAGGTCTGAATTCCCACCCCATCAAAGTAGCCCTGAGATGAAGGGGATATTTTATAACGGAGACACACATACAGACTGCTGAGCGTCTTTAGTGTGTCACCTCTGAAATGGGCGTTTGGGCCCCTATCTGCCCCCCTCTCACCTCTCACAGCTGTACCACAGTTTGAGCTTGCCTGAGGCTGCATCCAAGACAGCAGAACCTTTCCTATCATGGTAGGGGTGGAGGTGGAGGGAACTGGTCAGCTCTCTTTGTGCTAAGCAGATGAGTAAGTGGCTGTGCTGTAGTCTCCAAAACTTTAACTACGTGCATCTGCACATGCAATTGGACAAACAAAACACCCAACAAAACAGCATTTTGCAAGCACTTAGCTAATGATTTATTGCATTGGCTATTGGTTTACAAATATTGACTACAAGACAGATCTGATGGCCAGTAACTTAGCTCTGCTGGCTTCTCATCTGTCTAAAGGACACTTCAAACAGCAAAGTCAAGTATAAATCCATAGCCTGAGGGATCACTGTGTTGGTGCAGTGAGTCTCCGCAGGTCCTGCTTCTGCTAGCCTCTTCCTTGCCTACCTCAGCCATGGCAAGGGAACAGAGATGCATCAAACAAATCTTCCTGCTGCTTGCTTAGCCTATAGAGTATATACAATATGCTGTGGAGGAAAAAATGTTATGTATACATCACAGTAACTGTGCAATAAATTAAACTTCAAAGTGCTTCACTTTCCTATTTACAATACCATTAAATAGAAACTGACATTTTCTCAGACTATGAGGAAGTATTTAGTTAGTTAGCTGACAGGGTAAGAGTGCTCAGCAAGTACACCAGGAACTGGGGAAGGGGCTCAGCTGGCAGCTCCTCTCTGGGTGAGACTGGGAGGGAAGAGGGACTGGAGAAGTGTGAGGGCATCATTATGGCACCAGTCAAGGGCTGGGGTGAAAAGGGAGGCCAGACCTGGAGGCTTTGAAGATACAGAGTAAGCACATAAAAAAGCAAGTGACAGGACCCCTTCTTAGGACAAATATTTAATGGATAGGTCAAGCAGCAGCTTGAAGCTTGCTGCTGCTGTCTCAATTGCAAAGTGAAGCATTGGAGAGTTTAGCAAAGCTGTGAAAAGATGGGAGGTGATGCTGTGGGCCTCCTGGAGGCTGGCTCACTACAGGAAGGAGTTGCACACTTCTTCTCTTTCCTCATAGTGCAGGGCTTAATAAAAGGCAGTAACAATTTTCTTTTAGGGCCTTTATTTTTTTATGGTACTAGAAGCCTCTTCTGTTTTAGGGTATACCACTCTGAGTGGCCTACATCTAGTGGTGCCATCTCAGCTTCTTCATGTTTTCATGAGTGTTGATCTTGTTTGCTTTAAAGCCCAGAGCAGCCTGAGCAGTACTTGCCTGGGGAAGAGACAAGCTGAAAGAAGCAGGAGCCACAAAGACCAGCTGTGCTTTCAGCAATAAAAAGAGTCACTGGATAGAGTAACCCTGGGCTGAAGGGACCAAATCTCACCTGGTTTTGTCAACACGACTATCCTCCCAGAGGTGATCAGCCACTGCACTACAGGAAATGCCCTGTATGGGCAAGGCCCAGGGGAGCTCTTCTGCCTTGTCTAAGCCCCAGTGAGGTGATGCTGTGTGAAGAGGCCTTGTTTGGGAATGAGTCAAAGCTCACCCAAAAGGAAATGGTGCCAGGGGTTGCTGGGGAGGTGGGGAGGGAAGGAGAGGGGCAAAGAGGACCGTGGAGGAGCAAGGGGCAGTTAGAGCTTTCTCTTGAGCTTGCGGCTGGCCCCACCACCCCCGCTCCGCTCCCGCTTCTCCTTGCGGACACAGAAGTACTTGGTGACCCTTTTGCGGCACTGCTCGCACCGCACGGCACAGCACCAGTGGAACTTGCAGTTACAGCTGGACACCATCTCGGCCCGCCTCTCCTCCACCGCCAGCCCACAGTCCCCACACAGCCGCCGGCAGCTCCGCTTCTCCCACTTGCTGAGCGCCTTGCCTCTCTTTAGGCACTCCCTCCCCTCCGTGCCCAGCAGCCCCAGCGTCTTGTTCTCCAGGCAGTAGTCAGGAGAGTCTTCCAAGTGGACTAGCTCCTTCTTGGAGATGGAGCTGAAGGTCTCGGCGATGGCACCCCGGCTGGCAGCGCTGTTCCCTGCCCCCTGCAGCAAGTCCACCTTCAGGGCCTTGTGGTACCTCTCCTTGAGGTAAGTGCCCACCTCCCGAAACTCGGGCAGCTGCAGCCAGCAGGTCTGGGTGGTGCAGCTCCCCGACACGCCGTGGCATTTGCAAGTCCGCTTCATGGTCCCTTTGACAGCCTGCAAGATGAGGAGAGAGAGGGAACATAAGAAAATGCCCAGAGGGCTCACAGGGGTCATTTCTGTGCTGTAGCTAATGGCTAAGTCTGGCTTCAAGCTTGCGGAGGGGTCTGCCATGGCCCCTCCTCGTACAATAGCCCTGCTCAGGGATGGTTGGTTAAAAGTTCAGATTTGCTCCTCCACAGTACTTTACTACTTGAAGAGGGAGAAAGGACAGCAAGGAGGAGTTAGCAGGGTAATTATGGGAGGTTTGCTATGTTAGAACAAACACCCATCATGTCAGTACTGCTACCCTGCCTTCCCCTCTCCTCAGCAAGGTAATTATTTCTTCCGGGCACATGCTGTTAGCCACAGCAAGCAGTGAGACTCCATAGTGAATGGCCAGAGTACATCAGGTATGTGCTTCCACGTCTGGAAGGAGGGAGGGAGGGGGCCCACCTTTCTACCCGCCTCATTGTTGTGCAGGTTCATAGCAGCTCTGGCATCTTGTCCAGTCTCCAGGGCATCCACAAACTGCTTGGAGATGGCTTCCCCGAAGCCCACGTTATCACTGCAGCCTCCCCACAGCCAGCCTTGCCCACCTAGGAAAGGAGATGAGACGTGCACTGCCAGGGAACCAGCCCCTCACTGTGCTGTGGCCCCAGTGATGAGAACGAGTGATCACCAGAAGCGATAGGATGGGGAATGGAGGCTGGGGGACAAAGCCAGCCATTTGCCCAGTGGTATTCCCAGTTTCCCTCCCCCTGGGTTTCTGCCATTTCTACTGAGGCCTGGGCAGTATGTGGCTCACGCAGGAAGTGAAGGCACATGTAACAAAGCCAAGGATTTCTAGGCTTTCTATAGAACAGGATTCAGAAGTGGTTAATTATCATATATTAGCATTCTTACATAGATGAGGCTCTGGGTCTTTAATCACCTTCCCTCTACACATGACTTTAACCAGTCCAGTCTGAAACCATACAGCAAGATGCAGCGGGTACTTTTTCTAACCTAGTGTGGGCTTGATAATTTAGCTCAGCTGTCTGGAAACACGTCGTGTGGTTTCTTCTTTTCCTCCTAGAGAAAAATACCAAATTCTCTGGGAAAGTTTGAAATCTGGAATATTCTGACCCCTGTGTGCCCCAGTGGTACATCGTGGGTGTTGTGGTTTAATGGCCTTGTGCCTCTTGTCCCTGAAACACCCGGCCCTTGCCTGGGTGCCCTCTCGCAGGGAAAGGCGGTGGTGTCTCACGGGAGGTGGATGATTGCAGCAGATGATGAAGTCCAAATCAAGAGCTGGGGCCAAAGGGAGAATGGAAACATTTAACCAGCGCAGAAACAGCAACCCAGAGTCAGTGTGGCAGCATGTGGAATTGAACCGTAATGTTTTGGACAAACCCAAAAATTTCTTTTGCCTGCCAAGTTTTTAAGTTCACAATGGAAAATTTTCATGAAAAACAGATATGTTTTGGAGAAAGGAAGTGTAGCATGACTAGCTCAGTTTTCCAGAGAAGATAAAATTTGTTGTGTCGTTGCCCAAAAGTCTTGCTCTGCTTAGAGATGGGCCATCCCAGGCCTCAGACACCTATGAAATGGTGACTTAAAAAGTATTAGCCAATAAAGCAAATTACTCAATACTGGGCACTCCAGTGGAGTTTGTCACAAACTGACATGCACCAACCGCCCAGTACAGTTGAGCAAGAAAAGGCTTTTAAAAGATCTTGATAATTTAAAAATCTCACTTTTTTCCTTTCAAAACAAAATGCCCAAATTTCAGTGTTTTGTGTGAGAGCTGAGGGGAGAGCCAGAGCGGTGAAGCCCTGGGGTTCCACACCAAGGGCTGCGCAGCGGCTAGAGGCTAGGGACAGCGGGGACGGGGATGGGATGAATGCTGGGCACTGCCAGTGTTTCTCCTGACTCTGCTCTCATGCATCTGCCACACTGATGAGAAAGCTCCTGAGATCTATATGTGCTCTCCTGCATTCCCAAGCAGTAATTCTGGTGGAATTGTGGAGGAGAGGAGAGCTTCCTTGTGCAGTCTGGAGCATGACAGAGGGACCCCAGCTTGTCTGTCCTTACCGAGCTGCCCATTGCGGGAGTCATCACAGCCGCAGTTGTCAAAATCCCCCAGGCTGCAGTTCCGGGTCAGTGTGTACATGACGCCTGCAGAGCTGATGGCATGGACAAAGGCAGTTTCTCGGTTTGCTGTCAAGCGGAAGACAAGGAGAGCAAATGTGCCAAAGATTTCATGGCAAGACCAGTGTTAGAAATGACTCTTATGCAGGAGACTGGGTCAGATGAGATTTACAATGAGCGGAGGGCAGAGAGGAGACCCTGTATGTTAGATCAGCTTTGTCTTGGCTTGAACCACATGAAGATGGAAGCTCCCAGGCTCAATCCAAACTGGCTTGTGCTGTTTCCAAGGGTGTGGATGAGTTTATCAGTTGGCTGTTGTGGGAGCACACCAGTAGGTATACAGCACAGACACCCAAATGTCCGCACGTCTCACTGATACACCCCCAGGAAGAAGGGGCCTTCTCCAAGGGTGAAAGAGCTCCCTCCCCACAGCCCCCTCAAGCCTTTCCTTCTGCTAGACATCAGCCCAGACTGACAGGGGCTCAGAATAGTGCCCATATCTACCCACTAAGATCTGTGTGGTGTTCATCAGCTAATGTCATTGGGCCTTTGGCTTTCATTTAATATCAGCAGGGTCTGTGTCTGAGCAGATAACCTAGACAGGAATGGTTCTGGGACTCTCTCCCCATCCCAGCTAACACTGGATTTCTGCCCAAGGTGTCTTTGACATCTCAGTCTCCTGGAAGCTGTGGGAAGATTTTCCTCCCTCTCCTGCTCTTTGGCCAGAACACAGCCGCCACAGAGCTCTGTCTGCTCACTTCACCCCCATCCCTCTGTTCGCTGCCCCATGCTGATTCCCAGCCCTGAAGGCAAGAGGCCCCCCTTAGGTATGGTGTGTCCAGCAGCCCACACGGGGCTTGGTGGGGCACTCCTGCACCAGCTGGATCTTGGTGGGTCCAGAGACAGCACTGGAGTTGCAAGGCTGCCTTGCCTTGAAGCTAAGTCCCAGCACATGTCTGATGGGTGAAGGGGCCTCCTGGAAGATCCCTCCTGGGCTCTGCCAGGAGAGGGACAGCCCATGTGGGAATGGGGCAGGAAAGGAGGCACATGGGAAGAGAGGAGGGGCTGCTGGGCTCTAACCTGTGGCAAGGGGGTCCCGGTAGTGGTGTCCAATGCTTTCCTTACCGCTGCGCAGCCCGCCGTGGCTGGAGAGCTGCAGTGCCCTCTCGGGGCAGTTCCAGCGGTCCCAGGCGAACTGGAACTTGCACTCCTCGATGCCGCTCTGCGCCCCGGCCGCCACGCTGCTGGAGTAGATGAGATAGGCCTAGGGGCAGAGCAGCAGGTCAGGAGGGGGATGGCATCACCCTGGCACTGCAGGCTCCCTTGCTGAGAGCCCATGGAACTGTGGCTCCTAGGAGGGTATCCCTGGCCCTCCCCTGCCTTGTTGCTGGAGTCCCAGGGTGAGGGGAGCTCTGGCTGAGGCTGGATGGAGAGGAGTGGGAAGGAGGAGCCACCCCCCAACCCCCTCCACTGGGTTTAGTGGAATCAGGGACAGAGATCAAAGGGATTTCTCTTACCTTGGGGCCCGTCATCAGGAAATTATTCACTGACCTGGAAGACAGAGACAGTGTCAGCAGGGAGGGGGTGACGGCAAGGGGCCTGGGGAATGCCTGGCATCCCAGGGCTCTCCTCTCAGTCCCGCAGCCTGCCTGGCTCCTGGCTGCAGGCACCTCTGGTCTTTCGGTGCCTCCTCCTTCCCCCTACCTGCTCCCCTTTCCAGGTTGGACCCTCTCTGCCTGCACAACCCCAGGGACCCCTCTTCCCCTGATCCCCATGGCTGCACTCTCCTCTGTCCTCCTCTCCACTGCTGCTCCTCAGCCCTGCTGTCTTCACCCCTCTTTCCCTCCCTGCCTCCTCTGTGCAGTCACCACTCCTTCCTTTTGCTCTCCTCCTTGCAGCTGCCCTTCATACCAATTCCCCCATGTTTTTAGTGCTTCCTTGCTCCCCTACCCTTGCTTTTTGCCATACCCAACTGCTGCTCAGCTTAACTCAGGGTAGCATGTGCCCAGCCCCAGGTGATGGGCCATGCCCCACGGCCTCCTGCATTCCTACAAAGCCAGCTTTGGCAGCCCATGCTCTCCTCTTGCTTAGCCCAAATTAAACTTTGGTGTTTTCCAAGTGAAATGTGAAAAATTGAGATGAACAGTTTCCAGAGCTGCCTACTTGTAAGTATTCCTGTGAAAAATGTATTTCTGCTACTGTTCATGGAAAACTGCCACTATTCATAGAAATTCATTTTTCTACTGAAAATGCACTAGGTCTGCTTCAGTAATCTTAAATTTTGGGCTCCTAAAATCTTCAGCTCTGTGAGCCTCATGATGCCTCTGCTTTGTTCCATAGGTCTGCAAATTCAACTCCTTTTACTGGGTGGGGGGGAATTAAAAATGCGGGCTCTCTTCCCAGGGATATTGCAAAATAAAGGAAAGGAACTCTAATATTTATTTTTGAATCACAAGTTCTTTGTAACCAATTTCATACTCTTCTGGCATGTGGCTTTTGCTTGCCATGGCACAACATTTTTAACCAGTTCTTCCTGCCTCCAGGTGGGAGGGGAAGGAAAAGCAAAACAGCAGTCTCTTCTCATTGCTCCCACCTGAGACTGCCCTGCCCAAAAGGCCACACCGTGCCCAGCGAGATCTGCTGCCTGCCAGGGCACTGCACAGGTGACTGCAGAGCCTGAGCTGAGAGCAGCTTCCCCCTTTCCCTGGGCAGTGGAGGGCCATGACCTGGCCACCAGCTGATGTGACACTGTCCTCCCCAGGGACTGAGAGTGTCCTGAGCTGATGCTCTTGGTGGGTGGCAGCTGGGGTCTGCTGAAGCTGAATGAAGGCTTTCAGGTAGTCGCTGTAGGATCACCAGCCCCTCAGCCTGGTTACTGCCTCGCCACAGGCTTGCTCTCAGGCCAGCATTCTAGTTGGGTATTTCTCCACTGGAAAATATCCCCACCAGCCTCCCCCGTTTCCTGCAGCCTTGAGCTCCTTCCCCTGCACCAGCACAATGATTTGCAGGATTGTGCTGGAAATCAGGGTCACTGAAACCATCCAAGTCTCTTTCTCCAGCAAGAAAGGCTGTTTCAATGCAAGTGGTCTGTCACTATCAAGGCCATGTGCAGTGCTGTGATCACCACGAGGGCTCTGGAGGACACAGCTTAGCTATGTCTGGCAGAAAGGACCAACAGCCAACCCTGACAATCCCTAGCCAGAAATGAAGCAAGAGGAGGGAGGCTTATCCTACAATCAACTTATTCCAAGTCTCCAGGTTTGCAAAATAACCCTCATGACTCTTTCTGGTGACTCTGCAGAGAGCCTACCCTGCAGGCACGCTGTGGCTCTGAGGAGATGGATGAGTGCTGTACCCCAGGGGAGGACACTGAGGCTGGAGAGGTGATGTGAGCTGATTGAGACTGCATTGAGTAACAGAGCAAAAGCTGGAGCATACACTGAGAGAAACTGGGCTCTCACAGAGCCTTTGCACTGGGAACCCCAGGGCTGGCTTGGGCATCTCAGCAGGCAAAAGCAGACACTAACACCCCAAGCCAGGGGAAAAAGTGCAGCCATGCGGCAGTCCCCTCAGCTAGAGCTGCCCTGACAGAGATCTCTCAGAGGTACACCACAAAAAGGAGGGCTAGCTGCTTTAGCTCAGTCAAAACCACAAGAAACCCGATCATTGCTATTACTCACAGTTTAGAAGGAGTTTGAAGAGCTAGTTTGCAAAGTTTCATTTGGCAAGTCTACTTTTTTTTTTTTCTTCTTTTTTCTTTTTTTTTTTTTGGTGGAAATGTATCCATATGGATGAAGATATGGGAAAGGCTCCCCCGGGTCAAGGTGGGAGGGGGCCGTGGCCAAGGCACAGTGTGAGAGCAGCAGGCCCTTTCCCTTTGTTTCAGGCCGGGGATTCAGCCCCAGCTGTTCTTCAGAGCCAGTGGGTGCTTCGGCATGAAGCTGATGGCTATTTTGCAGAGGAATTTTCCTCTGGGAGCCACTTCTGCATTGTACAGCTAATTAAATATTTCCTGGGACTTGGAGAGACGGCATCTGTAGCCGGGTGATTAGAGCATCGGGTGACCTGAATCACACAGGGGCATGAACCTGGGGCTTTTCAGACTGTGTAAGCTCTGTGGGTCCCCATCCTCGCGCAACTGGGTAGCAGCATGAACAAGTTATTTTCCATCTGTTTTCCCTCCTGTCCTTTGCCTTTTCCTTAAGAGCTTTGCCATTGGGACCACACTAGCTTGCTTATGATGGTTCTGGTATGAATCTGAGCTCCTGGTAGCAGCTGTGAGAAAATTCTGCTAAAATACCCTTGTGTAGGCAAGATCTAGGGAATTACAATTCCTCTCTCATCTGGCCTTTGTGAAATGAGAGACATCCCATCTGCACTGCTTCCCACTTCTTTGGTAGGGAAAGGCAAATTCAGTGTGCAAGAAGCATTTGTTTCAAGCCTTTGCGGGCCTTATCTTGGACTGGGAACATCCGAGAAGTTGTAAGGGTAGCTTTAGGAGGAGGACAGTAATCCACGGGTTCAGGGTTTACAGAAAACCAGTCTGCTAGCAGGCGTCAGTTGACATAACTGCATTGAAGCAGTGGATCTGTTCCTCCCAGGATAAGCCTCAAGGTTCACAAAAAGGCCAAGTTCAGGATATGCCAATTCACCATCTGCAGCAGAGCAAATGGTACAGTAGCAATTTCCCAGCAGGATATTCTGAATGTTTTTATTAAGTCAGAGAGACAGAAGGCATTTTGCCTGAGCTCTCCGATCAACGGGCAGGCACGCTGCTGCGTAGGTTTGTAGCACTTAGACAAGTAAAGGACTCTTTCAGACCAGTACACTTGCGCCCCCCCCCCCCCCCCCCCCATTTAACTCTTGCAGCTGCAAGTGCATTCAGGAGAAGGGGAGATGGGACGGTTTGAATATCGGGCTGCTATCTGCTGCAAAGTGGGCCATCGTATGGCTGGAAGTTTTCTTATTTATGCAGAGAGGGAACAAAAGTTAATAATGGAGACAAACTGTTCACTTTGTCCTTGACCATATGATCTAGCTAAGAAAAATTCATCTTTTTTCTGGATATAGTCTCTAGCAAGGACAGAAAGCAATTAAGCCACTTGTACCACAGAAGTAGAGGAATATTGGCAATGCCACTGGAGTCATCTCTGAAAGGCAAATAGCAATCACTGTGGAAATGAATCTCTCTTCGTTTTTGTCTCTGTAGCATGATTTGTTTATTATTTTTTATATTTTCTAGCTATCTAATACTCTTTCCCTCTGCCTTCAAACTCCAGGATAGCATTACGCAGATGGGAGCAGAGCAGAGACAGACCTCAGCAGGCAGGGAGTGGGGTCCCACCGAGTGCTGCAGCCACCTCCCGAGCCCACGCAGGGCACTGGGCAGGGTGTGCTAACTCTGTTCATCCCAGGATAAAGCAAACCTAGGACAACTGATGTTTCATTGCATCTGTTATTAGAAAATTATCTCAAAGCTAACCTATAGCAGAAGTTGTCTGTCACATGGTGTTGGGTTCAATAGGAAATGATGCCGCCAAGCATCTGTCTCATTATATTTTACACATATCAAATACTAATAAGCCTCTGATAATTTCTACTCAGTTACAATGTTACCCAATAGCACGCACCCTGCTCCTCAGTTTAATATGCCCTGAGAGCCTTATCAAATCTCCCATTAAAGAACTTGTTTGATACCTGATCACCCACTCATGCTACTCTGCTGCTGATTCAGATTTCTCTCTTTAGAAAATGATATAGCTGTATTTAGATCTTCACTGTCATTGTTTTAAACACAGAAAATGGATACAATTTCACTTTTGACCTGAATTTTATCCTCAAGCTATTAGAAAACCAGCAACACCAGAAACTAGAGGCAACCCCATACCTGAAAAAAGCATTTGGAAGCAAGTTGCGGCATTAGAGGTTGTTACATTATTCCTACAGGATTAGAAACTGGGAGGTAACTCATTAACATTTGAGGGTTTGCATATGTTATTTCATTTCTCTCGTTTTTCTTATATTTATTAAGTTTTTAGTTCCTAAATACAACCCTGGCATTTTGCTGGTGTAGAAACATGCTGAGCATTCCACCTAGCTTATATGGCAGAATCTAATTCCCTGTCAGAGAAGGGAGGTGGCCACATATACAATAAGCATTTATTGTTGATCTAAATACCTCCTCTTGCCCTGCTCCCAATTATAGTGATCGAATCACAGAAGGAAAAAAAAATCTTGTTGCATTTTAAGCACTTAGATCAGATAAACAGCAGAAATTGCAAGCAGGATTATTACAATTCCCATTAACTTTTTTATTATTATTATTATTATTATTTTATTTTTTTCCCTCTGTGAGAGCTAAGGGTTCTTAACTAAGAGTTCGGTAATATGACCATTTCAAATAAAGTTTACGATTTTCCTTTCTCTCAAGAAACTATGAACTATGAGCAAGATGCTCAGAGAAGAACTACCTTGAGCTATAAACTTTTCTTTTAGATAAAACCTTCTGAAAGTCAAGCAGGACATTTAGACATCCCACTTCCATTGAAAATATCTGGGATTTCTGTATTTCACTCCACTTCATGCACTGAAAATTCTGCCCTTTGAAGTTTTTCTAACAGATGTTAGATGTTTTATTTTTCCTTTTAATGTATTTTAAACCTACTTATATTGGGGAAAGTAAGAGACATAAAGGCAGAAGGAAAAGAACAAAATAAAATCAGTATGAGTTTTTGCCTTGCCTAGCCTTTCTGCATAACATACATATTCCCCTTGCTCAGGAAGTAAAATTTATCCTGAGTTTGCCACTGTATCATATTTAGAGGTATACAAGGGAGGAGAAAACCTCTGAGAGAACACAGATTTCACCCCCACCCTAGCAAGAATGAGTTCCCATTTAGTCTTGAGTTTCCCCTTCTGTAATTTTGTTTTTTCCATCCACAGTAACAACTCCAGAGATCTGCTGTGGGGGAGGCAGGGGATTTTAGTAACTGAATGGGAAAAGACTTTCCTTGCTGTTAGAGATAAGTCTGTGATCCACTGAGCAGATTCCCTGGGGCATCACAGAAAGGGAGAATAAAGTTTGGGTACTCAGTAGAAATCACTTATGAAAAAAATACCTAGAGCTAGGTCATTTGAGTCCATCTCCACTTGAGCATGGGATAGATATACTCCACAAGGGATGATAACTAGAAGTGATGCAAACGTAATCTCTTTCTGTTCACCCTTAAAAACATTTCTGGAAACAAAATAAAGCAACTCTGAGGATGAGCAATAGGTTGCCAGGAGATGACCACAGGTTTGTACCCGGGGGACACTTCTGATGGGTCCCAGGTAGTTGGGGACCAAACTGTAGGAATTTCTACACTAAAAGCTTCTCCGCAGGAAACCTTAACACACAAATTTCAGACATGTAATCCTCACCCTGTGCCTGCATCACAGGCTGATGCTCCTGTGCATCGAGCTTATCCCTGCTGTCTCTGAGCTCTTAATCAGGGACTGTCTTCTCCGGGGAGACTGAGAGAAGCTCCATTTGATTTGGTTAAGACAAGAAGCAAGTAGACAGTGAGCCTTAGGAAAACCAGAAATCCCTGGCTGTCCCAGTAGATATCTTCCCAATTGGAAGTGAGGGGCTAGATCTTCCACATCTGCTTTTGGGACATCTGCTCCAATTTACCCCAGCTCAGCATCTGTCCCATAGATTTACTGCTGGGAGGTGAGGGGAGAAGGGGAATTCTCTGCTTAGATCGAATGTCTCTGCCAATGGTTGTCTTGGGACTTAGTTAAATATCTGGTCCCACTAAAGAACAGAACAGCGCTCTACGGAAAAGAGGGGACATTTAGGAAGGTGAAGAGGAATATCCTTAGGGTCTCTGGGAAGAGCACCTGCCTGCGACACAGGCTGAGGTGCTCTCAATACTCACCAGGCACAGCAGGGTTGGAAGAAGGGAGTGAGGAGGAAGATGCCCAGATAAGTGTCCATGTGAAACATAAAATCCAAATAAAGAGGGAGAAAGGACATCCTAAAAAAATAAAAATAAAAATTGGGTACCACCACCAGGGAAAAGAAAAAGAAATGAAAAAAAAAAAAAAAAAAAGAAATGCAACAAAATTAGGGAAGGGATGGAGTTATTTTCCACCCGGCGCTCCTGGTGTGATGAAGAGGCGCATGCCCCCTGAATCCCAACTTCTGTGAAGGGTAACCAATCCTAAAGTAAGAGCTAAAGGGGGTTGGTGAAATGGAGCCGCAGAACTTCCTAAGAAGAGATTATCTACTTAATTAAAGATTTTTTTTTCCCTAAGTCCTTCAGCCAATCAGGACTCAAGTGCCAGAGAGAGATTGAACTGATGAAAAGAACACCCCAGGTTCCTCGAAGACAAATGCACCACGAAAGGGATAAGAGGGAGGGAAAAGGGGGGGAAAAGGAGAGAGAGAGAAAGAAAAATAGAGAGAGAGAGAGGGAGAAAGAAAGAGACAGCAAATCCCTTAAAGCAATCACTAGACTCAATCTCCACGGCTGCTGCCCTGCCTCTCCAACCCCCGCTAAGGCGGTGGGAAGGGCTGCTCGCCGTGCCCACACCTCCTCCTGCCACGGAGGCACCACCAGCAGCGGGGTGCTCTGGTCTGGGGGCTTGGGGCTGGCCCGCCTGGGCCCCATCTTTGGTGGTGTCAGGGAGAAGGCTGGGGACAGCAATATGCAAGTATTGTCCCTGCCTCGGTCTCCCCCAGAAACTTAAGGGGGATCAGTGCCAGTTTAGGACTACACCTGCTCCTACCTCATCACAGAGACCTGCCCTTTCTTCCCACCTCCTGTTTGAAGTACTGCATCTCTGCTCTGGAAGAAAGGCCTCTGGCTAAACCTTCCCTCACACCCTCAATTTCTGCGTTCAGGGTGTTCTGTGAAGTCCATGCAAGGGTATCTTGGGTTTGGGAGGGTCAGTGGTCACTCAGTGAGCTGTTATCTCAAGCCAAAGACATCTAGCCCATCCAAGCTTCTGGAGCCACAAGCATTTAAAAAAATAAGATGTTATTTATGCTAAGAGCTTGAAAATGTATATAGTGGAGGCAAAAGCTCTAGAAACTGAAAGGTAAGGGGAATAAGCCCAATTATTTTTTCCATGTTGAGCACAGTTTAATGGTTTTGGTGACCTAATCATGGCTCTGAATGGGTCTGCTCCTTCAGGGCAGGCCAGGGGAGAAGGAAATACCACATCCACCAGGAGCTTTCAAAATGTGCTCCATGTTTGACAAGTGTTTGCAATAGCAGGAAAAAGAATTTTCAGCTGCTTCTTGCAAGTGTCCAAAGGCTTGTTTCTGTACACTTGAACCAGGGTTTTCTCATTCCGTGGGTCCAGCAGCAACAGCATTTTGAAACTGGGCAAAACTTCATACGCATCTTGACCAACTGGAAAGGAAGGATGCACACCAGCTCTGCTGGGGTGAGCTATTTTTATTTATTCCATGACAAATGAAGTAAGGGGATGGCAGAAAGGAGCAAAAAAATAATAATTGTAGGCTGATGCAAAATAAAAATGGTGAATTCATGTTTTTAATATCTGGATTTCACAAGCAGGCTTTCCCCCAAGCTCACACAAACACTGACAGCACCAGGGTACTTCGGAGCCATCAGCCTTTCCAGTCAATTTATATTTTCCATCAAATGCAATAGTAACTTTCCCGTAAACAAGCGTGTTCTTCAAGCCAAAGAAGTTGGAGGCAATGCCTGAGGGAAAAAACAAAAAACAAAAAAAACAGTCCCAAACATTTTTAAAGCACTTAATTACAGTTCTCAAAGGCTGTATAATAGAAACATTAAGGTAATCTCTAAAGAAATGGGATGCAAATTTGTTTTATAATGTTCACCAAATTTTGTTATTGTTACTAACCAAAGCTCGGTACATTTTCTAAAATGGGTCCACAAAGCATTAAGATACATTTTATAGCCAGAGACTGGTATATTATCCCATCTGACCCATTATCTAATTCA
Source organism: Oxyura jamaicensis (assembly GCF_011077185.1). Classification (NCBI taxonomy): domain Eukaryota; kingdom Metazoa; phylum Chordata; class Aves; order Anseriformes; family Anatidae; genus Oxyura; species Oxyura jamaicensis. Next base: position 17,169,192 of record NC_048898.1, read on the forward strand.
GATCCCATCTGACCTTTGCATGGAGTTCTGTAACGTGTGTTTGACTATTTGCTCATCTTTCAGAAAGGCAAGCAGGGCTTGAGGACAACAGGAGATAGAGGAGCTACTACCACCTGTGGTTTGCTTAGAGTTTTGTTTAACAAAACAAACAAACAAAAATATAAAACAAAACACAAAAATAAGATGTGTTTTATTTCCAGAGTACAGAGGAAATCTTAACTGTCTTTAAAGAGCTTGTAAAAGTAATCACAGAAAGATTTAAAAATACAGTCTCTAACACTCTTACTGCCTTTCACCCTTATAACAATGCAACTGATGGAACTGAAAATGAGGTTAAGAAGTGGGGATAAAAATTCCAAGTCTGGCCCACAGATATCTCAAAATTTTATTGGCATCAATGCAAAGTTCCCAAAGGACAGATTTTTAAAAAAAATCAAAAAGGTCAGGAATAATAAAAAAATAACTATTTAAAAAAATACATCAAATGTATGAGATGAAAATAAGTATATCGATCATGCCTAGGGTGTGAGGAGAATTCACTCCTGAAAGAGCAAGAAGTCCCAGGAAGGTCTGCTTTTCCAGAGCAGTAAGCAGACTTCGATTGACCCGACTGCAACTTTGCCTTTTGCACCAGCTAAAATCTGGCTTCAGCAGTATCTGGTGCTTGTCAAAGCATCCCCAAAGGGCCCCCAAAAGTGTATGTATTACTTGCAATCCACTGCTGAACTTGCCCTATGCTATTCTGCTCCTGCGGTCAAGTGAGTCCAGAAACAAAGCTGGGGAAATGTAATACCTTTTATTAGAAGGGTTGGATACACAATGCAAGAAACTAATACATGTGGGTTTTGTTTGTTTGCTTGTTTTTATTTTTGTTTTACCATTTTGGCTTTGAAAAGGCAGAAAAGTTGCTGGTGTGCCCAGAAGCCTGTTATTTTTATTTTTTTTAGCCATATCAAACTAAGATTGTGCCACTACAGACAGTATTGACACACCTGAGTACGCAAACGGCTGCATGACCCCTTCACTGTAAGCTTGGCTTTGTAACCTTCATGCTCTCTATCGCTGTTCCCTGCATGGTTGACGCACACTGAGGAGGCTCCCATGAGGTCTGCTTGTGCTTTACCAATATTAAATCTGGCCTCATATTTGCAGGTTCTCCCTTCAGTTCATGCAGGGACAGTTCAAGGGACACTACTGCAGTGACAAGGCTGGGGACTGGGAGGATAGCACAGGTGAGACCCAAAGCCACATCTGAAGCCTTCAGTAAGACTTAGCAGTGTCCCAGAGAAAAGGGGCAATTTCTGGGCCAACAGCTTTCCCCCCCTCATTTTTGTTTCAGAAAAAAACTTTTCCTTCTGGCATCACAAAGCATTTTCCATCTGCAGCTCTCACAGAGCCTCAGCAAGACAGCTAGCATGCTTTTTCCTTTGTACAGAATGCAAAGCTGATGCTGTGGCCAGGAAGCACTTTGGGAACAAACCTGGTCTCATGGGCCCCAGGCTTGGCACCAGACTCCATCTACCTGGTGTTCAAGTCAGCCTGGATCAGGGGAACTGCAAAGGTTTCCGAGGAAAATTCTTCCTTAGCCACGATACTTTGAAGGTGGCTGTGCCCAAGAGCAAGGGAGCTTAGAGCCCCTCAAAAGCTCCAGTTCATCCTCAGCCTGTGCAACCGTGATTCCATTATCCAATACTGTAATAGTAGAGGATATTTCCTCTGAATGGTCTTGACTTGCTGTGGCAATAATTTGCACGGGCTCACACTGTTACCCCCCTCTTTTGACAGTCCAGAAAGTGAGTACAGGTGCAGAGTAGTTGTTGCCAGCATGCTCTGACTGGGCACCAAAAGGGACAGAAGTGCTGAGGGGTGGGTACCTGTGTATGAACCACCTCTTGAGAATCACAGAAAAGTGTGTGTGTGTGTTTGAGGGGGGGGAAGAGAGGATGCTCTGCCATCGAAGGACCAGCAGGATGAGCTTGGAGAAGCAAGACAGTCAGGGTGAGAGGGAAATTATGTGCAGCACTCCAGGAAGGTGTAATTAGGAAGAGCAGGACTGAGCAAGTCAAAGCACATTCCTCACTGGCTGGCAGGAGACAAGATCACCCTGGACGTGAGAGGGACCCCGCCAGCTCCCAGCTCAAGCGTCGTGCCCCGGCTGCCTGCCAGCCGCACCTCACTCCTGTCCTCGAAGGAAATTTGGGCTCCCATGCTCTCCCCTGGGGACCAGGAGCCCAGGCCATGTGCTGCTGCTTGGCCTGGACACAGCCACTGTCTTTCAGAGAGGTTTGTGTGGGCCACCACAGACTGAGTCATGGGGAGTCAAAGATACCCTGCTGTAGTGGGCTTAGGGCTGGTAGCTGGAGGGGGAAAGGTCTTTGGATTTGAGAGGTCCAGAGCTCAAGAGGATGAGGCAGGAAAAGCAGGAAGGTGGTCGAGCAGAGCAGTGTAAATAATGGCTCATGGGTGTCTTTGGCAGGCCTGAGGAACCCAAGAAAACTCTGCATGGGAGCTGCTGAAATAGGTTCCTGTTGCACCACAGGCATGCATTTTGTTTCCTCTTCAGGCTCCCTGTGCTCCCCTCAATATTATTACTATCAGGAATATTTGGAAACAAAACCCCATTTCAAACTGAGCAAAATCAAGCCCTTTCATTAAGAAATCTGCCCGGTGGCATGCTTTGATCTTTTTTAGCTGAACCCATCAGCGAGCTCGGCAGGAGCTGCAAATAGCCCCGGCCGGCTTACAGCTGGCCAGCCTGCGCTGGAGCGATTTTGCTTGTCTCTGGTGCAGAGACTGATTGGCTTGGAGTCCCTTTTGTAACACGGGCAGGAGGAGCTTTATCTGCGGGTCTTACATGATCCTGTGATCTTTTCCTTCACTAATTTGCCATGCAGCCTAATGAGCGTGCAGAGGCATGCGTCGCCGCGGATGGCTGCAGGCCTCTGCTCGGCAGCCGGCAGATGGTGCTCCCACCTCACCGCACTGCACCGTGTCCAGGCTTTGCAGGGGATCCTGGCATAAAAATCCTCCCCTGTCCTCCAGGACAAAGCACCTGGAGTCCCCAGCATGGGCAAAAACCATGAAAAACTGAGAGACGTCACAGCAGAGGAGCAGAGATGCGTGCGGAGGGCTGGCAGCAGCCTGACACGTGCTCTCTGTGGCCACCACACGTGTCTCGTGGCACACTCATCCCTGGGCAGCGTGGTGGCTGCTGCCGAGTCCTCTACCGACACTTCGGGAAGGGCCAGGTGCTCGCTGACCCTTGACAGGGAGGTGGATGCTCTGCACAGCAGATCAGGAACCACATTTTCACACTCATGCCCCCGATAGATCGTAGGACGACCCCCTAGGTCAGGGGCCCGCAGTCGTGGCTCAGCTGTTTGCCCTAAAACAGTAGTAAATACTGTGCTGGCACGAGCCCAGAGAGGTCCTTTTCTCTTTGCCTACGGATGACTAACATGACTAACCCTCGGCATTTACCCGCAATGAGTCAGGCCTGCAAAATCATGAGACTGGCTTGAGAATAATACACAGTGAGAGCTATTTGTGTCCAAGCCTTTAAGGTACTCTTGGGGCTTGTTTCCTCTGGAATCGGCAGGGCTGGGAACATGCTGTTCTTGCAAATGAAAGGCAAGCTGAGAGTCCTGAGCTGCAGGCGATGAGGCTTTCTGATGAGCATCAAATGTCAAAAAGCTCGCGATAGATTATAGGAGGCGGGAAGGCTGAAAAGGCATTCAGACCTCTCTGAGTTGCTCCAAACTGGCTGAGTGGGGATCCTGGCTGCTTGCATGAGAGATCTCATGCATTCAGTGCTCATGCATTAAAATACTGGATCTTTCTTGCTCTGTCCTTGGCCAAAATCTGCTCTTGGCTTTCATTGTGTTGTTTGTTTCCACCTTGGGAGTGGCTGCACTTCAGCAATGATCATCGGACCAGCCTATGGGGTGCTGTGGCTCTCAGTGAGCTGTAAGGAAAGCTGAATCCTTTCTTAATAAAACCCAGGGCTCAGGTTCTGGCTCTAGCGTCAGTGTCCATTTGTACTGACCAGGATCATCTCTACTGCCAAAATATTCAGTCAGCCCCAATAAAAGGTGACGATCAGGAGTTTGGAGGCTGAATCAGACAGCTGGGATGAAGAAACAGCTTCAAGACATTCAGAGTAAACTGGCACCATGTATTACAAATCCTTTGCAAATACCATTGGTGATGAAGACAGAATCCAGATCCTGTCAAAATCTTAAGTATGAGGCACTTTTCTTGATGGCTGTTAGAAAAATGTTGTGGACGCTGTTGTTGGACAACCTTGACCTCAGTTCTAAATCTCCCAAGAAACAGGGTGCTACATAAATAGCAAAGCAGCACTTTTGTTCGCCTGTTGGGAATAAGACCCTTGGCTTTCATACTGTCAACCTGTGTTCCCCACTGTTGAGGGCTGCCAGAGGAGTGCTGTTGAAGCATAATGCTTTCTGAAGGAGGTATTTCTTTTCCTGTCTAAAGGGATGAGGCTAAGAGCGTGGGCTAAGGCCTGATGAAGCTGAACAGATTTTCCTTGAAGCCATAAAAAGTAGACATCCAGAGACTGAAGGAAATAAAAATATGACAAGAAACAATAACCCTTTGCTTAGTGTGAATGTTGAAGGCCACTTAGGAAAGAGGGATTCATTCTGGTCAGGTGCTGCTGGGGGATGTAAGCACACGACAGCGAACTCTGTTCTGGCCATGCTACGTTCATTCATCATAACTGATAGCTGTCAAGCTTGCTTGTACCACTGTTTTACAAAGTCATTTGTGTCTGAAACTCCATCACAGCAGCATCCAAAGACATGGTCCACTGCAGCCTCTCGGTACACTTATGAAACATCAGCTGTTGAGTGGAGGCTGGCAACTGCAGCATGGCACAGGTAACGACTTGCCCAGAGTCAGGCAGTGAGGTGATGTATCGTATGATACATCTGAGCTGAAAACAGCAGAGCAGAGCCTGCTACCTGGGAGAGGAAGGGCAGTGAAGTTGCTCCCTACATCACGTCAATGCTGAGACAGGCGGAACCCTACTGAGGTGGGTGCAAGGCCATCCTGTGAAATGGGAGACTTCTGGCCAGGGGCTGCTTGGGGCTGAGACCTCAGTGAACTGGGATGGCACCCTACCAGGTGCAAAAGAGGATCCTGTGTGAAGTGAGGGCTTCCCAAGCACCAGAGTTTATTTGGTGACCTGCATCTGGTCTCAGAGTGCAAATCAACAGTGATGTTGCACCGGTTTTACAGTAATACATGCAAAGTAGGAATAAGCCCTGTGTTTAGAGGACACAGAGCATTCATTACACCATCCATGTCACAACAATAGAGAGAAGGCCAAAAAAAAAAAAAAGCAACTGCTACCACATTAATCCATCACCAGATGATATTTTCTGGAATTAGGTACTTTACCTAACTTTGCTGTTACCTGTTACGACCACAAAACTCATGCTAACTCCCAGAGTTTCTGCTGCCAGCCTTCATAGCAGTTGTTCAGAAGAAGAATCCCACCCTTCCTCTGCTCAGCTTTCAGAAATATGGCAAAATGATTCAGATCTCGTGTCATCAGGGTGAGCGAAGAGTACAACATAACCCTTGGTGGCAGTGAAGGCACGAACCTGGGGCGTGCAGTCGCTGCAGTTCCCTCTCCAGCACGGGGATGGCGATGCTGTCTCAGCTCTTCTTTCAGCCGACAATGCACACTGTGCGCTCTGTGAAGGGCTCTTTTTTTAGCACCACAGGGCGTGCTGATAGATGATTGCACATGACAGGAGTCATTCTTACAGCCAGAGTCTGTCTGCTCTTGCTACGTCTGAAGCCTTGCATGCAGCTGCTGGAACAGCCCTACCCGCCTGGGTTCTTCTGTAAGCAGAGAAAGAACAAAATGTCTTCAAGAATTAAGTGTGGCTGGTTTCTGGGAGGTTTTTTTTATGCCTAGTTACAGACTGTATCAGTGATTGGTAGGTGGTGATGCTCAGGGGAGAGAGCACATCCTGCTCAGGAAACAGGGTCTTCTAATTCCAGCTCAGACTTTGACCACGGATAACTTATTCCCCTTTCACATGCCCCAGTCTTCCTCCACAGCCAAAGTATCTACTTAAACTATAGGCTTTTGGAGACAGTATCTTCCAGAGTGGGTTTGTAGAGCACCTGGCAAAATAGGGACCTTGATCTTGATTGCAGCTTTCACTCATTATAAGCATCAAAGTCTTCATATAAATTAATTTACCTGAACACTCCCTTGGCATTATTGCCTCTAGATCATGCGTGATAAGAAATGATGGAGGAAACTGTGTGTGTGTGTGCACGTGTGCATGTCTGTGTGTGTAAAACCCCTTTCTGAGTTTGGTGTGACTGGAGGTGTGACACCTGGGCTGTAGGCGGAGGTGACTGCCCTCCAAGTGGCAGCACCATACCTCAGATGTGATGAGTGTGCCATCTCCGCTGCCTGCTGCAAGATTTCTTCTGTGTGGGAAGAAGGAGTCAGCTCCCGGGCTTGGATCCCCGAGGAGGATTTTTTAGCAGTTGTGGTGGTTCTCTGCAGGGAACACCTCCTTAGAGAGGGGGGCATACTGGCACAGGAGGGTGAGCTGGTACCTCCATTACACGTGGCTACAAGGGATACTGGTTGATCCATCTGATAAAAAAACAACCAACCAACCAACCAAAAAACAACACAAAGGTTTGTGCAGATAGGGAACTCCAGTCCCTTCCCTATTTTTCATTGTTCATTAGAAACATCACTGGAAGTAGGAGGTGTCAGTTCATAAGAGAAACTCCCTTTTGACTAAAAGAAGCCTGGCAGAGGACTTTTTAAACAGGGACATTTGTCATTTTTCTGTGAGTAACGTGAGGAGCACTAGTATTGCTCTCCTGTTATTAAGAGAGCAAACTTCCCCTCTAGCACAGCAGAAGACTGAACCCCACTGTGCACCTCACCTCTGATGGGATGTTGTCCAGCTTTGCTGGGCTGCCTGGAGTGTACAGCCTCTACCAGAGAAAGCCATTTGTGTATTCTTTTTTCTTGATAAAGATATCAGCCAGTCATCCAGAAGACCTGGTGTTTCTCACTCTGCTTCTTCAGGCCACTTTTGTGTCTTCTGTGTCTCTCTGCCCCAGTTTAGCAAACCCACATCAACACTACACGGAATCTTTCTGGCGACAGCAGGCATCCTGAAGCAACAGTGAAGCTCTGTTCCTCATCTGCCAGTTAGTTTCTAATCCAGGCCTTGCTATTTTTATCCAGTTAGGATTTCTCCACTCCCTTAATAAATATATATTGTGGCACTCTATCAAATGTCTGGCCAAAGGAAGAGCAGTTTGCAATCATTTCTGGCCATAGTGACCCTGAGCAGTTGCACTGATGATGTAGAAGGGGAGAGCTCTGAGAAGTCCTACCATGCCCACTGTCTTCCCCATGGACTGAAGAAGTAAGCACCCTACACGTCACAAGAAAGGACCTTCCTCAATGTCCCAACAGAACAGGAACTGTCCCCACTGTCATGCCCTCTCATGACATCAGCCCCAGTGTGTCCTTCACGTGCTACTTCTGATGGAGAGCTGAGTGACTCTTCTGGTCTAGACCACCACCAGATGTTGCTGAGGCTTCATCTGAGCTGAGTCAAAGCACACATTCAAAATGTGATAAGCCCTAGGATAATGGGGAGAAGGTGGCCTCAGACATGCCATTTGTAATAACAGCTAAATAGTGAGCTGTTTGAAGTGGAGCAGAGCTTGGAGCTGTTCTCCCTTCCCCTCTGCTGGGTTATCTTGAGTGGAAAAAAGCCAAAATTTCCAAGGTACTAGTGACCGTAAGTGAGTTTCCAAGAGCAGAACTCCTAAGAAAAAAATAAAAAATAAAAAAACCTCTCTAATCTTGATGCCCAGGAGGAATAATAATAATAACAATAATAATAATAATAATAGTATCCCTGCTCTATGAAAACAGCCCTTCACAGTATTTTTGGCAGGATTTCTAAAATCACCTTCAGCATATGTAAAAATATGTATAGGGCTGGATGTCTTCTATTCAGGGCTAAAATGATGATTCCTTCTCTTATGTTCACCCAAATATGTTAATATTTTTTTTTCAGGCATTGTTAGGTCTCATCTATCCACTTTGGATAGTTCATACTGAAATCAGCACCAGTTTGTAACTTCTCTGCTGAGGAAAGGCGAACTGACCTCTTACAGGGAGGCAGGCAGAACCTCAGCTGTGCCTCCTGCCTCCTTCCCCCTTCCAGGTGTGGGGATTGAGGTGCCGGGGGATGGAGGGCAGCTGAGCAGGGGGGCTCTGCTATAAAAGGAGCCTGCTGGGACAGGAGCCTTCAAAAGGCTGGAGGGGGGAGGAAGAGGGTTGAGAATAAGGCTATGTAGGATGTTGCTGATGTGATGTGTTATGGGGATGATAGGCTGCAGCAAAACTCGTAGTGTCTATCTAGAGACCGAACATCAGAAGTTGTGTCTGTGGGTTAGGCAGCTGTTTAAGTCTTGTAAAACAGCTGCTTGATAAAAGGGGAAGAAGATGTATTTGGAAACTACCTATTATGACTGGTACCATGTAGAGGAAGGGGAGCGTAACAAAGCATAGTCTGCTCTCAGGAAAGATAATTTAATTTTGCTGAGGAGGGAGTTATCTTTTGCAATTCTCCCTAGCTTCCAGCTGTTTTCTGGGATTAGGTATGCTCTGGTGAGAGAGGAAAAGACTTTAGGGTATGGGATTAGGAATCAGAAGCAATCCTGAGGGTCTACAGTTTGTAAGCGTTTCTATAGGCTCTTCCTACACCAGAGCAGCTCAGCTGCAAGGTCCTGTTGCCCAAGCCAGGACATTTCTCAGCTGGTGACCTTGCAGGCCCTGTGCTGGAGGGCAGAGCTTAGGCAGTGTCATCTGAGGAGCTGGAGGCTAGGGCCACCCTGTGATGAGGTCTGTTCCTGAGCTCCTATCTTGGTTGGGTGATTTCAGACTTGGGAGTGTTTGTGTGCTGGCCGTGCCTGGCCAGTTCATTTCACTTAGGTAACCCCTGTGCTCCTCCCGTGTCAGAGCGTGTGATGTGCATCCATCAGCTGGTTTCCCTGTTGCCTGGTATCAGTCTTATCGCCCGTGAAGTTTACTGTTCTTTGGTTTCTGTGGTCAGCCAAAGATTCAGCAACTCTCTGGCCCTGCTGTTTGCAGACAAACAGAAAATCTGGCGCTTTTGTTAGTGTGACCATGTCCCTGTGGTAGTTGGCAGGCTGTCCTGTCTGAGGTAAAATTGCAGATGTTTGATCTTCAAACAGCGTCCATAGGGAATCTTACTAGCTCTGAACAGCTACTGTCTTCTTTGATATCTGAAGAGTAGATATCCTAGCTGAAAGGTTTCCAATAGCTATATTTTCCTTGCTGTTTCATCACTAAGCAAATAAAGCAATAGCAAACCTTTGTATTGCTTAATTATCTATATTTTTAAAGCATTTTGATCTGGAGTTGACTTCGCATCTCCACCTGCAGCATGTTCTTAGGCAAAAGCACATAACCAAATAGGCCTTGGGATGTTTCAAAATAACCGATTCCCTGAGCCTGTGGTGATGCAGGGCTGTTCCAGTTATTCCTTTAACACGTGCAGCAACATTGCCTAAGCTGCAGCAGGGGTGTGTTGCACAAGGCTCTGTGAGGTGGGGACTAATCCCTCCTGTGACGAAGGAACAAGAGGACACGGCTGAGGTTCCTCTGTAGGTCACAGGCAGAGTGCGAAGGAGCATCCAAACTTCCTGAGCCCTAGACTCGTTCATGTTTTATGCATCAGGTGGGGAAAAAAAAAAAAAGGCACTTTGATCTTCATGAGAATGAAGGAGGCAAGGGGGAAGTGGGAACTTGTGCGCTGCTGGTGGAGGAGCTGGTATGTTCACCTCGTTGTATGTAGGGCCGGACCAGAGACACTTCTCTGGGGCGAGGGAGTGGATGTCCCTGGAGTCTGACTTGAGTGGGTGTGTTATTTGGTACAGGTTCCCTCATCCACTCCATCTGCACTGTGACTAATTTAGCTCCTAAACCGCTGGCATTTAATCATGAGGCTCTTGATGGCTTCTCTCTAGTAACTCTGGTGGTGTGGCCTTGGAGAACTTCCATGTGATACTTGTGGCTTTCTCAATGCCTCCCTGCCAGACAAAGTGCTATCTGCATGGGTGTCCGGCTGCTGGCAGCAGCAGTTTGGCAGCATTAGAGGCACGGCAGCCAGGCCATCAAATACGCACTTGCTGATGCACAGGGGGAGGCAGAGAGACAAGTGTTTCCTTCTGAAGTAGGAAGGTTTCTGCTTGAAACAGGGGGATTTGATAACATTTTGGCACTGATAGGGAGCATTTAGAAAGGAGTCCCCTTAGCATGTGGGGTGTCACCAAGTATAAAGCTTTCCTTGAAGTCTGAGATAGAGGTTGAAGTGTCAAAGCTAAGCAAAATGTTCAGGACCGTCTCAGCACAATTCACATCACCTGTTTCACACAGACAAAAGAGATAAGAGGAAAAAAAGGAAAGTGAGCTTTGAGAACTTTGAGTGAGTAAAAATTCATGACTAATACCATTAAAGCAGAGCTGAGCTAGCTCACTTTTCCCTTTATCTCTGATCACACCTGGCTTGATTCCTTTTGCTTGGGCATTAAATGAATTCAATGGCTGTGGGCATTGTGTGGGCTCAGGAAGTACCACAGGCTGGGGATCTTCTTTTGCTCTCCACGTCAGTTGCTGGGCAAAAAAGTGAAGTGCTTCGTGGTCTGCCTGAAGCCAGCTGATAACTGCAAATGTTTGCTGATTGCAGCTCACTTGGGCTGCCAGGACTGGCTGCCCAAACTGAGAAAGCGCTCACAGCCAGCACTGAACCTGGGATGAGGGTGGTGGTGGTGGAGAAACAGCAGAAAAACACTGCTCTGTGTCTTAATAAATCATGCTGTTGCTCATATCAGCATGGTGGGGTTGGAGGAGCTATCAGAGATGACAGGAACCACGCTTGCTGAAGCAGAAAGTTTTGCTTGAGTGCTGTTTCAGCTAGGCATGTGTTAGCACCGTGCTCACAGGGGTTAGGTGTGCATGTGAAACTTCAGTGATGGAGTCTGGAACGCCACCAGGAAATCTGGAAGCATATTTCACCTGTCACAGCCTTTGTTTCTTTGGTTCAATCATTCCCATCATTGTTTGGACAGATGGTTTTGAGACTATAACCCAGGAGCCAGGCTCAAAAGACTGCACTGGGTTCTCAGCTTTGCCGTGATTGCCTTGGGCTGCCTCATGTAAGGCACTTCTGTGCCTGCATCGGGATTTGGGGTTTTGCCTCTTGGGCTGCAGGCTCTCTCTAGGGCTGGAGCCACTTTTATGTGCAAGACTGTGACCTGGTTCAAGCCTTTCAGAACTTAAATGGGACGAGTGATCATCACAGACGATGAGGCTACTGGTGGTTATTAAAAGGAAGGGTCTGGATGTAATATGAGTGTTCTTCCTTAGGCCTCTAAGCATCTGCTTCTGGCTGTGGTTAGTCAGAGGATGCTTTTGGTGTTACTCAAGCTCATTTTGTTGCAATAGTGATTCAGACAAGCTCACGTTCTTTATGTATAATCTGGAGAAATCTGTTCCTTAACTGGAGGCACAGACATGACAGCCCTGGAGAGATGGGAACACAGATTACCTGGAGGCAGATTCAGGGGGAGGCTTACAAGGAAAAATGTTGTTGCGCCTTGCGACACTTGTTGTTTTTCCGCATTAGAAGTGCTGAATCTGCATAGTTTCCCTGGACATCAGTGGCAGCTCTGAGACATCAGCTGTGGAGACACCTGAAATAAGCACACGCTGTAGAAGAATTGCAAGCTGAAGTGACAGGCTGCTTCTGTAGAAAGTCTAATGGCGAGGTTGTGTCTGACAGTCTGGGGTCCCCCACCACGCACTGAAACATGCAGAGAAGACATGTAGGTGATGGAGCAGATGGCAGCTGGCTTGCTCTCACGTGGGACCTTCTCCCTTTGCCCTTACAAATATGCACGTGGTTCCTGTCAAATGTCTCCGCAGGGCTGGCTTTGACTGCATTTTTTTACAGCACGTTTCAGGGGGAGGAATATATTCCCCATGCCCACCAGCTCCCTCTGGCAAGGATTTCACATGGATTTCAGCAGACCGTTTCATAGCCAGTGGCTTGTTTGGTCAAAGAAGCTGTCTCCTATGCCAACACCATCAGTCCGAGTGTTGTCTGCAGGACCCAGCACCGATATCTGAGTGCCACACTGTCTCTGATGTGTTTCTTCCAAACAAGTGTTATAAATTCCTTTTTCCTTGTTAGCGGGAGACAAATCACAACTTCTATTTCTTAAAATATCTTTTATTAGCTGTTGTTATTAATAGAATCAAGCTGTTATGTGAAGAGTTACCTGCTATTACTAATAACATGTTCACTTGCATATTAATTCATGCTCACTGTTACCCAGCTGGAGCAACTGTTGGGAGGCCAACCCCAACACGCACACTTGGAAGCAGAAGGTCATCCTGATGCACCAGTGGTTTCTAGGTAGGTGTTTAGAAATTCTTTCAGAGGGCACTTTGTTTCATCAGGTGCGCACATAACTCTGTAGTCTTCACCTGCATATAGCAGCCAACACCCTCCTGGGTGTGTGAATGAAGTTATACAACCTGTTGTAGATGCTAATGTCTGCTGGCAGCTGTGTGCAGTATCAGGCTCCGGTGGTCTAAATTTATCAGTTCTTGCGAATTCATCAGGATTACCAGTCTCCAGAATTAATCAGTCCTTTGGAATTTTTCACATAGTATCTTCTTAGCACAATTCTTTTTGTCTTGTGATGTTTCCTTGTCACTATTTCTCCATTTGAGTTTATAGAAATATTTAGGACGTACACACAAAATTGCACAAAAGGGGCTTTTATGACACCAGAGGGCATTGTTTACTGGCATGGTGGAAGGCAAACTTACCTGGCTAGGCAATGGACTAGGGGAACATGCAGCCCACTTGAAATGAAATCTGTGCTGTCAATCCCTGTAAAAGCCCCATGCCTTTGAGCTGAAATCCGGAGCATCATTGCCCCTGACAGATACCAATATGCACAGCAATCAGCCCTTGCAGTACAGACTTGTTGCCAAAGTATGTCCTTGGCAGAGTCCACGATATTGTGGCATGAGGTGGGACTGAGTTCACTGGGAATAAGGTGAATGATAGGTACATGGATCAGTACTTGGGCATGCCAATGCTAGCGTCTCCATCCTCCTATGGATGAAGTCCGTGTTTATCCATTTCAACTGGCCTCAGAGCCTCTATGCCATACCTCCTGACTCAGAAAAGCCTCCATGCCACAGCTTTCCTTGGTGTTTTGCAGACTGTTTGGGTTCTGCAACACTTTTTTTTGCCCTGGATCTCTCCATCCATGGGGATGTAATTCCCTTCCTTTTTTAAAGCCTGTACCTGGGCTTGTGACCAATCCTACAAGCAACCTTCCTGTCTTCCCTTCTGACAAAAACTATTTGGTTACACACTTTGAAGAGGTCTAAACACAACAAGTTCAGGTAAACCAATGCTGGTTTCTGACTTTTAATAGTATCCATGGATTTTTGTCTCATGTCAGCATTTCAGGGCACTCCTTTTGACACCATGGAGCTGAATGTGGACATGCAGATGTTTTTACAGATGGTCTGGCTGTCTCACGTATGGAGCAATGACCTTCTTCACCAGCTGTGTCCTGTGCTGTAACGTATGGGTGCCCAGCCTGGCTGCAGGTTGGAGAAAGGAGCTCCCTGCAGGCTCTGGAAGGGTTAAGAGGAGCATGGTGACTACGTGGCACAGAGCAGCCAGCAAATTACACACCTGCCCTATGTGGGAACCTGGCAGAGTGGGATGGCCCAGGCCTTCAAACCCAGAGAGCTTTCTGGGATCTTAGCCATATGGCATGCTGCACTGGTTCCTCGTGAATAGGTTCGCTTGGGGCTTTCCTATACGTGTGGTTAATGAAATTGTCTGCTCCTTCAGCAGGTCTCAATTAGTCTGGCTGCTCTGTGAGAGGCACTGGCTCAGTCTGGCAGCTTCGCCAATGGTCTCAGTTTGCTTCTCTTGCTTTTGCCCAGAGGAGCCTGCTGCTGAAGGAGGAAACACCTTTCCTGGCTGCACAGCGAGGGTCTCCAAAGAAACCTGGGCTGTAGTTTGTGCGTAGTTGGCAAGACTGAATATAATGCCAGCCAGAGAGCCGGGAGAGAGGAGTTATCATCTTGGGTGTCTCCACAGTGGAGAAAAGGGGTGAGTGCTCTGCAACTCTTCCTTATTCAAGCCCTACCTTTTCCCCTCCATGGAGCCTGAACCTCCAAGAGGTTCCTGGCCTGAGCAGCCAAAGTGGCTGGGAATAAGAGTTGGGCTATGGGACACTGAAATAAAGAAGTCTGTGAGCTACTGAAGAGGCTCCTGAGCACCATCCCATGGGCCATGCCCTTCCCTGCTGCAGGCTGGCTTTCAGTGCGATTCGAGCAGTCAGCAAGGAGAGGAGAAACCGGCCTGCCCGATCACTCAGCAGCTTGGTGCTCTGCCCCGTGTCACGGTCAGCTGTGCAGGAACCACAGGGGGACCTGCCTGGTGTAACCAAGAGAACGGAGGGAGTTGGGTTTTTAGAAGGAACTGATATGGAGAAACAATTTGTGCCTCTCTCAGGCATATTGTGGTGGGGAAGGAATGACTTCAGGCACATTTTTTTTTTTTTTTTCTTGTGGAGAAAAATGAGAGGGTTGTGCTGCTGTGCTTGGCAGCTAGCTGTGTAGCTGTTACCTATGATGGTGTAGGGGGGGTCAACAGCGTGCAGGTTAACACACATTGAATGCCTTTACATTGCTGGCATTTTGTGGCAGATATCAAAAGTGTTCAGAAGTTCCACACAATCAGAAATTAAAAACAGGTGGTGGCTCGCAGTTCATATGATAAAATGCATAAACCAGGAGGAAAGTGTGAAAAGGCTAAGCTGACGTGTCAGTAAAGCACAGCCACTAGCTGTGGATTTAGGTGCTAAGATAAGTGGTGCTGGTTGTTTCACAAAGTCAGGTTCCTTATCCAGTTATTGCAGAGCTTCCATTTGGGAAATTGGAGCCATGTGCAGCCCTTATTGACAGATTTGCTTTGCATGTGCTATGCTACGGTTTGCAATGCCAGGTACTTTTTTTATTGTTTGCCTATGTCACTGATTGCCATTGCTGGCTGTGTCTATTGTGCCATTTGCTATCTGTCAAGCTCCCACCCACGCTACCCTGATGGCTCAATCAAAAGCCCTCCAGCAACTTGGTTATTTCTTGTCCTCTGCTGCCAGTTTCTTGTAGATGGTACTCTTGTAATCACTGTCTTGCAGTAAGAAGAGTTTTGCACCAACATCCCCATCTCCCTCAACACAAAGAGCTGCCTAGCCCTGTCCTCTCAGCCATGGAAAAGCCATTTCCAAATGCCGGAGAAAGGAGGCAGATTTTCAGTAGCTGTAAATCTGAGCTGCTGCTGAGAGGTGCTTTAACAATGCCAGCTGGCCTGGAGCATCTCCGGATCTTTCACTGAGGATGGGGGAATTATCTTTAAACTAAAGGGGTGAAGGGATTGTATTTCAACTCACTGTCTAAATGATCGCTGCTCTCCTTTACGGCTGCACTGGGGTTCTTCATGACCACGAACCAGCTATTTGTGCTGAGGGAAGTAGCCCTTTCTCCACAGTAGCCTTTTTACAGAGGGGATCTGAGGACATTTAACAGGCTAATGTGCTCTGAAGTGGGGTTTGCATGAAAGATACAGTGCCTGATCCCAGCCTGACCTTGTAAATATTTACTATTTGATATGCCCTGAGCAGTCCTATACATGTGAGCATGGCAATGGTCAGCAAGAACATTTATAAGTATGTGGGTGTTACTGCCCTTTGTGCTCAAGCTGGTGCCAAAAGGCCAGAAAAGCTCTCTCTGCTCTGCCTCTTGGAGACCAGAGGTCAGAAGCCATTGGCACCGACACCATGTGCTACGCCCAGGCAAACATTTGGGTTAGAAATGTCTGTATGTGCTGGCCATGCGGAATGGAGATGTATCGTTGTTGTGCAACTAAAGGGCAAAGAGACTGTCCTCAGCATTTGCTGAGCTTAGCATTCACCCGTGGCACAGCTCAGTGATGTGCTGCCGGGCAGCACAGCAGTCGGGAGACAGGAGGGTTTCTCCAGCCATGGAGCAATCTGTTATAGCACAACATGATACTGGGGCTGAATGAACCTAACTCGGCAGGGCAGGTAAATTCAGCTGAGATCGTTACTGACAACGACCTGCCAGGCGTGCAGTGATGCTTGCAGTATGTGCTGTACCCGCTCAGGTAGTAGAAGGGGCTGGCAGTAAATGTGCTGCTGAGGCATGAAAGGCCTCCAGTTCCCATGGCAAAGGCATTTACTGCTGGGCTGTGCTGTTCTGTTAGCTCAGGACATCCAGATGAGGATGCAGGCACAGAACAAATATTAGGAGAGCTGTACCTTGACCCATCTACCATTCAAAAGCATTAAATATTTAGATGTGCAGGCAGAAATGTTTTGAATCTCTTGACAGAAAACCTCCTGGGTGCGGGTGCTTTTGTTTCAGTGCATACTGCAGTGTCCTCTCATTGCACAGGAACTGGGTTCTGGTAAGGGTTTAGTTTAAAACAGCAAAAGATGGGATATTGTTTGGGTCCAGTTTTCCTCAGAGTCTGAGGGATAGCCAAAGTCCCTGGAGACCTCTCTTGTCAGCATCACAGAAACAGAAGCAGCTGAACTCCAAATGCAGCAGATAAGACAGAAATTTCATATCACAGCCATAAACATCCCTAACCAAACTCTGGCTCCCCTGTGCTAGATGTGAAGTCTCTTCTCCAGAGACCACAGCAGAAAATCTAAGGAGCAGGAAAGCAGCATCTGCGCCAATTCCTGGAGGATGAGGAGACCTACCCGGTGTCATGGAAGAAGCCAATGGCAGAGTGGGAAGTGAATAAATGCATTAGTTAGTGACTCAGACTCCAAGCTGGCCCAGCCCAAGGGGTGTGAACCTGCGTCATCCTCCTGACCAGCTAAATTCCACCGAGGGGACCTCTTGCCAGCGGATAATGTGGTCCCATCAGAGCTGAAATGCTGCCAGAAACCAGAAATATCATCTTGAAGAAGAAAGAAAAAGGGAGAAAATCATTCTGTCCATATTGAAATGCTGCGGTTTGGGTATTTTCAAAATGAAATGTGTCTAGCTTCTGCTTGGAAAAGACTTTCCAGCTGTATTTCTGTGCAAAAGAACTGATTGTATATATTATAATGGAAGGATTCAAAATCTAAAATAAAGGAAGCAAAACACTCAAAACTAAAAGACAGAACTCCCTCAAGAACAACCAACCAGACAAGAGCTGGGGAATCCCAGCTCTTTGTCTGTAAATCAATCTGAAAAGACTGAGGAGATTTTCCTTTGATTTTCCACGGTCATGTTCATCCCGCATCCAAATGAAAGCTCTTACTGGTATATGTAACTTCTGCAAAACAGAAATGTCCAATTTTATGCACTTTTCACTCATCCCCTTATGCTTTGCCTGCTCATGACTCAGCTGAATTGGAGAGATTAGAGACAAAGAAAATTCTCACAAACACAGAAAATAAATCCCATATGGATATTAAAACAAAGCTAGTGCATCATTAGCAGAGCTTTTAAAGAGCCTTGATATTTCCTGAAAACTCCCATGTGTCTGCAATATCTTCCACAACATCAATCCTAGCATGTTACATGGTCATTAGTCCAAAGAACATACTCATTCATTTATGAGTTTGAATTATGAGCTCCATTGCCAAAGATCTGATGTTTATTGTGTACCATGTTGGTAATTTGATGGCTGGACTTCTCAGAAGTTTGGAGCATTAAGGACAAAGCCTGGGGGAACTGAACTGGAAGAGCTGGAAGGAGTGACAAGGAAGGATAGGAGTGCTGTCTTCAGAGCCAGGTGAGATCCTGAGGCTGGGATTCCAGCTCTCTGCATCCCCATGCTGTGGCTGAGGCTGTGATGGGAGGAGAGGTTACAGCACCTGACAGCGGTGTGAAGCTTTCCAAAAAACCCTGTGCTGTGTCACAGCGATGGTCCATCACCCCATGTCATTGGTGGCAATGAAAGAGGCTGTGCAGGGAGTGTGCACACCTGGCTCCCGCCTGAGGTCCGCGCCACCAGCCCCGTGTCCACAACCCGTGTGTGTGTCAGAGGGCACCTCTCTGCCCTTAGCAACTCGTTTCGGACCTCGGTCCCCGTGAGTCTCTCTGAACTCTTTGTGAACACGCTGGTGCTGTCTGCCTATTGGCAGGCAACTGGCAACATTTTCCAGAAGTTTATCATCTCCTGTGTGAAAAAATGTACCCTTATCTGCCGAGCACATCAAAAATTTCCAAGTTTCCCATAATTCTTGGGGCATTTTGGACTTCCTGAGCTCCCAAACAAGGAAGGTGAGTCACAGGCAAAAGCCACCGCTCTCAAGGGACGCCTCGGATGACGTTGCTCATGCTGAGCACAGAGCCTGTGTTTTTGGGGATCGCTGCTGGAGAGCTGAGGTCTCTCCACAGCTAAAATCCAGGAGTGGAACTCATCACACCAAACTCATCTAAAAGACAGGCATCCAGCAACTGATCTGGGTGTCTGGATCCAAAAGTTAGAGATGCACCACTAGAGGATGATTCACCCTTTCCTAACACGGGTATCTCAGACTGCTGGTGTGAGTCACCCTGGGAACCGCCTCCCTGTCTCTCTTGACTATAGAAGATGCTTATTTAACCAGCGTGGATCTCATACAATAAGGTTAAAATTGCTGAAGTTTGTTGAAACCTGCCCCTGCCATCTTTGCCCTGTGAAAAGAGATACCTAAACTCCAGTCACCTTGGAAGAATTTTGGCCGAAGGGGAACACTGGGCGGGTGAGCGCAGGGCAGCCTGATGCTCCGCCACCTGCTCAGGGTGGGAAAACATCCCAACCTCTCACAGCTGTAATGCATCAGGATTTTTAAATTAATTATTTTGGTTTGTGGAATGATGCAGTTCCTGGTGGTCACCAGAGAACAATGCATCTAAGCATAGTTGCTTTGGGATTCAGGGTCGGGCCAAGCCCATTTTAGGTGATAAAATGGCAGTTAAATACTTGATATTTGGATCATCACCATTTACCTTGGCACCTCAAAAAGACGGTGAAGAAGTGCAATATTATGACTGTGTAGGTCTCCTAGTTTCTGAGTGTTAAAAATCACATGGCAGGTGTCACCAGAACTGTCATTAGCTTGTAAGCCATGTATTCCAGACATCCATGTAAATGCTACAGCCAGAATGTGAAAGCTCCCTGTATATGAAGGGACAAGTATTTACAATTGTTCAGTCAAAATGACAATTCGGCTTAGTCAGCTTATAAAGTGACTGAAGGTCACAGGCATTTTGAAAAGGGATCGGCATTTTTTCTGTTTGAGGGCTAAAGACCAGGGTTTTGTAAAAAGCTATTTTAGGAGGGCTGAAAAAATGTGAAACAAGCAGATGTGTTTGTTACGGAGCCAAATTGGCATGTAACAGCTGTCGTCATGCTGCTCTCCATTATGAAATACCACTTATTCTGAAAAGTGCTGTGTTTTTGCATATAGTTTAAAGAGAAATAAAAGTTTTACAGGTAGGCATTGGCTTTTTTTGGTTAAGAATTCCAAGCAAGGGGTTGATTGTTTTTATGCGAAGATAACTTTAAATATACAGTAACAAAAGGACTGGATTCAGAACACAAGTGGCATTTATGTGTATAAAATCGTGATTTTAAGCCTCTCTCCCAGATGTAAGATGTCCTGCTTTGTGACCGATCCCTGTGAGCTTGCATTTATATACACATGCTGAAGTATGGCCACGTGCGCACACAGGCTGCATTTTCACCTTCTGGACCGCGTGTGCTTCCTTCCCAAGGCTGACCCCAGAGCTCACTCTTGCAGGACAAAAAGCTGCCCGTGTTTCCCACGGCTGCAGCGCCCGGGCCGGGGGCTGTCGGGCTCGGTTCCCCCGGTACCGCGCCCCCCGGCCGGCACCGGGCGCTGGGGCCAGGCCTCCCGGGGCGGGCGCGGCGAGGCCCCGGGGCCGGGGCTGTCTCCGTCTCCGTCTCCGTCTCCATCTCCCCGCGCCTCCGGAGATGAAAGGATTGGGCCGGGCGGCATCAGACAAGGCTGCCGAGCCGCGGATTGGCCCTGCCCGCGTCAGGCGGCTGCACACACACGGCCGGCACGCTGCTGGAGGCCGGCCTGACCGGCAGTAACCTCCGCGGAAACTCAGCCTCTGATTTATTTATTTATTTATTTATTTATTTATTTTTTAAAGCACCGTCAGCCTTGGAGGGCGGCCCAGCCAATGCCCGGGAGGGGTGTGCGCAGGGGCCGCGGTGGCACCTCCTGCGCCTTGTGCCCGCGGAAGGGGCTGCGGAGCCTCCACCTGGCCGCTGCCTCCCTCCCCGCGCTGGGTGCCGAACAAGCAGCCGCTTGTTTCCCCGTCCTCCCCTTCCCAGCAGGGCTGGCTGCCTCGTTAACCCGTCCCTTCCCCGGCCCGTGCGAGGTTTTTGGGGAGGCAGCGCTGGGGTGCATCGGGATGGCACCCCTAATTCATAGATTACATGGGGAACCAGGAACAGGAATCGTGCGTGGGACACTTCCAGGCAACCAGCTCAAAGTGCTGAGCTGGCAGTGCTGAAGGGCTTGATAGTACAGGAAAACATTTTGGGCAGGGGATTTAATAACAGCCTTTAAGAAAGAGGGAGAGGCAGAGATCTGAGTTCCACTCTCATGAAACGCAGGCAGAGGGATCATTAACTTTATTTTTAGGCTTGGCTGAATAATCAAGGGGTTTGAAGATTTGCCTCCTCTGCCTCTCACTTGTTTTAGAAAGGGTTGTGCGAGCAGAGCTCAGATCAAAAGAGCACCAAGGCACCAGAAGCTGCACCTCTCTCACTTCCAGTGCAGTGTTTCTGGGACCAGCTGAAGACCCAGAGTGTTCCACGTGCTTGCTGATACAGCTCAGGACAGCTGCACAGCACCACACTGATCGGGCTGGTTGCTCACCTCCGGCTGGGAGAGCAGGGAGGAGCCCAGCCCTTCCTCCCCGGTGACCCCCTGCTCCCTGCCGCAGGCACCCGCTCCCACGCTCTGCGGCTCACCAGGCTCTGCCTCTGCCCTTCCCACCCAAAGAGCTTTCAGGCAGCAGAAGCTGCAGCTGGAAACCCAAGCGTGGGCCCATTTTGCTGAGGAATTCAGCACGCTGCGTGCAAGGGGCTGCTGTTTTGCACAGCAGTGCCTCAGTACTGCACCCCCTTGCATCCAAAGGAAGCGAGCTGGAGCCATGCGGCGATGGCCTTGTTCACCGCTTCTTCCAAAAGCAGCGGTTTGGTGGGGAAGCGGGGAAGGAACATGAATTACAGCAATCCCTGCTCTGGGGATTACCCCCTCTCCTTTCGCTTCCCTCCAGCTCTAAAAGGGATGAGGAGAGCAGGGGCACTCGAGGGAGGAAAATTCCCCCTGGCCGAGGTTGACGATCCCGTGTGACGTGCTGGCGGCTGCACCCGGCCGCAGAGGCGGGCTGCCTGTATTACGTGTTGTGCTGCATGTACATCCGTCAGCCACGGGCCCTGGCACCGGGCCCCAGCTGGAGGTAACCTGCAGTAACCCGGTGGCGCGGGCAGTTGGCTCTGCAGCAGCAGGCGTGCCCGGCCACCACCATGCGCTGGAGTATGAAAGCCATTATAATCCGCTCATTCACCGCGCTTAAAGAGGCAGAGGTTTTTCTGCCCTTTCCTGCTGCTTGTGGAAGGGAGGAGGCACTGGGAAACGGGATCGTGTAGCCGCGGCGGGAGCTCTCGCGCTTCGCCCAGCCCGCCATGTCATCAGCCCAACACGCCTTAAAGTAACATTTTTATTATGAACAAATAAAATTTCAGATCAGCACAACCAGATGTCTGTTTCCGTATTAGTAGAAATTATTTCAAAAAGTTTTTTTTTTCTTTTCCAGTACACAAAACAGAGATACTACTATGCAGAAATCCCTAAGCTGTGAAAAATCGTATCCTACTCTCATTTCAACAGTGACAGAGCTTAGACAATGTGCAGATTCAGCTTTCCAGTCCTTCCCCGAACACCCAACGCTTGGACAGCTGCTCTTCACGATACCATCAGGACTGGGAACGGTCTTGGAAAACAAATGCTTCCGCCAGCATTGGTGTGCGTGTGGTACTCCTACCTTCTCCTGCTCCCTGTGCCCTGGAGAGGCTGGGTGTAGCCCCGTTTCAGACAGGGAAACTGAGGCACAGAGAGTTTTTTTTTTTTTTTTTTAAGTGACTTTGTCCCAAAGCACGCAGTGAGCAAGTAGCTTACCTGGGAGCAGAGCCCAGGAGAACTAGAAGCTCGAGTCATGAGGTCCCGCTGCTGCCTCATCCACTACCACCTCTCACAGACTCATTTACGCTAAACATACAGACAATGCGTCCAGGATACAAACATGCCACCAAAAATATATATATATATATTTATAGGTGTATATATAGATATATATATATATCAAACAAAGTTCTACTTTAAGTGTTGTATCTGTTTCTTAATCTAACAAAAATTTCTAACTCATACATTCAAAATCACCTGCACCCACAGTTCAATGTAGGCAATTAAATAATTAAGAAACCCCTCAAATGTTCATAATTCAGCAAAAAACAAAACAAAAAAAAAACAACGGCAAATAGCTGTCAATACTCCTATGTATATTAAAGAAAGATTTAAGGCACCCAGAGATATTTGCCAATCTACCTTTAAAGTGACTGGGCAAACACCAGGACTGTTTGGTTACTGCTCCTCAGCTTCCACCCTAATTCCAGATTCTGGACCCAAATCAGCACTTGAAATTTGAAAGGAACCCTTGATGTCAAACCTTGCTTCTCTGCTGAGAGGATGTGAGATACTGCAGCAAGTCACGGCACGCTTCTCTACTGTAGGGTCTATCACACAACACACTAAGGGCACCAGGAGCAAGGACATTGTTCTCCTCACCTTCCCCCACCCCAAACCCCTTTCAAATTGCTGGCTGGAGCAAACTCATCCTCTCCAGAGACTTCCAAGACATCACAGGGGTTTAGATGGAAGTGAAGTCAGCCCACAGTTTCAGAGCTAACTGTTTCTCCTGTTTTGAGTTTTGTTTTTTAATGGTAGGATACAGTTCTAGCCAAAGCCCCTTCGCGGAGCAAGGGGGCCATAAGGATGCTGCCTCCAGCCAGCTGCCACCTGCCTTTAGGATGCCAGGAGCCAAAGGGCTCCCTGCTCCATCCTCCCATCACATCTCTCAGCCAGAGACCACATCTCTCCTGGTGGCTCAGAGCCCTGAAGGGTCCTGGTGATGAGCAGTAACAAGGCTGTGGCAGGGAGGCAAAAGGAGAGGAGGACTGCTTTTCTGAATATCAAGCTAAGGAGAGTTAAGGAGAGCATCACAGAGCTGTCCTGGTTCCTGGTGTGTTTCACAGCAGCAGGAGAAAGCAAAGCTGCAGAGGCTTGCTCCAGCGAGGCTTGCCTGGCTGCTACGTGGCAGAGCAGGGCAAGGAACTGGGCACCTGTGCCCCCTCTGCCCTGCCTGCCCCCAAAATAAGGGAGATGCCACAAACCCCACTCCAGCATCACCCCTTCCTGGTCACCTCTCGTGCTTTCCTCCAGCTCCATTGATGCGTTTAAGCAACACAACAGATACTATTGCTACAACTAATAGCAAAAAATAAAAATGGATAATGATATGGGGAGTTAAAAGGGAAAAAAAAAGCACATTCAGCCTGGTGAGGGGCTTGGGGCCACTGCACCCACGGCCCAACCGCCTGAACTCCAGCTGCGGTCTCTGCAACTTGCAGGAAACAACACCCACAAGGACCTCTTTTTCCCAACACACCCTTCAGCTGCTTGCCCACACTGTCTCGGGGCCCTGGTGATATAACTGACCTTTAAGCTGCCTCAGCCACCCATTCTGCCCACACGGCAGACAAGCGGCGTGCTCTCCAGGCTGAGGAGCGAGGTGGCGGTCACGAGGGTCTGGGAGGCGAGCTGAGGGACTGAGGAGGAGCTTTTTTCTCTTCCCATGCTCTCTTGGGAGCGCACCCCCATCCCTCAAGGAGCTGGGGGCTGCAAGCCACCTTGGTTCCTCACTGCCTGGCTCCGTCTCAGTGTTTGTCAGGCACTTGTTAATCGACTAAGCGGAGCCCACGTGGACAGAGAGACTTGCTCCATCGGTCCTCTAAGATGTCCTCACCCCTTCCTGAGCCCGCAGGCGCTCCCTCACCACGCTGTCCATGTCCCCTGCATCCCTGCACACAGCACAGGCATACCCATGGGACACACATGGACACCAGGACATCTACCTGCCACCCTGCGGGGACCCTGTTTCTCCAGCACATAAAGCAGCTTAACACCTTGGTGGAGCTTTGGTTTACATCCTTCTCCCCCTCTCCATTTTGGCACAGTCCCATTTGCTCGCACAGTCTCGGCGGCACCCAACAAAGCCACCCGAGGCTGGTGGCACAGCCCTCCGTCCCCTCCGCTCTGCGGCTCTCCAAAGGGGCCGCACGGTCCCGAGCCAGGCTCTGCCTCCAGCCCCCACGGGACACACCAGAGGGAGGAGGCCGTAAGGCCCCTGAGGCTCCCCTGGTGGTGCCCACGGCCACCAGAAGACCTGCCTGGAGCTCTCAGAGACTCTTGGGGCTCTCCTCCCTCCAGCCAGAGAGGCTGAGAGGCGGGGAGGGGAAGGCAAACTCCCTGCGCTCTACACCCGATGGCAAGGGAAGGGGATGGGGCTGCTTATCTCAGGGAGCAGTTTGGCCGTGCCAAGCGTCAGCAACCCATGAGGTGGGACAGAGGAAGGAGGGGAGGGAGTTTTGGGGAGAGGGTCACTGACTTTGGCTCAACTCTTCAGCTGGCTGGTACGGGCTTCTCTCAGCTCCGTGGTATAGCCGGCTGTGACGGCCGGGCTGCTTCCTACCAGCCCCTCCACTGGGGGAGGCAGGGACAAAGTAAAGCAGAAGACAGGGCAGAGGGGTTAGAGAGGAGAACGAAAAGGGGAGGAGGGAAAGGGGTGGCCTTGCGTTACAAAGGCAGAGCTCCAGATCTTAAATACATCATGTAAAATACAGTGTGGAAGGGGGTTAAAACTCATTATCGTTATCTTAAGCAAACTGGTAGCATTATTCAGTAGTTAGTAAACAGAACATTAAACCTTTGTCCAGCGTGTTCAGAGGGGTGAGGAAGGGAGAAAGGGAGAAAAAAGGAGGAAGGAGAGGTGTGGATGTGTGTGTGAAGGGGAGTAGGAACTCAGCCGCTCTTGTGACTCCCATCTCCAGTCCGCATTTTCCGAGCCAGGATGACCTCCTTGGAGACCTTCTTGCGATCGCTGGCCAGCCCCAGGAAGCACATGAGGTCAATGAAGGCCGTGGTTAAGTTGAAACGCCAGCCAAACTCACTGGTAGAATAGTCATAGGGGAAGGTGTGGTGGTAGTTGTGGAAGCCTTCTCCTGCAAAACAAGACCAGGGAGAGGATGTTGCAGGACTCTAAGGTTAGGGGTTAGGGCCACTTTCACTTGGCCCAAAGCACTACGTTCCTGGAACAGACTCTAGATTGACTCTAGGTTGCTTTCTCCTCTCAGCCAAATTTCTTCTCCCTGCGATCTACCCCATCTCATTTGGGCATGGCCCAGCACTGGGAGAAGCCTGGGCTGGCCCGAAAGATGCAAGGACAGCCATAGAGGAGCAATGTGACTTTGCAAGAAAACGAGCATGTTGCAAGGAACCTAGAAAGGCTCTGGTTTACTGGGGGAATCCTAGTGCCTTTTCCTCTGCCACAATGAGAAACCTCTTAGTATAGGTTTGGCTAGACCTGCAGCAAATCCATGAGCTGGGAGAGGTCAATCAGTAATCCTATAGCACCAATAGTCCTAATGCCAAAATCCAAAGGGCATTTTCCAGATGGGAGTAATGTAAACAGACTTCTACTAAGCAGCCTACCCTAGACAGCTACCCTCTGCTTTGGAGAGTGTCAAGGCAGGCTTCAGTGCTCACACCTTCAGTGGCACTGCCTGGACTCCTGTTCCTAACCCCTGGCCCTCTGCAGCTCAAATTCCTGCCTACTAAAAATCCAGGAGCAGATCTTTCAGCAGCGGAAATCAGTGCAGACCCACTAACGTACAGGGATGTAAAACAGCTGAGATTTGGGTTTGTCAGAGCAGATCAGGGCAAATGCTGACTCTAGGATATGCTTTCCTAGGTTCCCAAAACTTCAGAAAACACGTAAGATCTGTCTCGTCTCAACCTCAAGTACCCCCAAAATCACCAGCTACCCTATGAATACGTCCAAATATGTCTGCTGTCTTTCAATAGGATAGGTCTAAGAGAGATAAGCAGAGAGCACAGCAAAAGTTTTTCAGTCTGGTAAACGGGGCAGAGAGACCTTGGAGCAGGGTAAATAAAATATTGCTATTGAGATAAGGAGGTGCTAAGTGTAACAGAGCCCTTTCCAGGCTGCAGAAAGGCTGGTGGAAGCTGATAACCCTTAGCCCTTATTAGATAGCCCTTATGTACTCACTGACCAGTTTGGGAAACAGCCCCACATGCAAAAGCTGCAGGGCTGGAGGGGAAGGGTGCAGGGGAAATGCAGATGCCTGGATTCACAGAAATTCCCATAAACAGCCGCAGCACCAAGGAAGTGAAAGACATGGATGCTGAACCTACCTAGGGCCCCCAGGCTGACCAGGGGGTTCTCCCGTGGGTTGATGTTCTGATCGTACGGCCGGTTGCCAAACATGTGAGCAGCACTGTTCACTAGCCAAGTGGCATTGAGCCCTATAGTGTAGCGAAGGATGGCTGGAATGAAGAAGCTGATGATGATGGATTCGTCCCAGAAGTACCAGGGCACTACAGTGGGCAGGGTGAAGCACAGCAACACTACCGAGGGCTTGTAGTATCTGGAAAGGAAGGGACCAGGAGAAAATGGTTCAGTGGCAGAGCTGATACAGTCCTCCATTTGGAGGATTCACGCTTGCCTGAGCTATACAGGGAAAAATCAAGTGCAGAAATACCTCCGCCCTGAGACCTGCATCTTTTACCCTGAATACACAGAAGCCATTCCTGGAGACTTCAGTTTCCCATCCCTGCAGACCTGGTGACAGGCTCACCTCCTCTGGGGATGAGCCCCAGTACAGCCACAGACAGCTGAGGCACCCCACACAAGAGGCATGATTGACAAGACTGTCCTTCCCAGCGACAGCCCCTCTCATGTCCCCATTTTCAACTCCCCTTTCACCACACTGTTTCCAGCATACTGATGGGAGAGAGGCAGAGGCATGACCTGGAAAGCGTACCGCAGCTCCTCCAAGGATGGCCTGGAGGCACCCGCGGGTGGGCTCTGGGCCAGCCAAAGCAGCAGCTGGGCTGGGGGCAAGCAGGTGTGAAGGTGCTTTGTGGTGGGAAACTCAGCCTGCTGCTGGCGAGGTGCTACGGGAGAAAGGGGTGTAGGAGGGCTGGCAGCAGCACCAGCTCCCAAATACTTCCTGCAGGAGAGGCACAGCTCATTTCTCACAGAGCTCATCCCTCAGCAAAGGCTCAGGCAGAACAAAGACTCACATTTCTCTCGTGACACCCTCAGTCCCGTTCGTGCTCCATCAAAGGTGCTTGTGCTCCCCGGCCCACCCCACCCCACCCACCTCCGTGCTGGGGCTCTCCCCAGAACTCACTTCCGCTGGAACATCACCACTTTGTCGGCCTTTATGTCGCTCAGGTCCAGCTTCTGGCCCTTCTCTATGACGTCTGGGTGCTTGCGCACCAGCAGCCAGCCGATGTGGGAGAAGAAAAAGCCCCGCATGGCGTTGTGGGGGTCTGCATCTGTCTCAGAGAACTTGTGGTGGACACGGTGGTCCCGGACCCACTCGTAGATGTCATTCTGCAAGGCAAGGGGAGCAGAGACTTAGGGCCAGGGCTAGAGACGATCCCATCGAAGTTAACAGAAGGGCCTAAAACATTTAGACATCTAAATCCTGTTGACCTGAACTTGTATCCGTCATGCTATCTTTCTTTAGGGTTTAGGGTTTTGTTTGTTTGTTTTTCTTTGTCTTTTAAAGCAGGCGCTGGATCTTCTTTGCTCAACCATTTTAATTGTCTTCAAGATTTGTTTCTTTGGTGGGTCTTCTTTTCTCTCTTTTCTTATTATTCAAATCGATGTTTGCACATCCTCCACAGCACCACAGGCTCTGATGGGTCCATTAGTTCCCCCACCCCTGCAATAGCTGGTCCCAATTGGGCAGTCCATGCCTCCTCCCTCACACACTCAGCACTTATTGGTCATTTGTCCCTGTCTCTACATGCTGCCAGCTGGGATTGACCAACTTGCCCCTTCCCTCCACATTGACACTTTCCATGGGTCAACCTGCCTTACTTTTCCTGGGATTGCCTAATCTGTTTAACTTGGGGGCCTTTTTTTTTTTTTTTTTTTTTTTTATAAAAAACACCTTTTTTAGTTTTCTTGGAAATCGAATTATCTTAAAAGGCAGGTCCCTCTTTAGAAATAGAATAAACACATCGCTTCAGTGACAATTACCAAAAATCATCCCATTTGGCCCCTTTACCCATTCAGTTTGATCTGCAAAATCAATATGATTTGGAAAATGTCAGTTTTCATCATTTGTATTAAGAAGTGTTTGTTTTGGCCAGTTTTAAGAATAGATTCCTGATCTTGTTCCTTTACACCAAGATTTTGATGTGCTTAAAGCCATGTATTACAGCATACTAGGAAACAAGAAACAGATCCAAGCACACCTCTTGTTCCTTCTACTACACAACTGGCTCCTTAATCCCATAAGTACGTAGGACTTCTACATACCATGCCTTCTGCTGGAGGCAGCAGGCACAAGTCTGTAAAGAGATCATGTACCCCAGCTGGAGCATGGTACCTCCATCACACCAAGTACACAAGCATACCGGGGGCTCAAGGTTGAAACATCAGAATCTTAATCCAAACTTTACCTTATACCTTTTCTGCAGATCTTAGTTTGTGGTGACCTCTAACTGCAGCCCTGGCTTTCTCAGATCAGCATGTGAAGCCTAAGGAGAACCCTCCTTCCTTGAGGAGTTTCCAGCTATAGGCCATAACTAGAGGAGCTCCTAATGTGCTGCAGCTGCCTGCTCTTGTAGGTGGAGGAGCTGACTAGATGTAGAAGTCTCAAATTCTCTGACACCACAAGTACCTGAACAGCCAACAGGCATTTTCTGAAGGACCTCAGATAATCTGTGGTCTCCTCTGGCCTTAGTAATTATCAGCCTGATCTTGAAGCTGCTGCCACTAACAGGAATGAGGTAAATTGAAAATAAACTCTGTCTTGAAGTCATTGTAAGCAACTACTAAAAGAAAAATTGAGGAGGAATGGTAATGAATTTTCCGTAAAACTTTGGATTAGTTCCTATTGATGCTGAAATATTTGTCTGTCTCATTTTTGTCTATGGCTATCCCCTATAGCAATAACTCAGCAAATTCTTTCTCCCCTCTGCCCTATAACCCTCTGAAAGATGTGTTTTGTATGGGACTGGCCAATACACAGCAACCCATCCTGTTCCCAAGCTGAGTGCTGGACCAGCAGCTGGAATCAACAGCTTGGTCCTTCCTCTTCCTCATGGAAGACTCTGGTTTGGTACTAACAGAGAATAGGAATGTGAATGGTGTTTCAGAAAGTTTTCCAAAGCTGGAAGAGACATTCCAACCCTGCTCTGTTTACAGGTCAATGAAATTATATCCTTTACAGCTACACAGTAAGCAAAGAGATACTGGCTTTAAAATAGGTGGTCCACTTGGGCTTTACCTTTCTCCCCACACCTTGACTGGAAAATTATTTAAGGGCACAGCACTAGCACTTTTCTGTGCACCTTTTTCTAGCAGAAAGTACTGCACTCTGCTGCACTACCCAGTACTTCCTACCCAGTAGCAAGCCTGTATGAAGTCATTTTGAGTACAGTTGAAAGATGGAGTGCATTAGAGCTGCATCACAGCAGCAAACAGGAGAGACCACCAAGCTTTTTGTGTCAATCCAATTGGGGTTTTCTCTCTAACTTCTTCAGGGCCATCTCTGCTACTATTTACAGTCCCTAAGGACTTCCCAATTTGTTTGCTTTGTGGATGGTGAAGTGCTCCCGTGAGTGGTTAAGCAATATCCTGAGAAACTTATCAGCGGCCTGCAGTCACTTGGGCCACTCTGAATAGGCCCAACCTTTCTCTCCTTGAAACATCACTGCCCTGGGATGACTCTCTGGAAGCCAGTGGCAAGACTTAATAACAGGGTTATTCCTAACCATCACTCTTCTGAACCAAAGAAGCATCCCCCTAAATGCATAACCTCAAGTTCTTGGTCTTTCTGCAGCAGCAAATTCCACAGACTGGCTCCCCAGGCAGTGCAGATGTGTCTCCCCTTATCAGCAGTGCAACAAGGGGAAGGTGAGGCAACCTGAACACCAGGAGAGCACTTGGCACTTCCATACCTCCTTCACAGATCCTCCCAGGACAAGCACAGGGGACTGCACTTGACTGAAGAGTACATTCCTGCTTTGGAGAGCTTTCCTACCCTGGCCTTGGTGAATAGTCCTTCCCCCACCTCATTAGCAAGGTTCATCTCACAGTCACCCTCTGAAGGGATAAAGTGAAGACAAGATTGTGGCACCACAGCATTAGATAGAAAAGGCAGATTGTAGTAGGAGAGAGGAATCTATCTTAATCTTGAACCCTGTGTCTGAGACACAGATTTAGGGGAGCACTTCCTTCTGAGGACCAGCAGCACATGGAGGAGGTGCTTACCTGGAAGGCCACAGAGTTTGCAATAGTCAAGAAGATCCGCAGGGGCAGGGTGGCTTTGTAGGACCGATGGCTCCAGAGGCGGTGAGATCCAGCTGTTATCCCCAGAGCGCTCACCACAAAACACAGAACGGCTGGAGAGGAAATTAAAGTGTTGGAGCAGTTAGAGCAAGTAAGCCTGCAGCAAAGTTTCAGGCAGAAATGCAGGCCTTCCCCCAAAGCTGTGTATGCAAGAGAAAAACCCACAGAAAGCATGAACTAGGACATTAAAAAAAACAACAAAAAAAAAAAAAAAAACAAAAACAAAAAAACACTGGCCAGAAAAAAAGGTCTAATCAAAAAGATCTAATCTAATCAACCAATCCATTGATTCTTCACCTTCATCCCCATCACAGACTTAATACTGCCCAGAGGTTGCCATTCCCAGGCTCGTTCTGATCCCCCTTCCTCAAGGCTGCCTCACATATTCCCTTTCCACACAGGTCAGGAGGGGAATTCCTTGCCTCTCTGAGAGCTGGTGAAAAACCACATTCTTCTCACTCCAGATCATGTGTTTGTCTCCCCTGCCTTCCTTGGGCCTTTGGAGATTAACCTGGGCTACAGCATTTGGTCCTAAATGGAGAAATGGTCTTAATAGGGTCATAGCAACATTATGCTAGGAAGCTGGAGCTAATAAAGAAACTGGATCTGAAAAGTGACTCTCTAGGAAGGAAGAGTCAGGAGATTTGGCAGAAAGATGGAGGGCATTCAACAGTTGATTTGCACTCTAAGCTCAGAAATCAGGAAGGAAGGGTGCACATCTGTGCATGTGCCAATTGATCCACTTTCAGTCTGCTGGGGGAAGGGACATCTTCCCAGTTCCTGCAGAAGTAACTCTGTCCCTGGTACAAATTTGTAGATTTCAGCCAATTGGCTCAATCCTGCAAGCAGCTTCTTACTCTTCCACATTGGCCCACTGATAGGGACCAGTATGCTTGACAATACCATTCAGTCCAGCCAAATGGATCTAATCAACCTTATCTTGAATTCAGAAAATAGATATTCTGCCAGAAACTCATCTGGAGATCCAAGGCATATGCAGGGCTCTGTTGTCCAGTTTCTTCAGTGAATAATCCAGGCTTTATTTCCTATCATCTCCTGCTTCCTCTCCCTTCTCTCTGCCACCTTTTTTGTTTTGTATTTCTAGATTCCAAACCTAATCTCCTATTTACTAAAAGCCAGTCTCAGCTGATTTAACATCCTCTTTGGCCCCTTAAACTTGCACAAATCCTTCTCACCCCTATTATGCTGTCTAACCACGACCTTCCCTGCCTGTTGGTCTGACCGTGACTTCCTGGCCTCATCCTCTCCCTTGGCTCCCCAGCCTGCTGCAGAAGGCACTGCACATCTCAGGTCAGTGCACCTCTGCCTCCTGTCTTCCAGGGCCTCTGCGGTCCCTCAGAAGTACAATCACTGGCCATAACTGACTTTCAGGGCATGAAAAGGAAAGCAAATGCAGCAGGATCTGGCCTTTGCAGAAGATAATGGAACTGAGCAAAGATCACAAAGCTGGTCAGACCTGGAAGGGGAAAGGGAGGGATGCTGGAGTAAGGTGTTTGGTTCAGGTCTACCTTCAGCCTCACCAACAGAAAAGTACTTATTCTGGAAACCTTGAAGGCCTCCTCTAGCCTGGTGATGCTGACTTGAAAGTTATGAACCACTTCATGACTACCTTACTGTTGGTTTTAGATTTCAGCTCCCTTGAAATCAGTCACTTTCTACACAAATTCATACAGAAAGCAAACCTTGAGAACGCACCTAACATCTGTCTCTGATCTGAGGAACCTCAGACACTGCAGTAACAACCTAACACCCTCCTGGATGTTTCAGACACATCCTAGTAGCGGTAGGAGCATGACACACCACCATTCTCCCTTGGATGTAGGCTGCTATACCCTGCAAACCATATTTCATAAAACCTCTGGGCAACTTTATACCTACTGCGCACACCTCAGCAGCTGAGGTAGGTTTTGAAGAGTGACAAGCAGTTTATAGCAGAGCTGAGAGCAGTATCTCTCAAACTTGTGTATACTTTGTGTGTATATACCCCAAACAGGGAGTCAATGGAAAAAACAAAGGCACCTTGCAACAGATGTTGGATCAAGGATGTGGGAGGCAACTTTCTAGGGAAGGAGCCCAGCTCTCCACTGTGGGGTAAGTAGGTGAGAGTTAATGGTGCACTGAGGACAGAAATTGAACTATGCAATCTTTCATCATCTTTAATGGCACTAGAAAGTAAATGCCAGGTTAGGAGAATACAGGCCCTATTTATAGCCCTGAGTTCAAGCTTCACTTTCTAGTTAACCCTCACATGCTGACCAGGATTTTTTTGATTAAAAAAGGCCTCTGGGAAGATGGGACTGGCTGAAGGCTGTGGTATTTCAGTTTTGCAAGAAGGAAGCTGCCAGCATCTCTTTGACACAGGCATTTCTCAACATTTGCCTGTGGATATCTCCATCCCCCAGCAAAAGCTGACACCAACAATGAAGACATATCAGTCAGCACAAGGAAACATAGAAGAGACATGGTGGGGACACAGACAGACCCAGAAACCAGATAACCCAGTACTTACTCTGGGTTGTCTTAACTGAAAGACTTTGTTAAAAATCTGGAAGAGTACCCACAGCTTTCAGGTGCCCTGGCACACAGCAGTCACTGTGTTCATTCAAAGCCCACAAGCAGCAGCAGCTCATGCTGATATCTCTTGGAGCTGAGTCCCACAACTCTAAGCCTGTGCTGCCCTGCCTCTTGCGCCTATACAATAGCTGTAGTTTATCTAAGGAGCAGTCACATTCTGTGGGAAAGGACTTGATTCTCAGGCTCTGCATATGTGGCACTCAGCCCCACAGAAACCTGAGCTCTACTTGGGGGCTATTAGCTCCACCAGACACATAGGTCATGACAGTGAGAATTGCTGCAAAAACAGGATCTGGAATCCAGAACAGAGAACCCTAATCAGAGGGTTCATCCCTACAGATAACCATGGCATAGCCAGGGAACGAGCATCTCACAAGGAATGAAAAAAGCATCTCCAAGGTCACTCACTGGGATGGGAATTGAAAAGAAAAAGGCAAGGTAAAGTAGCCCAGGTTTTCACAGCAGCCCTGTGATGCTGTCCCAGACTGAAGGACTCAGGCACTCCATCAGCTGAGGTTACAACATCATGTTCTGTTCCGTGACATGATAGTGGCTTTGAAGTATCCAACAACAAAACATTGTCCCTTCACAGGTGATGTTGTCAATGACCCCTTCAACTGGAATACAAAGAATTATGACCACTAGCAGTAATATACACCCAGTGGTCCAAAAAAATGAATCCAAAAACATTTCAGATTCAGTCATGCCTACATGACTCAATAAGCTTCACCTCTTTGTGGCCTGGATTCAGACCTCAAGTTATGATAGGAAGCCAGGAATGTGCTAAAGGCATTGTCACCTGCATTCAACACTAAGGATGTTTACTTGAAGAGGTGTCCCTGCTCCAACAAGTGTCCTTGGGCTTCTGCTCAGTGGGAGGGAAAGCCACAGCTCAGGACTGTTTCCTCCTTGCCTCCCAGTCCATGCTAGCCAGGTTGTTCCTAAGGATAGCAAGACAGCTGCTGCTCTCAGAACAAAGATACCAAAAGCAAAGAAACGCATGCAGGCATAAGGGGAACAGTGTTTAGAAGGAGCAATAGGAGCTACTGTTACTAAATTTTGACTTCCCTGTCTGGCAAAAATCAGAACTTCCCCTCCATGCTAGTTAAGCCTGGAGAGGACACTAAGAGAGGTGTTACCAGTAGCGGCCTTGATGGGAAAGCAACAACAGACTTCTGTAAACATTTTGCTGGACACATTCCTGCGGCTACTACTGGCTGAGATTTTCAGGCTGCCAGTTACCTAAATTATCCAGCAAGATTCTCCTTGGTCCAAAGGTGATGCAGCAGCAACAAAACCCAGTATCAAGCCATGTTTCTGCCACCACTAGTGCTGCAAGAAGTTACGGTATTGTCAGAGCACCAAGCCAGGAGGAGCTGTCACTGTTTTATAAACATTGCTAGCCAGGCCAATAGGGGTTTACACATATATCATCTCTCTGCTGCACCTGAGGGCCAGGAAGACACCCTACAAATCGTATTTTGTGGGAGGCTGAGAGCAGTGAAAGAAGAAACTGTCAATCACCTTCGCATTCTGCCCTTCCAGGCTCAGTCTGGCAAATGATAAAAAATCTGCCCGTGATCCCTGAAGAGAAAGAGAATGAGCCAGACTTTGTCAAGTGCAGTGGAGATGAGAGTAAATAAGAGGGGAGCTGGCTAGAAAGCCAGCTTGGAGAGCTCTCGATATGGTGAGCTTTCACCTGATCAACAACCCCAGCTCGTTCTGGGAAGCTCTGTACCAGAAAGAGATCAGGGGATACAATGCACACAGCAATGCAGAACAGCAAACAATGATGAAGGCAGGGCTGGAGAGCTTGAGAGACAAAGAGGAATTAGCACACAGAGAAATGAAAACAAAAGAGGACACAGTCACCAATATAACTGGTTTCAGAGGGACAGAATCATCAAGGAGACAGTGGCCTAGATGAAGAGGATATAAGCAGGGAATTGCTCCTTATAAAAAATACAGTAGGTAGATCAGCTACCAGGCACTACAGCTGCCTGCAGCATCACAACAGAGAACATCTGGGGCCATGTTGGTTTTATATTGTACGTACACAGCCTAAGGAAGAAATGGTCTGAACAAACAAAAACAAAACCAGCAGCTCCAAATCTATCACTGGGAGACCTGCTCTGCCATGAGCCCATGGCATATGGTCAGGAGCAAAATAAGTCCCTGCTGTTCTATCCTTGTGTGTCGAATGGGAACTGTAGTCCTCACTAACAGGGGGTGCTAGGAAGGTAACAGCAAGTCGCTGAAAAGACAGTCACAGAGACCTGTATGTCCAAAAGAAAGGAATCAGCTGAGAAAGCTGTGTGCTGCAGGGTGCAAGAAATAGTGGTCCTTTCCCAGAACAAGTGACTTCGGACAGGGAGCTCTCTGGAGCTACTGCAGCTCTGTTAACACAGGATGGATCTTCAGCCCGTGCAAGACAATGCAATTCCCCAAACTCCATTTCCTTCTCCCTGTCCCAGGCCAACTGTCACTCCAGAAGCCACTGAGGAATCATGCAGTGCCTCACAGTGGCCAGACAGCCACTGGCACTTCACATCAGAGTTGACTGAGGGAGGGGAGTGGGAGGGACTGGAGCCAGGAAAAAAAGCAAGGCAGATTCCCATGAAGTACTGTGGGATGCCATGCAGATATCCTAAACTTGCACATGGTTGCAAGGATACTGCTTCAGAGATCATTTTGGGGGGTAAGACATCACTCACCTCCTGAATCAAGATGCTTGAGCCCACTTAAGTATCTCCAGGGAGCTCAAGAGAGAAGTGTTGGATGGATTTGGAAATCACAGCACATCTCAGCAGAAATGAAACCAGTAAGCCCGACTTACCCTCTCCCTCCTCTTTGCCCCAAAGCCCTGAGGATATTTGGCTGGGGGTTGGATGACCCTGTCTGCCAGCACAGTGTGTGAGACAAGTCAGCAGCCCCTGCCTGCAGCCATGAGCCCGGGAATGGGACTTCCCACCACACAGACAGCCCAGAAACACTTTTCCAAGGTTGTGCTGAGGCTGCATGTTTTGCCCAGCCTTGCCAGCCCCAGGGAAGAGCACAGCCCGTCCTTGGAGCCTGTCAAATTTTCACAAGGGAAAGGTCAGCAAAGTTTTCTTTCATAACGGCCCTGTGAAAGGCCACAGTGACTGTGTGGGAACAGGGAACACTGCCTCTGTCCCTGCTGATGCTGTAGCCAGCATCTGAGTCCTGTGGCCTCCCTCCAGTGACGCTCATCCCCAGGCCTCTGCCTGTGAGATGTTCTGGTGGTTGGTGAGGGACAAAGTCAGTCTGGCAGCCTAGGAAGCCATCTCCTTCCCAGCCCAGCTGCGATGCTCCTAGCTTACAGCTGTCAGGAGGACAGGCTTTGAGACTATGACTGTCCCAGGGTCCCATCCATCAGGGACATCAAGGCAGAGCAAGAGACTCCAGGAAGACATCTCTGGGGCCTGTCCAACTCCAGGAGGACCTCTATGGGGCCTGCCACCAGGCTTCAGCTCAGCACTTTGCAGGAGCACCACTGAAACTAAAAGCACTGCTGCCATGCCAGCAGGTCTCAAATGTGACCAGTGCTTTTTATTTCAGGATGCCCTGCTTCACAGAAAGGCCAGGGCTGGATGCAGTCTCTAGACCTCCCTATTGGGAACAGTTCGGCTTATTGAACCCTCTGGGAGTCCACACAAAGCCTCATGGAAAGTGAGGCTCCCCAGCAGCTCGGGCCCTGGTCCCAGCTGCCTTTCAAGCAGTCAAAGGAGAATTTTGGTTCCTGCCCAGGGAAAGGTCTCAAAGAAAGGGGAGCTTCTCCTAGCTACCTTCTGCTTGGTTGTGCTTTCCATTGGAATTTGCTGCCTGGAGAGCCACTTATTTAATTTTTGAAAGTTGTCAAACTTAAGTCTGGGATGATGGAGGCTAATCTGTGCTTTTATAAGAATGGTACAAGACTGGACTTCAGACTTAATTCTTGAGTTTTACCCTCAGAATAACTGTATTTTGTCTCTTTTCCCTCACACGCACACACAGAATCTCTGCAGG
This sequence comes from Oxyura jamaicensis, assembly GCF_011077185.1. Taxonomy (NCBI): domain Eukaryota; kingdom Metazoa; phylum Chordata; class Aves; order Anseriformes; family Anatidae; genus Oxyura; species Oxyura jamaicensis. The sequence continues at coordinate 17,206,750 of NC_048898.1, forward strand.
TTTTACATCCTCCCTTGGTAAGGGCAGGAATCGTTTTTATTTCTGGCAGCAGCCTCTCACCAGATTTCCTGTATCTTGCATTCCCAGACACCCTTGAAAGTGCTCTTGCTAGTATCTTTCTTCCTAACTTTCTGGGACTGTCACAGTGCTCCATCAAAGATTTTCTGTGTTTCAATTTGCTAGTGGCTGCACATTCAGGTGTGGGCTACTTCCAAGCCTAGCAGACCAGAATTGCTTCATGTCAAGATTTCCCCCCCCCCCACACTCAACGTCAGGAATGTTCCTGAGAGGGCTGAATGTACCAGAAAATCCCCCCCCCCCCTCCGCCAGCTCCCACTGTAATGGCCAGTCAAGCAGAGGACCTCCATGAGCCTGCAAGGATGCTGTAAAGTAGGAGGAAAGATCTTTCCCACATCTTGTCTAATGCCTATGCACCAAGTTTACCCTTTACACAGCCAAGCGGTCCCCTGCCAAATTCTTCCCCCTCATGACCTTACAGGAGACACTAGCATGCCTTCCCACAGCTTGCTATGAAGCTGGCTGAGGACCTCCTTCTAACAGAAGACCTCCAATTCTTTCTCCTCCCTGAGTCTGCAGGCCTGAAGGAAAAAAACATCACCACCCAACAACAATATTTGCAGATGTCAAGAAACAAGTGGAGGAATGTGCTTACCCCATGCTAAGGTCTGGATCTTTGCAGAAGGTATCAGTGTCAACCCAAATATGGCCCCTAGATGCAACAGGCTCATGAGGATGATATTCCTCCAGACGTATCTCATGGGAGGCTTGGGGCCCTCCTTCTCACGGTAGGTCTCATCAAAGATATCATCTACCATGCCCCTGGCCGCTGCCAAGTCCTCGTGACTGAGTAAGTCCTTCTCCATGACGGCATCCCCATTCTTGGTCACCCGGGAGGTGACAGTGCCGACGGTGGTGGTGCTGGAAGCGGAGGAGAACTCCTTGGAGAGGTGGCAATGGATGTTTTCGAGAAAGGAGAAAGGGAAAACAAAACAAGAAATCGGTGGTTACAAATGTGGGAAGCTGCAAGATGCACAAGTAGGCTGGCAGTACCACGACTCGCAGCCTGCAGTTTCCCTGGCAGGCTCCATTTGTTCAGCTTAGCCCCTGGCACCAAGAACAGCCACTCCAGCCCCACCAAGGGATGGCCTGCAAAACGGAGAAGGCCTGTTCTTTCCTGGGGGAGGAGGTGAATGGCAGGCACCATGCGGAAAGTAAAGAAAAAGTCTTGAAAGCCAGTCTTTTATCCACCAGTGGCTTTGGTGAGTTCTTTTGCAAGCTGCAAGGATTTTCATTTTCCTTCAGTTTTATTAGTGGGCGTTTTTAAGGTGGGTTTGCAGTCTGGGCATGTGCACAAGCAGGCAACAATAAAGGAAACCTTGTGAATGAACAAAGAGGTGGGAGAGAAATATGATCTGAAATATGATTTTATTTTCAATTGTTGGGCTGCTCCTGACCTCCTATGTCTTTGTGTCACCCCACTAGGGATCACAAGGGAGCATCGGGAAGCATCCAGGGGGGGTTCCTCTGGGGGGACTCTTCACATCCCCGTGCCTCACCACCTGGGCTATGATGCAGCAAGACCTCATGCAGAGACCAGTCAGACCTGCAGCTCCTATTTCACAGCTGCCGTTGAGCCTCTTATCCCTCTCCCATTTTTCCACCCACAGGCAAACTGAGGCAAGGGAAGACAACCCCGTGAGCTGAGGCCACCAGTGCAGGGATAGGAAGTTTTAAGGAGCAAGCTCGTTGGGTCTGGCTCCCGGCTCCCTCCTGTAACCATGACACAACATTCCCTCTCCACATGCTTGTTTGCCCTGGCGCAGTGACAGCCCGCCCGAGCAGGCACGCATGACGAAAGGCGCAGGCAGGACTGACCCTAATGAGACAGGTCACTGAACCCTGAATCACCGATTTCCATCTCCATCCTGACAGCCACATGTTTGCTGGCGCTCGCAGCCCTTCCTCGGGCCCGAGCCCAAGCACACGCCTGGGCTCGACCCCAGAGGTGCCGAGCACGTGGGACATGGCTGGTGGGGGCACGCTGCCCCGGCCTGCCTCCTGCCTGAAGGCCATGGCCCTGCACTGCCTGCTTCCTCGGGCAGACAGGCCGTGAAGCCCCCCGGCAGGAGCAGGAGAGACAGGGTGGTGGGGGAGGCCGCGGCAAAGCCAGGAGCCTGCAGCCGGGGAGTTCCTTTCCAGACAGAAACCTTTCGCAAATCAAAAGCAGATTGAACCCCAGGCACTCAGGATTCGTGAAAGACCACCGCTCTGCCATGGCCTAGTTTCCTGAGGGAGACATTAAAATCAGGCCAGGCAGCTTACGTGGCCACCCCAACTCCTCCCTTTCCCAAGGGTAGAAACTAGAGGGTTACAGACATACCTTCCTGCGGGGAGGAGCTGGTAAAGCTGGGAGATTCCCCACATTTAGGAAGTAAAATGATTGCTACATGAGGAGCTCTCTAAGTTTTTCCTTCTGGAATTGAATGTATCCCAGTGAGAAAGGAAAAATCTTGGATACTACTGAGCACCCTGATGTTTCCAGTGAACCCAGGCACTGCTGAGCACAGGACCAGCCACCTCGGCATCCCACAGGCCATCCCTCCCTGCTTTTCTATTTAACATCAGTCTGAGAGCGTGATATACCAATCTGCTGGAGAATTCAGCAATTGCCCCAAAAAGAGCCATGAGAAATGGCTTCTAGTCCGGCGATTAGACAAGCAAAAGTCCTGCCTGTTCCGAAGTGTCAGATATTCTCGTCTGACATTTTGGCAGGAAGGCAGTTTTCTTCCTTGGCTGGGAGACAATCTACCAAAAAACCTAAGACTTGTCTATGCAGGAAAAATTCCCAACAGAGAGCTGGTGGTATAATTAGACGGGTAACTCTCCCCATATGGACATGCTGCTTCCAGAGTAAGAATGTGGGGTTGGAGTTGCATTTTTTCTCCTCCATGATAGCTTATGTCACTGTCAGAGTTACACGGGAGCAGAGGAGGAGGGAGAGTGCAAAGGAAACAGCAGAGAGGAAAAAAAATTGTTCTTCCAGCATCGCAGTAGCCACATGAGGAATTTTACCAGCATGCCTTTGCTGCTAGAATTACCTTGATATAATTGAACTGGTCATTTCTCACATGTAAACTAACCTTAAATCAGAAGGGCTATAAAACAGCTGTGAAATTCAGCTCTACCTTTACAGCCTTGATGAGGGGGGAAAGGGAGGGAGAAGTGGGCAGCTATTTAGCTGGAGACCAGGGAAACAAGGAGAGAAGAAAGGATTTTTATTCCCTTATGGCCACAGTAGCTCTGGCGGCTCCTACCAAGGAAAATGGGATGGGAATTGATCTGGGGTCTACAGATGAGAGGGGGAGGGAGCCAACTAAATCATTTTCATGAGCTCTCCCTCCTTTCTGAATGACTTGGCAGCTCTCATCTGCAGAACAGATGTGCTCCCCCATCTCCACACCTCCCCACATACCCTACCAGCACCGAACACTCAATAGGTGATCCTGGCAACCAGCCAGCACTACAACCAGCTGCAGCTCAAAGGCTCCAGTGCTGGGTTCAGCCGAGGGGCCCCAGGGCACTGAATCTCAGGTCCACTGTATTTAAATATGCCCAACGTGACCCAGGGACAGGATTCTTCCCAGCCTCTAGGATATGCCCCAAAGTACACGTCAAGACCAAGGAACGTGGTCTGAGCACACTGTCCTTGGCATCCATTTCGGGTGGTGAGAAGAATACAATTATTTACATCACAGCATCCCTGGAAGGTCACAGCACCTGCACAAAAGGATGGGGAAAGACCCTGCGTGCTGGTGATAGGCAAGGCAGTGGGGCTGTGGTTTACCTCCCACTCCTTGGCACAGGCAGAGGTGGAAAGGATGAGAACACAAGAGTAGAAGCATCAGGATCAGCCCCTGCTTCCCCTCGGGCAAAGGGTGATAGCCAGAAGGCAAAATATAAAAATAATAATACAAAAAAAAAAAATCTCCATCTCTTCCTGTTGCTCGGTTGTTATTCAGACTGTCTTATGCCAAAAATGGGCTGTCTCCCCATTGTATGTTTGCTTGGCTCTGGCAATGCAGACACAGTCATTCATTTCATCTGGGCAGCTGGCCACTTTCACCTTGCGTCTGTCCTAGAGACGCTCCCTGCTGCAACATTTGGCTTAAGAACGCTGTTAAATAAAAGCCCTTTCTTTCGGAAAAATAAATAAAAATCACAGTCTGAGCACTACCAAAACCCCACGACCTCACGCCGCAACGGACCTTCCTCAACAGCCCCGATCAGCAGGCTTGGATCGATGTTTTTAAAACAAGCCTGAATTTTCTGCTCACTTCATCCGAGGGTGCTCCCACCTCCCGGAGCCCTCTCCGGGGAGATAACCCCAGCGGCGGAGGCCCCCGCTCCCTCCGCCACCTCCCCACGAGCCTCAGGCGCGCACCGATCGCCTCGCCCGGCGATGGCCGCGCACATCGGCGCTCATACGAGTGCGCACGGACACGCGTGGCTGCCCACGCCGCCGGCAGCAGCAGCGCAGGAAGGAGGCTGCGAGGAAGGAGGCCGGGGCGAGGCCGAGACAAAGCAGCGCGGCGAGGCGCGGGGCCGCCCGCAGCTCCGCGCTTACCTCCTCCTGCAGCAAGTGCGCAGGCATGGGGCAGGGCTCGGCTCCTCGGCGGCGGTGCGCGGATGTCCCCGACGGCTGCGGGACTCTGCCTCCTGTCGGCCCCCTCGCCCGGCGAGCTGTGCGGCTGGGGAGGCGGGTGCGGAGCTATTTAAGCGGGGCCGGGCTATCCACGCCCCGGCCTCCCGGTGACCCCCTGCCCGCGGCGGAGATGCGCGGGGTCAGCGCGGCGGGCGGCGAGGCGAGGCGCGGTGGGGGCCCGGCTCTCGGCGTGCCCGGGAGGGGAGGCGCGGGGGGGCGGGGCGGGGGGCGGGAGGAAGGATGCTGAGGAAGAGGAGGATGGCGAGGGCCAGGCAACTCGCATGATGCCTGGCTGCTTTTTTTTTCCTTTTTTTTTTTTTTTTTTTTTTTTTTTTTTTTTTTTAATCCTCCCTCCCCCTCGCGAGCCGATTGGCTGCGGGAAATTTGGTGCCACCTCGGCTTGCCCTCGCCATTGGCTGCCCGCAATCTGCTGTTCGCTCCCCGCGGCGCGCACCCTGCGCGCCCGCTGCTGCACGGCTCCGCGCACGGCTCCGCGGGGAGCGCGGCCCGGCCCCGGCCTGACGCGGGGGATGCTGCGGGTCCCCCGGGGGGCTCAGCGCCGGCAGCCGCCCCCCCTTGCGTCCCCTCCGCTGGGGCACCCCAGGGGTGGAGGGCTCCGCCGGCATCCCCATCCCCGGCTGGCGGCAGGGTGCTGTGGGGAAAGAAGGGGCTTCACCCCAAAACAGCTCCTCGGTGTAGGGATCTCTGCGGGGAGCATTATGTATATATAAATATATATATATCGTATGTTTTTTTGCAAAGAAAAGTACATTCGCAACTGTGTGTCTGGATGTGCATGTGTATTTGTATGGGTGTTTGTCCTGACATGCACAAAGAGTCTGAAAAACGTTGGCTGTAACCTTTAAAAATGAATCCTGGCTATTTTCTGCCAAAAAACAGTCCCTTCTGGTGGAGGGTGGAAGGAAGAAAGAAAAAAAAAAAAAGCAGTTCACTTGATATCAGTTATTTTCCATAACAAGTTTCTCGCCAGCCCCAGTAATACCAGTAACAGGGAACCCAGGCTGTTTCCCAGGGAGACCTTCCCCATTAAATGAAGAGGAGGGCACTTCAAATAAAATCTTGGTGGCTGGGCTTGCAGGCAGCTCTCCTAACCCCACCAGCTGGACACCATGCCAGGCTCCCTGAGATGTTTAGCAAGGCCTGGGGTGTTCTAGTGCCATTACCCCAACCAGGGCACGCTTCAGCTCCTTCCCCCAGTCATGGTGTGTTCCATGCTCAGTCACTGCCCACCCGTGGCACACAAGTCACCCTGGAACAGAAATGTCAAAAGCCATGCTGAAGTGTGCCCGTATCCCCTGAGCCACATCCTATGCAGGCAGCTATCCTGCAGCCATGGAGCCGACCACACAAGGTGCAGACTGACAGCCACGTCCCTGCAGAGTCCATCCCGGGCTGATCCTGCTCACACACAGTGGGGCTGATTCAGTGGCAGCTGTCAAAAGTGAGCTGCATTGTAATCACTGGGAGGGAAAAGTGATGCTGAAAAATAACAGTAGGCCAGTTGTTCTCTGTTCTAGAGGTATCTGGAAAAGGGAAAAATGTGTCTCTCCTTTTTCATTTCACTGTGATGAATGAAGAGGTCTGAGAGGGGTCTGTGGTTTAGTTTTACGTTAGAAAATTGAGTCTTGCCTACTCTCAGACACAGGACTGAAAGAGAGAGCCCACATAAGAAGACACTCCTAGACAGTGAAAGCTGGCATGAGTCAGAAAGGGAATTGTAACCATGTCTTAAGACTCTCCCTTAAATGTTGGTTAACAATGGTGATGGTTACTGAACACTGGGGAGAAATGGTGTTTTAGTTAAGGATGCTACTTTCTATATGAGTGTTGGCAGAACCATAACCCTAAGGAAATAAGACTGCTACTATCTTCAAGGGAAAGAAAACAACAAGAACAATAAACAGCAAAACAATGAGATAAATATAGAAGAAAAAAAAGAATAAGGTGATGTTTGTTGATTAATATATATATATATATAACACCTCGTGCCCCATGGTGAAAATAATCTCAATGTCACGAAGCAAGTTGAGAACTGGAAATGCTGCTGGTTGATGAAAAGGAGGTTTCTGGGGATTCCAGGTTTGTGATTTAGCAGATACCCAGACCCACTGGGGCCTTTTCCTTTCCCACCAGTTCTGTTCTTCAGAAGCAAAGCATGGCTAAGGGGAACTTAACAGGGCGAACAGACTTTGCCATCCTCTAAAATCAGCACTGTGCCTGCTCCCAGCCGGCAGGGCTGTTATCTGAACAAACCACCAGAATTATCCTTGCCAGATGGTCCCGGGAGGTGACCATCACATCCTTTTCTTGCCTCCCGATCCCGATGGCAAGGCTGGGGCACGGACACCTGGGGGGACAGATTGCCCTCCCGTGCCGTGCCGAGCCGTGCCGTGCCGAGCCGTGCCCGCCACGCTCCCCCTGGCGGAGAGCTGCTGCCTGGAGGGGAGGGCGAGGGCAGGGAGGTGAGGCTGGGGGTCCAGCTAAGGGTGGCAGCCCCCTATCCCCTGCCCAGTGCATGTGCAACTCTGCAACACCAGGCTGGAAAGTGGCCACATGAGACTCGGAGATGTAACCTGCTGGGCTGGAGCAGCCCCGCTGCCTCCCTGGAGTGGGGTCTGGGGGCAGGAGGGTCTGGGGGCAGGGAACTTGCATCTATTGACAGGCTGGTCTCCTGCAGGTTCTGCCTCAGCTCTGCTTCTCAAGGCTTGAGACAAAAGGGGTGATCGACGGGCAGCCCAGGTGGGATATTTCTAGCACACATACAGCAATAATGCGTAAAACTGGGCTTTTCCTGCACCTGTTTGTAACTTTGCCCCCCTTCGGGGGAGAGCTGCCCAGCTGAGCCTTCAGCAGAAGCATGTCACTGGTGGAGTTCACCAATGCTTCAGGAAAGATTCAGCTTTAGTCATTGTCCCCAGGAAACTGATTCAAATCTTCTGCATCTGGTGACTGCTGCCTAAGGTCATGGTCTTCTATAAATGCGTTGATGCAATGCCAGAGCCGGGGCACTGGGCAGTGAGGAGCAGCAGCTGTACCACGGGCAGCACAGACCCTGAACTTCAGCACAGACTTTCTTCAAACCTGCACGGTGCCTACGTGAGGCTGCTTGCACCTTCCTGAGAAGTCCTCCCCATGGAGGCCAAGTCAAGGCATTGTACCACAGAAAAGTATCTTGCAGACTACTTTTTGTCAGCAGGTCTCAAAGTGGGTTATCAAGGCTGGGGAAAGAGAAGCACAAACCGTCAGCAGTGCCACCAGTCACAGTCTGTGAGCAGTGCCCTTATGAGAAAGTGGTTGCATCTCTCTCATGGGATGCACTAACCAACCTGATTTTCCTACCATAGTGCCACTGGCAGGATGTAGAAAACTATTTCATCAAAACATTCTCCTTCCCCCTCAAAAAAAAATAAAATAAAAATAAAAATAAAAAATTTAAAAAAGTATTGCTTTTCCACACAGCAGTAAGTTTTGCAATAAGATTTTGTCTGGTGTTGACATCTTGGAAATTTTGGTGAATCTCCTCAGTTACCCCCTCCAAAAGTGTTGAAAAACCACACGCAGCAAAACTTGCTGCAAGGGCTTTGCAAGGTTTGTTTCATGTTGTTTGTTTATCTTCTTTTACAGCATTCCCTGCCCCCCATCCCCACCCCCTTTTTTTTCTACTTCATCACTGGCAGTTGAAATAAAAAAAGGAAGAGAATCAAAGAAAGAGAGAACAAGCTGAAAACTGGGGAAAGAGCTGACCCCTTCTCCTCTGCCAAAAAATAAAGGTTTGCAAGAATTATCCCAGGACTATTTTCTGCATCTCTTGCATTGTTTTCCTGAAGAAGTATGAAGCAATTCAAGCTTTAGAGCTTTTTTTTTCTAGGGATAGGAGAATTATGCCAGGACCTTTAATCCAAGGAGAAGTGCAGGGGTGGTTTATTGTCATTTCATCGCTTCTGCTTTCTTCCTCCTCCCTCCCCTCATACAGAATCTGCCCTTCAAAGGCATCGAGCCTTCTGTGCAGAACAGATGAATGCCAGAGTGGTTCACCACTGGCTGCCAGCAGTTTCATGGGTTAATTGTTCCCCAGGTATTGACAGGGGTGTGCAGTTATATGTTGCAGAGAAATGAGGTGATGGCCCCCAGCTACAGAATGAGTTGGGACAAGACCCAGCTCAGACTGCAGGGTTCAGCATGAACACCTGCGTGAGGATAAGGTGGTGGCAGCTGCAGGTCTGCCAGGATTGTCAGCTCCAGGAACTCAGAACCAGGAATCAGACCCAGCTCGTTGGGTTGCCATCCTGGTTTAATGTTGCTTTGTCCCCATGCACTCCCTTTTGGAATCTGGTGTCCCTGGGCTGTATTTACACATACATACTCCTCCTTGGACAGGAGAGGTGGCAAATGGCCTTCCTCTTTGAAATGGAAAGCTAAGACTGTGTATTCACCTGGCTCCAGAAAACAGGGAATTGAGGAGTCTAATATCATGGCATTCCTCAAAAGTGAGATTTATGTCTATATGAGCTGGCATCACCTTGCTTGCTTGCTTTCTTCAGGCTTGCCCTCTCCTTAAAACACCATCTGCTGCTCCATAAATTCAGTGGATCCCACAGATCCCTGAAGATCCCCTGCTCCGTCCTCTCCCTTCAGGCATGGCGATGTTCAGGGTCCGTTAGCTGGGCTCTTTAGCTAACAGCTGCTCTTGGGTAGCTCCCTGAAGAGAAGCAGTGGCCAAAGCCCCAGCTGCTTTCGCACTACGGCCTGCAGAAAGGCTGGGGCTGAAAGAAGCTGGTGCTCACTTTGCCACCCTGCTGTGGCTCAGTGAGGGATGTGAGGTTAGAGGGAGGGGATGACGTCCCAAAAATCACTACTCTCTGATTGCCAGGGTCAGAAGGGAAAGCAGATGTAATTCAGGTGACGGACCATGCCTCCAGGCTGTGACCAGGATGGCTGAATTCCCTGCACTGGTGCAGAAATCTTATCAGCACTGAGAATTAGGCTGATAACAGGATGATGACTGCGATAGGGTGCTTATCTCTGCACTTTGTCCCATCCCTTGCCACCCGAGCCGGTGCCAGCCCCCCCAACCCCCCGCCCATCCTCCTCCCCTCCTGTTGCCCCAAACAGGCTTTGCTCCCAGCCCTTGGGCTGCCAGCAGCAAGAACCCAGCCGGTATTGTCTAAACAGGGCCATACAATGGGCAGCATTGTTGACACTGGATTTTTGCCCTCATTAAAGATGACCTCACAGCCCACCCCTTGGCCACTTCAGCCATCCCCTCGGGACTGTAAGGCTGTCTTTTGAACTCGGGTAAATAAATTGGGAGGGGAGGGGGAGAAAGGGATGTGGAGCAGAGGAACACAGCAGCCTTTGTGCTGCCACCCTCTCCTCAGCACTGGTGCTCTCTGGTGTCTTTCTACCCACAGCAGACATGGCAGGCCAGGTGCCAAGGAGCCAGCATGCTGAGTGCCCTTCTCCACCCTCCCCAGCCTGTGATCACTGCGACACCCTCTGTGATCCTGCAGCCTCCTTTCTGGATATTTTCTGGACATCTCTCCTTGTCCCAGTCATTTCAGCTGTCCTTCCTCCTCCAGCCTTTCTGTGCCTCCCTGCCCACACCTCCTGCCCCTTCTCTTTAGGCTGAGACCATCCTCTCAACCATCTCCTGCTGCCAGCAGACATACCCTCATAAAGTGAAACTGGTGGGCTGCCCTGAGAACATATACATGCTGCCAGGATGAGCAGGAAGGACAGTGGGCGAACCTGCTGGATCCTCATCCCATTCTTCCCCACTCTACACTCGGAAGGTAGCACTCAAAGAAAAACAACCCAAACCTCAAAGATGGGGTGTGCCTCTTCCTGTCTGCCACCCCCAGCTGCCTACATCTATACTTCAGTTTCCTTTAAAGTGAATGTTTTGTTTCCTCTTCAGCAATGGGTCTAGAGCAGAGACCTGCCTTTATGTTCCTCCAGTGGGCAGCCCTCATGCCCTTCCTCTGTCTCTTCATTTATCCTGGTGAAAAGCTATGTCTTGGGAGCAGATGTAGGAGGAAGCTACTGGCTCAACACAAACTCTCCGGAATGCTGCAGTTTCCCAATATGTGGTTTTATTACCTAGAGCTGCCTTTCCTGGAATATTTACACACATACAGCATTGTGGCTAGAGATGGGATAACCAGAAGATATTCATACCATGAGTTTAGTGCTCTTCCTTTCCCCACTCAGAGGATGAGGGCCAAAATGGCCTTTAGATCATTATAACATTATTTGGTTGTGAAATGTGCCAGCAAATGCCAGCATTTGGCCACCAACTTTGCATTAACCCAACACTAACAAAGCTATGGTGGGACCCCACAGGTATTTCGAGGATTAGAGAAGTGTCTTGATTTATGCTTCATTATCTCCATCCACACCAACTCTTTGGTAAAGCAAGCCAAATAAAAGGCATCGCTCCTCACAGCCAAACAGATGAGGATCAGTGGTTCAAGGTACAAAGTCCTCATCTGCTTCCAACCAGCCAGCACTAACCAGGCTGCAACCCCATGACTATGGTGCAGCTGGCCTTCTCCACTGCCCTCAGCTACTCCCAAAAACAAAGCTTAATACTATAAGCAAGGAGAGCACAGCTGAGCTCTGCCAGAGCAACCCCAAATTTGTGCTCAGCCAGCACAGGCAAGTGGCTTCTCTCATCTTTTGTTTTGCCCTTTTTTTTTTTTTTTTTACTGCCTATAAAACGGGGGTGGTACTCATGTGCTTTGTCACATTCACAACCGAAAATCCCTGACAGTTCCCACCTGAGCAGAGTGCCTCCCCACCGTGACTTGTGACAGGCTGCAGCAGTGTGCACGACTGGCCACGGAAAGGACATTCGGAGTCCTCAAGGAGAGAGGTGCTACAAGCTGCTACACTTCTGTCCGGGAACATTTTTAGGTTTGCTTGCTGGGAATGAAGCCCTTACCTGCCTGCCTGGTTTTGCTGCCTTTCCAGGTCTTTGAAGAACCTGTCTACCCTGTCTCCTTTAAAGAATGGAGCTGGAAAACACACTCTTCCCTTTCCACATTCATTTCCTCGCTTAAAGAAAAGGGCTGCAGACATGTGGGATCATGTCAGTTTTGGAGGGTAATATGCCCCAAGTTAACTAGTTGATTGTGTTCTGAGTGATAATAGGGGGAGAGATCTGTTGCAAGTGTAAAAGAAATCCTCAACAAGTAGCACATAAGTGACTCTGCAGCCCATTATCTACTCCCAGTTATTTCTGATCACTTTTTTAAAGCCTCCTCATTTTGTCTCTTAAGTCTTGTGACAGCATCAAGATAGAATTCCCATTCAAAAAGTCAAATTTACAAATAGTTCTCACAAAGTCTGGACCTTATAGCACTGGAGAGCTGTGGCAGATGACAGACCACCACATGCATTCACACATTCACGCAGTGGGCATTTGGCACGTTCTGGAAGGTATGCTTTTTCTTCCTCCGTGCTTTGTTTGGGTCATATTTCCACAGGATTCAGGTATAAACTTCAAGAACCCATATGGGCACAGAAATTACTTTAACTTTCTCTAGCTGATAAGGACAGGCCTTTTTATCCATGAGTCTTTGACAAAAGAAAGTAAGGTAAAGGCAAAGTAGCAGAGTTGCTATCTTCACTGTGACTTTTGATCTAGAGTTACACAACATTGTCAGAGCTGTTCTTTCCCTCCTAGCTTTACCTAAATGAGGATGGTTTGCAGAGGTTTTGGGAAAATGTGCTATGAGCCTACACTTACAGGTTGCTGGAACAGCACTGGGATCCAAAAATGCAGTAGGGCTGCTCAGTTTCCCTACTGATGTATGTGATGGAAGAGCTTCCTACTTCTGTGGACTAGGAAGAGTGCAAAACATGTTGGAGGTCACTCTGCTTAGATTTCCAATAAGATCTTGGCAAATGTGATACGTGAACTGAAATAAATAGGATGCAACTCACTAAACAAGTACAAAGTTCTAGCTTGAGGGGGAAGAGACTCAACTGCCCAAACCTACACTTGGAGGGCAGTTTGGTGAGATAGCTGCTCTAGAGTTAAGGGTCTGAGGCAACAGTGAAGCATGTGTTCAAAACCTTGTGCAACTGGGAGCAGAGCAAGCTGTAGATGTATATACAGTGGCATAGGAAAGGCACATGGAGTAACCATCTGGTTCTGCTTGGCATTGGGAACACCTTAGCTCTGAGGTTTTTCTCTGTTTATCCATTGTGTCACTCTGCTTTTTCTTTTTAGTCTGCTGGCTCTGTACTGTGTCTTGGGAATAACAACTCTGTAAAAGGAATTACATATAAAGATTAACCTTCCTGAACACACACACACACACACACACACACACACAAATAACACAGAGACAGAACTCAGGAAAACTTACCCTGTCCTGCCCCAGCAAAGCTTCATTTGCACATGAGATATTGACATGAGCAGCTCTGGGAGATGCCTGTCAGGATGGCACCACTCAAACCACTACTAAGGGACTGCAATGTCCCCCCCACTGAGCAAGTCCCCATCTGATCACAACTTCTGAAATATTCTGAGACCACCCCAAAGGGACCCTGGGACACCAGCTAACAGGTCTTAGTGCTGGGGTAGGATGAGTCTGGAAAGTGCTGGAACACAGATAACAGCTGGCTGGTGTGCCAACATGCAGCGTGGCCAGTGTAGGACCTGGACTTGTCTTTCACCACCTCTTTCTCAATCGGTCAAGAGCCGGCTCAACCAGGTGATTGGCTTATCCCTGAATATTAAGCACATGTAGCATCTAAGCCTAACAATGATGCCAGCCTCTTAAAAGGCACTTGAGCTCTTCTTATTTTTCTACCTATAAAATGGGATACTTATGGATTATATGGAATTACATGATTGGGAATGAATAAACACAGAGTACTGTGCAACACAGGACTGTGAAGGTCGAGTTTATGTTCTGTGGAAAAATGATCTTAATCTAAAAAATATTTTGGTTAGAGAAATGGGATGGACAGAGGTAGGAAGGTGGCGAATCATTTGCAGCTTTTGAGGAATCCACTCCTCTGCTCTCTCGCCACGACTTGGCCAGCACCATCAGCCTGACAATCATGGGAGTGAGCTCCTCAGGACATGCCGGGACAGAACTAGGGCAGCTCTTTGGTGCCCAGAGTCCCTGCCTCAGTTTCCAAAGGTGCCTGGATTCCTCACTCTGTATTTCCATGCTGGGGCTTGTTGCTGGATCTCAGGATGTCCCTGTCCCTTATGTGCAGGGACCCACCTCTTCCCTGGTGCTGCTGGATCTATCATAACCATTTCTTGCACCCTTGGGGACTGTCTGTTACTCCTCTTCAGCATGTGGGTGCTAACATTAGTTTCGGCAGGGGGGAAAAAACAGCACCAAAATGTTATCAGGTGACACCTGGAGGAAGAGGAGAGAGACAATCCTGAAGCAGGTGTCAGCGACACGTGAGATTTTGCTCTGGAGGTCCCTGATCTCAGCGTATCTTATCTCTAAAGCTTGCTCTGGGCATGACAGGAACAGGCAGGGGTGGGTTGCCCTAGCCAGGTGAGAGTTACGTGATAGCTAACCAGTGCTGTGGATGCTAGTTTGAACTCTTAATCCAATTTTACCCCCCAGTCCCGTCCCTTGTGCTGCAGCATGTGAACAATGTGCAGGAAGCAGTAGCCTGCCAGAGAAAGCCTTCCCAGGTGGAACAAATTGCATTTGCTTCACCCCAAACACTCGCACTGATCCTCATAGACTATTGATAGCCAAGTGCTGTGCCTGGCTCTTGCACAGGATTTGCTGCCTTTCACATTGTTGGCAGATGTCTCTAGCTCTGTCCTGGCAATGATAGGATGGGTTTTGCTGGCACTATGCTGGCTCTGCCCGTGTTGCCTTTATTAACCAAGGAGATAGAGTGGGTAATAATTGAATGAGTTTGGCAGAGGACAACACCAAGCTGATTTGGGAAGTGAGTGCTGGTGAGATTGTGGTTCCCAGGGCTTGTGGCTCCTGTGAGATGTGGTCCCAGGCAATAAGAACCAATTTAGAAGAGGGCCATGAAGGCAGGAGCAACCAGCTGCACAAAGGGGACAAGTCTGCAAATGCACAGGCATCTGTTCTGTGCTGCCTGGCCCAGGAGGCCTTGTGGAGCCACAGCTGGGCACAAGTCAGCAGTATACCAGGGGGTTGCTAAATAAGCTCATAAAGCTTGGGCTGTGGCACTAGGACCATCAAAGGTCACCCTGTGGAGTCATTCTGCTATTGTGAAGGTACCAGCTGAAGAAATGTGTCAAACAGTGGGCACCATGCCCTCGGGGTGAGTTTGGGGGGCAATCTAGGAGGGAGGGAGGAAAACAGGAAGGGATGCACGGTGTGTGGTTAGCCTGAAAGGGCCAGCAGGCGGTGGCCAAAGCAGAAATGAAGGGAGGCAAGGACAAGGCAGAAGGAGACAATAATCTGAACATTTTCTTCACTGAACAAGGGGGAATGGGGCTATGTTGCAGCAGAACAGAATTAGACCAGGCCTAACTTGGGCTCACAAACCATGCTCATCCTGCTGTGATGGTGGTGCAGCCTGTGCCTCCCTCCAGGCATGGGCTTGTGGCGGGGGAAACGAGGGGAAGAGGTGGTTTGTCGTCACTCAGAAGTGCCACCTCAGCCCCAGACCTGCCTGGGAACAAGGACACCCCTGAGGACAGCCTCTTGGACAGCAGCGGTTTGTCTTCATGTGCATTTTGGGCAGCATGGGCTTTGCCACGTGTGCACCACAGCTCTGGGCCATGCCACATCTTGCAGCGCATCCACGTGAAGGGCCAGTCACGGTAGGAAAACAGCCGCCGGGCACACTGTGGAGGAGCACACTGTGACGGCTTGGCCCACAGCTCACGAGCTGATTGTGCGTGCTCGGGCGGCCTCAGGTGCGGGGCTGGCGTCTGAGGGCCCTCAGGTGCGCGGCAGGCGGCCGGGGGCCCTCAGCTGCGGGGGCCGCGGCGGGAGGACGGAGCGCGGCTGCCCCCCGCTGGCCGAGCCCCGGCGGTGCCGCCGCAGCCCCACAGCTCGGATGCGATGCTCACAGAGAACTTCAAACATTGGGGGGGTGGAGGGGAAGAAACTGAGAAGCATATTTGGTCCGTTGGCTTCTGCAGGGTTGCCAAATCCCAGCAAAAAATGGAGGCATAAGACTGCAGCTCTCAGTGTCCCACAGGGATTTCAGTTGCTGAATTGCACCCCGGTCAGGGAGCAAGTGTCTCAGGTGGTCTGGACCCAGACTGCTGAGGGATTTGGACACCATCCTTGGAGAACGCATCCTGAAAGGCAGAAAAGGCCTGATGCTCCCAGAGAGCTTCCTCAAATAAGGCAGCCCTGTGAATGTAAGGTGTCTCCTGGCTCAGCACGTGCCAGCTTGTAGGCAAGAGTCGCGTGCAGTAAATTCTTTTAGGAGCTGCCCAGCAAAACGAGGTTGTCACACTGAGTATGAGAGCTTTACTGAATTCTCAAACGTGTAATCAGTGAGTACAATAAAAACCAATGCAGTGCAAATAATATCCAGTGAAACCACACGGTGTTTTAATGTAAGATTTACTGTACATAAACTGAAAAGAGTAGAGGCCTTACCTATACCTCAGACTAAATGCTTAAGTACTGGTGTGTCTGAAGGTAGGAACACCAGCAGAAACACAAGTGCATAACAAAGGGAACAACATCACAACAGAGACATTCTTTTACCAGTTTCTCATTATATGTGTTACTCCATCAGGCAAGTGGATGTAACTGTTCTCCATCATGCTAGCAAAACGGGTGGCAAGTCCCAGCTCTTCCTACTTCTGTAGATTTAAATTGCTCTTTGCGCTACCTTATCATAGAAGCATACCACATCATATTAGGTCTTACAAGAAGATGTAAGACTTCATGTAGGAGTTTGCTGATGTTGCAGTATTACTGTTGGTCAAGTGGCTTTCTTTGTGGAAGCTTCTCTATACAATGGAGCATAGAGAGCAAGGCAGCAAGCTGATCCAAATGGGTGGGATCTGGTCAGCATGCAGGTAGTTTTGGGGCAGCTTTTTGGTTATCAGAAGCACGGGGGGCAATTTTAGCTTTGCCTTTGTGGTGCAATTTAATTGGTGTAGAAAGCTAATCAGCAATGGGCTTTTGCAAGTGTTACTGCCATACATTTAGAAGTAAGAAAGGTGCTTGAGCTAAACCATCAGAAAGGACACAGTCCTCTAAGCTGCAAGGTGGGAGGGATGTAAAATCTGCTGCCTCACAGCCTCTGAGTGCTTTGAGTGCTTCTCCTCTCAGTCCCATGACACAGCAGATGGTCGAGCCTTGTTCAAAAGGTTCAAAAGTAAACGCTGAGGTGCCTCAGAGAGGGTCAGCAGAGTGGGGCTTCGGACTTCAGACAGGGGACAGTACCAGGGGGCTTCAAAGGGAAACACCGAGGTACCTCAGAGAGGGGATAGCAACGGGGTGCTTCAATGGGAAATACTGAGGTACCAACAAGAGCGGGCAGTACCGGGGCAGCATTAGCAGGAAACACTGAGGTAGCTCAGAGAGGGGGTGCCACTGGAGGGGGGGAGTTCAAAGGGTAATGCAGAGGTACCTCTGAGGGGATGGTGGGGCAGAAGCCCTGAAGCACCTCAGATGGGTCAACAAATTGTTTTGGATAGAAAATACTAATGTAAAATATGGGAGAATGGCAAAACTGTAATTAGGCTTCCTAGAATGTATGTAGAGTTGCAGTAACTTGGCTTTGGGAAAGAAACTTTGAGGAAACTCTACTATGGGAAAAGAAGCTCACATCTACAATATAGCCCTGCACATGCAATTTTAACTTTGCAGTTCTTGTAGCAGTGTTTGGCTTCGGTGAGGCTACTGTGTGTTCGTCAGCAGTTGCTGTAGTGTGGACTCTTGAGGAGAACGTGAAGCTTTTCATGCAGGAGCTGGTAGTGTTGTTGTGGGGGTCCTCATGCAGGTGTTTGATGTTGGAGGAGTACTGCAGGAATAGTTTACTTTGTGAAGGCGTGTCTATGAGATGCAGTAGAGGGCGTAAGAGCGGTCTAATGTGAAGGGATGAAATCTGGTGAGTTCCCAGGTAGGTCTTGAACTGTTTGTTGTTGGTTGGACAGTTGGTGTGTGAATTAGGTGTAGCATAGAATGCAAAGTTGGCATTGCCTGTGTGGTGTAATTGCATAGGTGTGGAATGCTAATCAGAAGTGGGCTTTTGAGAGTGACCCTAACACTCACAAATCATCTGGCTGCTTCAGACCTTTTCCCTCACTGTAGCAGGGCTGAGGAAGCCCAGACATGACTGCAGTGTTACCAGACCCCACTGGAGTATGACACTGCAAACTTGAACATCACAAATTCCAGAGAAAGAATAACAAAGGTGGGTAAACCTGGTATCAAATGATAAGATTCTTATACGGATGGTGAATTCTCCTCTGTCCAGGAAGACCAGGGTATTTCTGGTGCTATTTCACCTATTTCTAAAATTACGTTTTTGATTGTATTGCACATTATCAAAATAAAGCTGCTTTTTTTCCATGCTTAATTCTTATCACATGATAGTAACCAGAAATAATAGAGATACTCAAGTTCATCCTAGCTGAACTGGAAGAAAGGTAGCAGGGGTGTGGTCTGTTTAGTGAAAACAAAAACAAATGTACCATCTCATTACCTTTGAGAGTATTTTACTCTGATTAATTCATTCTCAATGTACTGTGTATAATAAGGCATTTAAGTTCAGAATGTCCCTTTGCAGAATTAAGGAAATCAGATAAGGTTCCTCCTTTTATCATCTTAAGCCTATATTACATTCTCCTGTTACCAATTTTAAGGGCCCACCTTTCTCCCAATTAAAGGGCACAGTGACTGTTGTGTCGTTGGGTAAGGAGGGGTGTGGAGCTGGCAGAGGGGATGGATTGCAGACACCAAGCAAGGGGCACTTGAGGTGCACCAGAATTGTGGTGTGAAGTAAGTAAAACAGGGCACCACAAGCCAGGAGTGGGGCCAGCTCCTTCCTTTTGAGGTTGGGGGTTGGCTGTGGCTGTAGTATTTTGAGTTGGGGCATGACCTCAAGCAGCGCTGCCATGGGAGAGGTACTGTTTCTATTAACATCAGCTTTAAAATCAAGAATGGTGAGAACCTGACATTCACTGCTAAAGTGCATGAATCTAACAATTCCATAACAGAACACATTCTTTTACATAAATTGTTTGCTATCTTGGATATCTACTATGTTGGAGGATTTGTTTTTTAGGGAAAGAGAATACCAGGAAATTAAATAACCATTTAATTGTGGTGTTATACGTATACACTCCTCTTTTTTCTACTTTATACTATTTATAGCTTTGTTTTTATTTTATTTTATTTTGAATTTGGATTGTTTGAGAAGGAATTCTATTTTAGCTCTACATAGGTAATCTGTTATTCCTTTATGAGGTCCCTTTATCACGTATCTGTGGCAGAGTGTGATCATCACACTACCAATTGATGGCAAAACTATCTGTGGCTTATACTTCTCCTATAAAACAGTTCAACGATATATTGATCGTGACAGAAAATAACTTCACAGTGGAAAATTTGAAGGAAACTACTGCTGTTATATTTAATTGTAAATTGAACTATTTATGGACAACAAAAGTCCCTACTCTTTTATTCTTTGCTGTGCAGAAGGTGGTTTGACATTCGCTTTGCAATGAATGAATGTTATAAAAAAAAATCATCCCATGTAAAGAAGCAGGGTGGATTTATTCATGCCATATAAACGCTTTATATTAGTTATGTAGAGAAACAGCATTTTTTAAAACAAAACAAAAACCTGCAGATTCCTGCATACCTCTTCTGTATGTGCTGTGATGCCAATTTTCTTGAGATCCTTTGACAGCTTATCTCCTTTCAGTAAAAAATAATTATATAAATATTTAAAGAAAACCAAACTGTATTGTGCCAATGAAAGAAAAATATTTTACTACCCAAATCAGTTCACAACTCCATGAAAAGCTAGTGAAAAGGGGGAGGTTTGGATCAGGTTCAGAGATTGTTTACAGGCTCATGGTAATGCACACTTAGTATCCACGAATTTGCATTGCAATTGCTAAGATAGTCCATGGGCACTGGAACTGTACCTGGCATGTGTGTTCATTTCCCACCGTGACAGTCTTTTCTGTTTCTGGAGGTCTTTGGAGATTATTGTTATATAACTATATACTATAGTATATACTATACTGTGCTACACTACACTATACAGTATACTATCCTATATACTATATAACTATAACTGGAGATGATTGTTATATAACTATTTCTAAATGGCACAAAACTTCCAGAGTTTCCTGCCCAGCTGCTGCTAAACTACAACTGATTCTTACAGAATTTGATGGTGTTAGAATAGTAGTGATAGCTGTTGATGATCCAGCTGATGTTGATATAACCAAGACAAGGGATTCAAGGAAAGGCAATAAATTTTATTAAGCCAGAAGACATTACTAGGAAAAACATTTTCAGAATCATAAGCCTTTTCTTGTGAGACTTGCAGGAAAGTGAGAGAGGGTTTATGTATGCAGAAGCAGGCCAGTTGTTTCCCAAGTCTGCCACATGGCCCATTAAAGGAAAATCCTTCTCCTTACAGACTTTTTTTAAAAAAAATATAATAGCAGCATTAATTACTAGAAGTATCTTTATTCTGTTTAGTGCTGATCTTCAGTGCTCTCTAACAAGAGTTGGTGGGGATCTTGATAGCAAATAATAGTGGTATGTGCAAAGTGTACCCCAAGGTAACTTGATTTTTTTTTTTTCTTTAGCCATTTTGTTTCAATTTATCATTTAAATTAGCAATTTAAATAAAGCCAAAGCACTGACATTATCCAAACAATGCACCATGATTTGGAAAATCCAACAACTAACAATATTCTTCTCCCTTTCTCCTCCCGTGATTCATCTTTTAATTTGTTTAAATAATAATAATAAAAAGGAGGAAGTCATATTTCTTGCCCAGACTAAGTGTGTGCGTGTACATGCCTGGCAGCGCGTATCAACAACACCCAGTGTTTTACTTTAGTCTCTTGCCAGCCTCCTTGCTAGCTAACATTGCTCTGTTATTCATTGAAACAGGTCTGTGGCCACAGGCTGTTGAAGATGTGAAGTGGTGGCAAAGCAAAGAGAGCACATCCCAGCCCCTCGGGGAAATGCAAGCCAGCTGAGAGGCACTGGCCAGCAGTGCGCTGCTGTATCCTGCGTGAAGACTCGATGTGCCAGGTAGGAATAGCTTACAGGCTGTCCAACGAAGCTGCTGGCCAGCTGACAGAATTCATCTCTGAGCTTCACCTAGCCTGCTCTTAACAAATTATCTGGCAACACAGAGCTTATCCCCTCCCTGGCTGAACATTTCCGTGGCTCACTACTTCTGCCTTTAACAATAACATACCAAAGAGGAAGCTGGGAAAACTCACCGGGATCATGCTTCAGGCCAAAACCCGGTTTATAACCGAGAGCAGAGGCGATGCCTGGTTACAGAGCCGCAACCCCACGAGCTATGGTAGCGATATGGCTATCTAGTCCCAACTATAATGATAAGGCTCCCGGGGCGGGCTGCCAGCGCCACCTGGTGACCTGCCCGGCCCGGGTCCTCACCGCCTGCCTTGAGGAGGGAGGATTTCTGCTCCATGACCCTTCCCTGGCCTTCCCGAGCCTTCCCTCGCCCCTCGACCCATCCTTCAGCCCCAGAGCAAAGGCTCCACGCTGAGCCATGCCGTGTTTGTTCGGGCATCCTGTGACAGCTCGCAGCTGGAGCTGACCCGGGCTGCGGGCAGCCTGAGTGGTCCAAGTAAATCCCTGCCTCCCCCTGCAGCTCGGGGGCTGTCTCCTGGCAGCCTCCCCTTCCCACAGCTCCAGCTGGGTCTCTTATCTCTGTTTGGAAGCAGAGACGGCGTCCTGGCCACGTCGGTGTTCCTGGGACTGATAGGGCTGGTGGTGGTTCTTACAAGGGGCAGTGCCACCTTCCCATACGTGTCACCAGTTGAGCTGGTATAAAACGGGGAGGATGTGTCCTGCCTGCAGGATGCTGGCGGTGCACCCTCCCTCAGGCTGCTGAGGCAGACACACTATTTGGCATTGACTGATTCCCTCTCCGCTAGCTTACAACTCCAGCCTAGGCAGGCTACGTATACAATTCCAGCTAATTAGCACTTCTGCTGCCAGTGAACAGCCATGAGCTCTTCTCACCTAAACAACAGAGCTGAGAGCCACTTTCGAGCCCCAGAGGAACATGAACTGGAGACTGTGGGGAAGAAAGCTTGGGATAATCCTGTTTACAATGGCTCTCCCTCTACCTCCTTGAAGATTCGAGCCATCTACAACCCAAAGTCCATCCTGGAGAATCCCTATGAGAACTTTGAAGAGGTGGGGGATCCACTTCCCTACCGGACAGAGCAGAAAAAAGCTGTGGATGGGAAGACAAGTCTTTTCCTCAAGTGCTGCTTCTACATCTTCAGAGGCATCCGAGGTAAAGTTCTGATATTTCAGTAGAAAGGATTTACTAGCCATTGGGAAGAGCAATAATATTTGTGGGGGTGGACTACAGGGGTGCAGAAGGTAGAAACTACATAATATCTGTGTAGTACAGGAACATGCTCCCTACAGACTGTCATTACTCTGAACATCTTTAGCTGACATGAAAGGATCACCCTCATTCTGTGTGTCTTGCTGTGCCTCCTGGGTCTGTCCTGTCATATTTGCTACAAGGCAGGAGGTACGGAGAAAATGGGAGTATCCTTCAGTCCACATGTCATGTTCAAAAGAGATTACTTCCCAGACTTTCAAGGTTGGATGATGCCAAAGGAAACACAGACAAGTACATACTTCACGTATGAGGTGGTATATTTCCATGGCATGTTTCCTAAAGAAACACCTGAAATAAAACCTCAACTGGTATAGTTTCACAATTACAGGATGCAACCTGAATGATAAGGGTACTGGACAAGACTCACAGTCCTCCGGGTATAATTTTGGTCCAGTTTATGAACCAAATTTTCAAGGATATTTGAGTATCGCTGCATTTAGGTATTCCAGAGTGCACTTATATTCCTTCACCTCTTTTCTCAACATTTGGTATGAGGGGTTCCCTGCCTCATGGGGTGTTTGTTCACAAGGACATAGTTCCGTCCCTTTAAAGTACCTTTTGTTGCACTGGAGTGCACTAACATCTTCTTGTCTCTTGTTGCTTGTAACACACAAAATGAGAATAAGATTCAAATCTTCAGGAGCCCAATGACTACAATGAACTTTGTGCCCTTCTCTGAGTAGCTGGCCTTTATCATATACTGACTCAGCCTTACTGTTACCGCTTGCAGTAATGTCTCTGCTCTGTTGTTACCACTGATTTTTGTTTGTTTCTGTTGTGGAGTTTTCACAGACTACATGCTACTCTCCTGCACCAGAGTAAATCCACATCTTCTCTAGTCTCTCATTTCTGTTTCTGGTCTATTGCATGGCCAGAGCAGTCTGTTAGTTTTTCTGTCCAGCAGTAAGGTTGGATGCCATCATGAGCGAGGGTGGCAGTCATCATGGCCGCTGAATGTGCAAAAAGCTCTCTACTTTGTTGAGATGCCAAAGCGTTATCATCAGGATAGGAGTGAATGTGTGCTATAGCACTTTTGCTTGTTCCAAAGCAAAAAAGCCTGTCTCCTTCCTCGACTTGAGATGTATGGCCTTTGATCCCAATTTGCAGGGGGATGATAGTTGCACAGCACTGGGGATAGGTATCAGGGCTGAGCTCTCTAGGAGGTGCAGAAAGCAGGAAGACTGTGGGTATTATTGATGCCAGTTCCATCACTAGGCTTTCAAGTGGAGTTTCTTATGCCTTTCAACTTCAGGAGAGCTTCTGAAAACACAACAGAAAGCCATTACAGCAAGAACAAGCAAGCACACTAATGGTGTTAGGCGGTTCATCAAAACCAAAATATTGAGGCTTCTTTTAAAGAAAGTGTTCCCGTCTTTTTGATCAATCCTGATGACGTTTAATGAGTTGCTTTTACTGTGTGAAGAAATCAGAACATTAGCTGGTATAAATCTGTACTGAAGCCAGCAGAGCTCCATTGATAGACGTCCTGAACACGATTTGGCTCTAAATTTTATGCTGAAAATATTGAGTTAGGCTATTTGATTGAGTCTTATGACATATAAGATATCTTCAAGTATGTGAGCAAGCAAGGGACAAATATTTGGAGCTTGATAGCTCAGTATACATAAAAAGAACTAATAGCTGTAAAGCTAAAATCAGATGCAGTTCTGCTATGGAAGTCCTTATCAGAAGGTCAGACATGCATGACTGAGATGAAACTCTGACATTGCAGGAAAACTTGTGACAAAGACTGAATTTCTGCAGAAAGTAAGCTGAAAAACAGGCAGGAAAAAACAAAACAAAACATCAATGACAAAAACAGTCCATACTGAAGTCTGGCAGAAAACTGAAGAGTGATTTAACAAAACATAACGGTCAACAAATTTCCATTTTGGCCAGCCTCATATCATTTGTTCACGCTGGAATTTTTCATTTTAGAGATTATTTAACGAGTTTTAGTCAAGTTTTGAGATTAAAAATGGTTCTGTTTTGGAGAGTGACAAAAATCTAGCAATTCATAAGAGTGTTCTTTGGGAATGGGACTCCTCCCATAGCCTTTGAGAATGGCCATCAAACCTCTCATTTGTTTTCTTTACATCCCTCAGGCCTGTGGGGCACGACGCTCACTGAGAATACAGCTGAAAACAGAGAGCTTTATGTGAAGACCACACTGCGAGAGCTTCTAGTCTATATTGTGTTCTTGGTGGACATTTGTCTATGTAAGTAGGTATCATATCTCATAGCTGTCTTCTGTGTGTAGCGTGAGGGGAAGAAGGTGAGGTTTTATTACTAGACTTCCTTAACCTGTTGTAGGTGTTAAATTGATGGTACATGCAATCACTGCAGCAAGCAGGTGTGTTGTTGCACAGAATAGCTGCTGCACACACAGGTAAAATGGCTGACAATTGCTCTGGACTGAACTGATACCTGCTAGATTTAAGCAGAATTTCCCAAACCACATTATCAGCTCTAGCTGTTGACATCACAGTCCTGGAAGAATCTGCACAGCAAGATTAGTTTCACAGCAAATGTTAAAACCTCAGATTTAGTTTTACATCAAATGTTCAAACCTCAGACAGCAGCTCTAGAAACTTCTTGGGATTAGAGACACAGGGTTCAGAGAGATTTTTGTCTCTGAGGCTGGTGAGGTGGCTGAGGTGATAATGCAGATGGCAGCTTGTGTTGTTCTTGGGTAGATTTAATGCGGCCCTGTACTGAATGCTAGAGGCCTTTGTGTGGTTAGAACAATGACTGTTTGTTTTTTGGGAAGGCTCATTCACTATCACAAATGAGCACCTGTGGCACAAAACAGTGAAGAGGATTATATTTCATGGGCCCTGTAGCAGGAGAGATAGAGAGACAATACCAACCCAAGTTACTATCACATGGACCCAGGGAGACAGTCCTTCCTGAAGAACCAGGGCATGCACATTGACGTACATGCAGTCGCACACTGACTCACCTAGAAGTGATTGGGAGGTGGATGTTGAATATCTGCTGCTTTATTTTCGCAGTATCCTTTCAACAGTAGGACTTGTTCCTAGTGATCACTGTGACGGATGCTCTTCTGCAGGGAGGAGCTCTGGGTAGCTGAAACATATATTTGTTTGATTTTTTTGGTAGACAAAAACTTACCTGGAATTTTCCACTACAGGGTAGTCACTACTCCTTCATAGCTTTAGATCAGAACCAAGTGCACGCAAAATACAGATCAGGAATTTTGTTCTGGGAAAAAATATTTCTCTCAGAAATTTTGTTTGAGGGGGAAAATAAATGTTACCCAGGATGTTCAGTTGCATCATCCAGTGGTCTTCTTTGGCTTTTAAACTCCTAAAATATGTAATTCTGACAGTTTAAATTCTGGAGGATGCAGAAAATACAGTTGAGCTCCTTAAGCAATCAAGAAAGCAATGTGACTAGAGCTCTCTCAAGGTTTCTTCTCTTCTGCCTTGCTCAGCTTACTTATGACAGTAGGAGCTATGCAGAAAATGAATGTATATACGAGGCTCCAATATTCAGGTCTAAGGGAGGACCCTCCTCTTGTCTCTTCTCTTAGTGACATATGGAATGACAAGTTCCAATGCCTATTACTACACCAAAGTGATGTCTGAGCTCTTCCTGCAGACCTCTTCGGACAGCCGTGTCTCTTTCCAGTCCATTGGCAGCATGGCTGACTTCTGGGTGGTGAGTACACATCTGGCCTGGCATGGAGAGCCCTGGAAATCTCAGCTAGGGTGGGATATTCAGTTACATCTGAATGTGCTACCTAGTGATTTCAGCAAGCCATTCTACTGCTGCTTGCCAGCTACTAGCAGTAGATATGGTATCATTTACATGCAAAATACACACTGATTTAAAGTATTATATATCCCTTTGAGCACTGTGGCCAGAATACTGACTAGGCTAAGTATTGCATGTGTCCAGAAAAGTCCATTCCAGGCTTTCTTGTGACAGACATAGCTTTGAATCCTGCAGTCTAATGTATTCATGCTGGTCTCTTAGTAATAATGTTACCTCAATTTTCATGGGCAATTGTAGTTAACCTGTAATTTATGCATGGCTTGTCCTGACCTGTAGATTCTTTATGGAGAAACTGGATTAAAATTTGCACTGACTTTTACCAAAGAAAATAAAGAGGGGAAAAGATGTTGGGATCTGTCACATTTTTATCAAAGAACTGGAGAAGGAATAATATGATCCACAGTGAATGTCGTTGAGATGTTGCAACCACCTATCTCTAATGGCCAGCCAGAAATTCATTGTCAGTTAGCTTTGCCTTTTTCTGATATATTAAAAGAGCACAATGAACTATGGCACTATTGTTTCCCCCACTGTTTACAGGGAACGGGTCCACCTTATTTTAATAATTCACACCTCATGCCAGGACAGTTCCTCCAGGCTTGTGTTCCCTGAAGAGGAAGGGACAAAGAGGTTGTAGGGCCCCTGTCTCTTTGTTAGCATAACGAGGTGCAGCAAGCACGTTACAGACCTGAGAGGAGCCACCACGCCACCCTGCGGCTCAGCATCCTTCTACCCTGCAGCTCCACCCAGCTCCATAGGGGGGCTCCCCTCCTTAGGATATACGCAACGCAAGCTCTACTAGCAGAGCAGCTTGAGTCAGGTTTTATCTCAAGCCCAGACTAAGAAAATTCCTCTGATATATAGGCTATGAACCATAGAATCATATAGGTTGGAAAAGCCCTCCAGTTGCTTTCTTCTCCCTCTCATGCAGTATGCACAAGGTCCTCTTCTGGATAACCTTTACTGGACAAAGTGGTACAACAATGAGTCCCTCGCAGCACACAACACCCAGTCATACATTTATTATGAGAATCTGTTGCTGGGTGTCCCACGGATGCGACAGCTGAAGGTGAAGAACAATTCCTGTGTGGTCCATGATGACTTCAAGGAGGAAATCTCAGGCTGCTATGACGTATACTCAGAAGACAAGGAGGAACGAGTCTCCTTTGGACTTGTCAATGGAACAGCGTAAGTATATCTTCTGCTGTTTGGGATTAGAATATTTGTGATTTTTACATTTTTAAATTGCCCAAATTAGTCTCTTCTGGTTAAAATAAGATCTGCTGAGCTGCAGAATTCTAGGGATGAGAGTTTCTCACGCAAGGCTGGAATTGGCCTTGCAGTTAGAGGCAGCAAGTCCTTTGCATCAAGCCTCTTTGAGGAGAGACAGAATGAATGCTAGAGTGGAACCTGCTGAGAAAGCCATGAGAAATCCAGATGAAAATTAGGTAGACATTGTTGTCTGTTTTTAAGGGAGTGCACCTCTTTCATCTTGAAAGCCTATTCCCAGATTTTTTTTATTTTTTTCAGACAGAGTTGTCTGATCCATTTTCTTAAGACCCAGCTCTCTTAACTTCTAACTCTACATTGAAATGGAAGGTAACATGTAAAACCACCATCACACTTGGTTATTTATTTATTTTTACTGATGGTTCATGTAATTGATGTGGATTTTCCTCTATAATAAAGTGAGGCAACTGCCATTTAATAACTCCTTGCTTGCTGCTTGAGTCTTGATCTGTCAAAAAGAAACTATTGTTCACATGGAAATTTGCATGCAAGCGTGTTCTAAGTGGAGAACTGTGTGCAACATGGTAGAAGGCAATATAACAGACCCTTTGAACAACCCACAAGCAAACAAGGCTATGGCATAGCCAATGAGCCTGCAGAATTTTCCCTCCATGGTATGGCAAGTTTTGTTATGTCACTGCTGGGAAGTACTACATCAGAAATCTATCAACAATGAACAACTGGTGTAAGCTCAGACCTGGAACAGGAGTTAAGTGCCAACTCTTTGGTTAAACTGTGCTGTCCTTTGAAGATGCACTTTCAGTTCTCCTGACTGCAAGGTCCTGTCCAAGGCTGTGGGTGGTAAGTGATGCCTTTTCTCATGGCTTGTCTGTTGCAGGTGGAGGTACCATTCTGAGGAAGCACTGGGTGGCTCATCTCACTGGGGAAGACTAACCAGTTATAGTGGGGGAGGATACTACATAGACCTCAAGTTGACCAGAGAAGAGAGCGCTGAAGCCCTGCAAATCTTGAAGGAGAAGTTGTGGCTGGATCGGGGGACACGAGTTGTCTTCATTGATTTCTCTGTGTATAATGCAAATATCAATCTGTTCTGTGTTCTGAGGTAGGCTGAGTCCCACTGGAGATTCTTCTGCCTCTTGCTTGTTTCTCAGTGCCACAGATTCTTAAAATGCAAAAATAATCTGGTCCACTATGGGGTGAAGGACTGAATGGCATCAGTAGATGTTGTATGGATTAGCAGGAAGACTTGGTCTTTCTGACACAAGTGGACACACTTCTTTTGACCTTTCATGCTTTTCTATCACAAGTAGTGAAGCAGCAGACAGAAGAATGCATGAATACTTGCACAACTCTTCCTGTCACAGTTTGGTGGATAGCTTATACTCAGGCTTGATGCTTCCATCCCACCATTTGTAATTATCAGTATTTTCTTGTTCCCTTTAAGGTTAGTGGTTGAGTTTCCAGCCACTGGTGGTGCCATCCCCTCCTGGCAAATCCGGACAGTCAAGCTTATACGATATGTCAGTGCATGGGACTTCTTCATTGTTGCCTGTGAAATTGTCTTCTGTGTCTTTATCTTCTACTATGTGGTGGAGGAGATTTTGGAGCTGCGTATCCACAAGCTTCAGTACTTCACCAGCATCTGGAACATCTTGGATGTGGTTGTCATTCTGGTGAGGATGCTTGCACGCTTTTTTGGGGGAGGGGAAGGGGGAGAGAGGGGAAGGGCAGAGTGGTATAAGAGACACAACTAATGAAAGAATGGGTAAACTGGTCTAGATAAGACAAGAGCTGACATATGTTTTGCTCCAATAGAAAAATGGACTGGCAGAGTAAAGGGACATGTGCTTTTCTATCACATATTAGAAGAAAATTCTTCCCTTAATTACGTTTGAGAGGCTGTGAAGTCGGGTCATCACTGAGTGCATTAGGGCCTTATTTCCATCCCCCATCAGTAGTGTTGTTATGAAGTGTGATACTAAGTAATTCTGTGGCACTTTAATATCTGTGGACACTTTAACTTCTACACTTACTGCAGATCCTTCCTCCTTACAGCTCTCCATCGTTGCTATTGGATTTCACATCTTTCGCACCATTGAGGTGAACAGACTGTTGGGGGAGTTGTTGAAACACCCTGACACCTATGCGGACTTTGAGTTCTTGGCATTCTGGCAGACTCAGTACAACAACATGAATGCAGTCAACTTATTCTTTGCCTGGATCAAGGTATTGTAGGGGATCCGGGGGGTGCCTGGGCTCCAGTCTCAGACCTGTTCCACTGGATACCCTGGGGGCTAACTCTTCCATCTTTCTTAGTGAATGAGGGTAACAGCTGTAGAACAGGGAAGGGTTTCCTCAAGCATCATGTGCTCTGTTTTGTAGTGAATCCAGGCAGCTTTTCACCTTGCATTCTGAGGCCAGCTCTGTGGAGAGAGCAGAGAGGGAGTTCAGAAGTTGTGGTGTAAAAGGCTTTTGAAAATGCCGAGTACAATACGATTTTGTCCATTCTATATTATGTTCATGATAGCCATCCAAGAACTGGGAATTACTTGTCCATTGGTATGTACCTTGCATTTTGACCAAAGCATCTTGGCATGTTGAAAAGCTATGCTGTATTCAGCTATCTTGATTATCCTTAAGATATTTGTCCTCATAGCACTCCCTCTTTACGTTTTCAGTTGACACAGGGAACAAAGACATATATTTATGACCCAATAGTAAGATGGTGGCACACCCAGGACAAACAACCTGAACTCTAGGCCTCTATTCCCCCAGCTTGGCTGTCTCCTCAGTGCTTTGGTACCATAGAGAACCTCTTGTATTAGTAAGCAAGTACATGTAGGAAAGAGACTGATCTAACTGTTTGGCCTAATTTTGTCCCTGTTCTTTCTTCTTGCAGATATTCAAGTATATTAGCTTTAACAAAACAATGACACAGCTCTCCTCCACACTGGCACGTTGTGCCAAGGACATCCTGGGCTTTGCCATTATGTTCTTCATTGTCTTCTTTGCCTATGCCCAGCTGGGTTACCTTCTTTTTGGGACACAAGTGGAAAACTTCAGTACCTTTGTTAAATGCATGTAAGTGTATTAGTTGTAACCACATTTTCATCATTACCAGCTGCCATCAAAAGAACTTTAACTGCTTTCCAACCTATCCCCAATTGCAAATATGAACGTTAATCAGACACTCGTTGTAATACATGTAATAAAGTCATGATGGCTAAAAAGTTGCTCACAGTCCCACACCTATAACATCCTTGTGGACAAAAGAATGTAGTGAGAAAATTGAAGGTTACAGACAGATTCTTGTTTGGTGTTTATAAGCAGCCCTTTGGGTCAAAGGAAAGCCCAGCCTTTTCAGGCTGAGAGTTCAGTTCTGTTTTGCTGTAGTCTAGGCAGCTTTCAGCTGATGTGGAGTTGTTAGGCACACCAAGGACACTTTGCATGCAGAGTACTTTACAATCATTCTGCAGAAAAGCATTGTAGCTGAGCTGGTAACATAGTTTCTGTTCACCAGGTCATTATGTCTGATTATGTCATATGGTTCTGATTGCTGCTGAGACCTTGGCAATTGTGTTTTTATACACCAGCAGGTGGCTTTTGGTCTACTTAGGTTCAACTTCTCTGTAATTCTGGCAGTAGGAATTAAATAATTCACAATAAATGTTTTGAAGTAAGCTCAAAGTATTTCCTTTTAATATGGAAGGTCCAGATAGAAGCTCTGGAGATTTGATATTCTCTATCTTCTAGATAGAGCCACTGAACACATCATTTCAGTGCTCAACAGCTGCTTGAAACCTTGTCCGTTTTTCCTCAGATAGTGCATTTTAAGAAAAACAAAGATTTGATATGAATATTGTTTGTTGCTTCAGGGCTTTCAAAAGAAAGGTTGGAAGTAATGCATTTATCAAGATTTTAGCTTTAAACACTGAAATGGAAAAAGTCAGAAACTATTTCCCAGACAGGATTTTCAGGCTCTAGGATCTCAAGACCCTTTTCTCTGCAGAGGGCTTCACGCTCTGTGTGTCCCTTTCTGTCTCTATTCCACCCTCCCCCCCACCCCCCCTTTTTTTTAATTGCAGGGTTTGTTGGTTCATTTGTTTAACAGAGTCATGTCAGTGATCACTTTCCAGAGAAGCCTGACAAATAATGTTCAGGATACCTTAGGTGAGGGTAGATGAGTACCCTAGGAAGGGTGTCAGGGAAGTGAGTTAAGAAGAACAATCTTCAGTCCACGTGCCCAGTCAGGCAATACGTGATGTTAGGGAGGCATATGCTATAGCAGTGTTTTTCAGCCTGTGCTCCATAGTCCTCTGGCATCTGGTCCTCTGAGAGGTTACTCCCCTCTCAGGGACTTAGACTCTGCTCTGGCTTCTGCCTGTGACCATCCAGCTGCAGGTGGGTTCAGGGTTCTCCTCAGGATTATTAGGAGGTAGAATAAATAAATATATGTGCCTTTGGGTGACCTTGTGCTCTACTTCTCCTCCAGATTCACCCAGTTTCGGATCATTCTTGGTGACTTTGACTACAATTCCATTGACAATGCCAACAGGGTCCTTGGGCCTATTTATTTTGTCACCTATGTGTTCTTTGTCTTCTTTGTGCTGCTGGTAAGTAAGAAAGGCCTCCTTGCCTCTGTTTTGACAGCGGTGTTGGAGAGGCTCTTCATAGCCATCCCTCCCCTGTGTTAGGTGCAGTGCAAATGCCTAGAGAGAAATAAATTTTCCTTTACAACATTTTTGTAGTGCAAATAGACCAAAGTAGACACAGCACATCATTGCATTTGGGGATTTGATACTCAAAGATTAAGGGCCATATTTCCATCATTTATCTTGAAGACTAAAGCTGACTGGGAATGCCACTCGTGTGGTCCCTGAATTCAAGAGGATCCATTCAGAGGATCCAAAAGTAACTTAAGATCTTGCAGGAGAAGCTAACAGAGAATATGTTTTACCGGGGAACAAATGTCTCTTAGGCCACTGTTTTAGCTACAAGGCCCTCCTCTCCAGCCATTACCTTTGCCCACTTTAATTTGCCCAAGGCATGCCCCATGTGGAAACAGCTGCTTGTTTAACTGCTCTGTACAGCTATGTCTGTCTCTTGCTGCCTCAGCTGCTGGAACAGGCAAGGTGACTCAAGCTAATTCATCTATTTTTTTTTTTTTTCTCCTTTCTCTAGAACATGTTTCTGGCCATCATCAATGACACCTACTCAGAAGTCAAGGAGGAGCTTTCAAGCCAGAAGGATGAGCTGCAGCTCTCAGACATCCTGAAGCAGGTGATGAATAGCAAAAGCTGTGCTACTTTCTAGCCAAATCCTGAAACATTTTAATGGAGCTCTTCACCTATGTGGAATTTACTAGAGAAAAAACTGGTTGCCAGCTCCAGGTCCACCTTCCTGACATGCACAGTAGCAACAGGAGTCACAGTTCCCTTCTGGGATAGATCAGACTTCCAGATCCTTTGGCAATTGGAAGACAATAAAACAAAAGTTGGGGGAATGTGGTTGCTTGAGCATGCTGGTAGTATTTCCGAGTGACTTTCCTTCTGTAAACAGTCTATAGACAAAACTCCTTCAGTCCTTCATACGTTTAATGCTGCACACTTTGATCAACAGCAAATAATGTGACAGGTTCTACTTTGCTGAGCTCAGCGTTTTACAGTGATGCAAATCTGGTGGGTTACATCTGGATTTCCCATGGGCAAATTCCAGACAAGGTCCTGAAAGTTCACAAGGGTCTATGCTGTAGAACAAATAGCTTGGAAAGAATAGTATTTGAAACATTATCTTAAGCAGCTGATGAGTGGGAGCTCAGGTAAAGGCAGAGTTGGAAGGAAAAAAGCAGATGGTATTTTCTTATGTAGACTTTGGGTACCATGTTGGTGTTGCTTTGAAGAAGTGATGCTAGTTTAGAAGTGAGGCACACTCTGTTGCATTGTATCTGTACTTCTGGAAAGCTCAAAATCTCCTTGTATTACTCAGCATCCGCTCACCCATATTGCGTTATCAGTTCTGTCTTGTTTTTCACTCTTCTGCCTACATGATTCCATACCCATTTACATCTTTGTTAACAGAGTTACAACCGGACACTCATGAGGTTGAAGCTGAAAAAGGAGCGGATTTCCGATGTGCAGAAAGCTCTGCAGAATGGAACTAAAGAACTGGACTTTGAAGACTTCAAGAACAGTTTGAAAGAGTGAGTGAGTCAAGTCGAGTGATAACCATTTATCCCTTTCTCTCAGTCACACTTGTAATTTAAATTCTGTGGTATTCAAGACCTAGAGAGCAGTTAGCTCAAACTGGGGCAACACCAGATGCATGCACACACATGAAAAATAGTTCTTATAGTTCTTATCTTTCCTCACATGTTCAATCTCCTGATCTAAGTGGGGTTGTGTTGCTGTCTCCTTCTTAATTGGGATATTTAAGTTTGTCCCTGGCAGGAGGCAGTAATACACTGATTTCAAAAGGGGTGTTCCTGCAGAATTAGAGCCTAACTGTGTAATTCAGTGCCTTGAGCTTTCCATTTCTGTTCTTCTGCAGACTGGGCCATGCAGACCATGAGATCACAGCAGCTTTCTCCAGGTTTGACAAAGACGGCAACCACATCCTTGATGAAGAGGAGCAGCAGCAGATGAAGCATGACCTAGAGGCAAAAAGGGTAAAAGAAGGGCAAGGAAAGAAACTTTGTTTGGTAGAGATCACTCCAAAGTGGTCACAGGACTATTGGGGCTTGTAGTGTAAATGAAGCAGGCAACACAGCTCCAGTTTTGTCTGAATAGCAGCTGAGTATGTGACCTGCCTGTGAAGCTATGTGTTATTGGAAGTGAAACTGTCATACAGCTAATAGTTAGTTTTGCAGGAGTAACTTTATCTATCTTCCAGGTTGCTCTGAATACAGAGATTGAAAATTTGGGTAAATCCTATGGTGGCAACAACTTAGATGAGAATCTGACCTATGTGGAAGCAAAGAATAACCATGCCAATAAGGCCAGCTGGGTCTCCAAAGAAGAGTTCCAAGTGTATGTTGGTGCTGGTATCTGTTTAATCCCTCTGCAAATAAGAGTCTGATCCCTGCTGCTTTCTCCCCTGATGTAACTGTTCACACTGGTGCTGAGCAGTTGCAGTAAGATCTTGTCCCTTTTTATCTTACACACTTGTAACTGATCAGGTCAGGAAATAATCAACGCATTTCTTGTAAGGTGTTTTGCTTGCTCGCATAAAAGATCAGGCTAAGAATTTTTTCTCTGCCTCCTGAATAAACTCTGCAGCTGTCAGCTGGCCACAAGCAATATGCTGTCATGTTTCAGGTCAGAAGGTAGCCTGGATAACCTGCCTAGGGAAATTTGATACTTTTACAGAGTCCCTGTAGGAATAAACATCCTTGGTTTATAGCCTAGCTAAATGTCACCCCCCATGCCAGAGAATAACACGTGGCTGCTTGTTCCAAGAGAGGAGCATTGGATAAATACAGCACAGAGAATCAGGCTATCCCAATTCTGCTACTGAGAGACACTGAGCAATTCACACAGGGCCATATGAAAAGAGAATAGGGTACAATATTAAATAATAATGTGATTATAAGGTTTCTGGACAGTAATCCAAACTGGCTGGGATCCATCCTCTGCAGAATCACTGATCACAGATGAAAATCCAATGCAGTATGGAGTTATGTGTCCAGTGAGTATGCATCAGCATCTCTGATGTGGAGCATTCACTCCTGATTGAGATCTGGCCCATTGTCCATGAGATACCTGCTGCAAATCTTAGTGTTCATCACAAGAAAAAAAGTTGTAAAAGTTCTTCATGTCTTCCCCAGCCTCCTGCAACGTGTACTGCATCTGGAGCAGTCCATAAACAGCATTGGCTCCAAGATTGATGCGGTAGTGAGCAAGCTCGAAGTCCTGGAAAGAAACAAGCTGAAGAGGAAGGACCTGATGGGCAAGCCACTGGATACTGGTAGGAAGGTTGGTAGCACTCCACCACTCCTTTGAACCAGCTTCAGGGTAGGTGACCAGCCCTGCTGTGTGAATGGGTCTGGTATCATCTTTGCTTTTCAAGTCCCCATTGATGCAAGACAAAAAAGGGTTGGGCAGGGTCAGAATTTTGCATGATCCAGCCTCCTCTGTTCACAAGCAGTGACACAGCATTTCTGTGAACATACCTGTAGAAGGCAAAAAGGGATGTCTCTCTTCTCATCTGTCTAATGCTTGTTTCGATATTCATCATAGCATTGCAGCAAACAGTATATTCAATCTTTAACAAATGGGCTTGTACTAATATCTGGAAGAATGTGAGGAGATATTAAGTATCATGTACACCTTGTCTCTCACCTGGAGTGTTGCTAGACTTCTTGCTATGTTACTAACAAAGCAGATCACAATTTCTTCTGGTTAACAGGAGGAGGAACCCAGTCAGGAAGAACTGCTCCCCGAGAACCTAGACCAGCTGGTGAATGAAGAAGCAGAAGGCTGGGGAGTGGAATGTCTACAGGGAAACAACCCAAGTGGCAACTCTTCTCAGAATGGGGTCTGCCCCATCTTGCCCAGGTCAAGTGTACCAGGGTCTCAGGTGCCCAAGAACGTCCAGCTGCAATCTGACATGCACTTCTAGTGAACAGCCCAGTGCTCGCAGTCTGGCTCCTGCAGTACTAAGTCACTGTCAGCTCTTTTCCCCGCTGTTAGAATAGTCAGAACAGCTGAACGCAGACACCACTCTTGCCAGGGACTGATGATGGGAAAAATCAGGGATACTTTTTACC
The DNA here is from genome assembly GCF_011077185.1 of Oxyura jamaicensis. Classification (NCBI taxonomy): domain Eukaryota; kingdom Metazoa; phylum Chordata; class Aves; order Anseriformes; family Anatidae; genus Oxyura; species Oxyura jamaicensis. The sequence goes on from NC_048898.1 coordinate 17,242,902, forward strand.
AGTGTAATGAAGTGTGATGTCACAGACCTGAAACTTCTAGCCTCACTGTCTCTGGACTAGGAGAAAATTTGGAACCAGGTGTTGTATTAGATTTTTGTCTCTGAACAGGAAAACTTAAAGTACTTTTACCTATGCTTTTCCAACATGTAAAGAACTCAGAGCTCTGGAAACACTTGGATCCAAAGTGGGAAATTGCAACTTGTTCCCTCCATCATATGCTTACTCTCACAAATGTCTGCAAGAAAAGAGGTGGTAAATGTGTAAACAAGGCAGAATACAATACTTAGTGTGAGACAGAAAGGAGAGAATAGTTATTTGCATCTACCTGGTTACCACCAACTTTCTTCTGTTGGTGTTTGTTTCCAGAACACATTGGTAACCTTCTCTGTACCTTAGATTCAGAATTTGAGAAAAGAGGATACAAGCATCTAACTCAGGATAATTAAAATGAGATTTGACTCCTAGAGTAATTAGGAGGAGATCTGAAATACAAATGGAGAAACAGCTGTTACTCTTAAAGTCCTAGGTCTGAAAGTTAGAGAACAGCCTTCATAGTTTCTAACACAGGTGTTGGACAAAAAAAAAATAAATCCATATGTTGTCTATTTTCACACTCCTTGAACTGCATTTCAAGGTACTGAACAAAACTAGCACCGTATTTACAAAGTTATGACACTTCCCATTTTTGTCAAGGTAATGATTTTGCTTGCACTTGTGGATGCTGACACCAATTTTGGTTGAGGAATATTGTGTAAAATGTGATGAACATCAGCTTCTCAATCACATGCAAGATGCTTTTTTTCCAGGCATTTTTCACTTGGAGACTCCTCTTTCCTTGCAGATGGGGCAGATATTGCAGCTAGTATAAGTCAGCACAGCATTTGAAGAATGTGTTCTGATGTACACCTTTGGAGAATCTGGCCTGTTGTTCTACATTCCAGCTCATCAGTTCAGTTTTGTGCTGTTTCTGTTATTGTAACCCTAACAAGCACAATAATTATTAATATATTTGAGGAATGCTATCACAAGATCATCTTGTGAAATGAGCAGGGGCAAAACTTTACTTATTGGTTACACTAATTTCCAGTTGTTTTATAGTAAACTTCATCCTAGGGCTGCTGTGAAGTTTAGCTTAGAGATCACTTCGACACTGAAAGGCAACCACCTACAGGCTGAAAACAACACCAACAGAAAAGTCACTTGGGGAAGAAATTCAGGACAGGACCACTGTAAAGGTTATTTGAAGTATGTTAACTGCTGGTATTCCACAATAGTTAACCGCAAGTAGGTTCTGTGGGCTTAAAGCCAATGGAGATGTGAATTGTACCAGACCACTGCTAACAAGTCAGGTGAATGCTGCACTGTTTAATATGCATGCAGCACAGTGAAAGGTTTAGTGGGGATATTGTGCAGTGGCATTTCATATTGCCATGCTTCCAAGATGGATGTGTCCATCTGTTCTGAGGGAAAGCCTACGTGGGAATGTCTGAAGGACCTCAGGAGGATCAGCCCTGTCCCCAGATGGCCCAAGCTCCAGTCACAGCTACACAACATCACTGACAAACTGAAGAAGAGGTTCATTCAGCTGCAAGAGCCCAGCAAGAGCTGTGAGACCTTGTCACCCAGCCCACAGGGAGCTTGAATTTCAGCCAGGAGCTGTGGATCCAGGACCTGCAGGTCACACAGCTCTAAGTCCCATCAGCTGCTGCTGGGGATGAGATTTCCCTGTGAGACATTGCCATGGTTCTTGACTACCAATTCCATTCAGTTCAGAATTGAGCAAGAGGTCTTTGCCTTCAGCTTTTCCAGCTGAACACAGAGCAAGGATACTGCTTGTTTCTTTCTACTTTCAGCATTGAAGCTATTGTCTTATTCAGGAGAAAATGCCCTATATCAGAGACCTGAGAAAGTCTTGAAAATTTTAATTAAACAGAAAATCTATTTGCAAAATTATAATCTATCAGAAGAACTATGTGCTTCTAATTAGATTGAATGGTACACATAGCCCCTTAAAGATGTGAGAACTGAAGCATGATTGCAGATGGAAAGTTTGTGGTTAATGAACTGGGTGCTCAGCATCTCAAGAAGTACAGAGGAAAGTTCTTCCTTAAAATCATTTGCTAGACCTTGTTTGAGATCCTGCCTTAATAGCAGACAATAATTGCTGAGACCTAACTGAAACAAACAAACAAAAAAAAAAAAAAAAAAAAAAAAAACAAGCAAAAAACACCACCAAGATGCTCTTTGAAATCTCCAGGGGTGCATAACTCCTCCAGAAACTCAGAACAGCAGGAGAGGGCCTGGGTCTGCATTACTGCACAGATATCAAATACTTGGGAAATTGTGAAGAACTACGCTTGGCACCATGGAAGAGATCCAAGCAGCAACTGTCTGCTTCAGGTGGTTGATGCTATGCTGGCAGTCAGTGGAAGATTGTTGTTGGCTGAGGCTCTACTCCTCAGGATAGCAATTACCATGAGGACAACAGGATCCTGCAGCCAGGTCCCACCAGGAATAAGGTGAGGCCTTGTTCTATAAAGTCTCAGATTTCTCACAGAGAGAGTGTTTCTGCCCAGCCGAGTAGCTAGCATAAGACCTCCTTGCTTATTGGCACCACCCCGGTGTTCCTGTTCCCCCCCTGCAACTCACTGGGGCAGGGATGCTGCAGCCACTGCAGGGCAACACGAGAGCCCTGCTGTTACTGCACACCAGGAGCCAACCTCTACCCAACCTCTCCTCTCTTTTAGAGACCCCTGAAATGTCAGGGAAGGTAGGTGAGGCAAAAAGATGATGGCAACAGGACAGGGACAATTGTCCTCAGGCAACCAGGGCATGTGTAACATAGGCCACTATTTAGGGCAGTAGGCTACTGGAGGAGCAAAATGGTGATGTTTCACTGTTGGGTTTGTTCATGCCCAAAACCTGGGAAGCCAGCTTTCCCTGCAAAGTGTGAGTGTGGAGTCTCTTCTCTGCTGAGTAACTTTGACCCGGGTCTGGCAGGGATCAGACGACAACCCAGGGTCTCCTGGGTCTCAGCCAGAATGTAGTCAATGAGCTCCTTTCTTCCTGCTTTTAGTCAGAAAGGCCACTCTCCTCACCATGTGCTGTGATTTTGGTTGTGTCAGTGTCACTGGGTGTAAAACCAGCTCTGTTGCTATTAGATTCCTGTGCCTGTATTGACTTCTCTTATATGTACATTTCCATGCAATTGTGTCTGGTCTGTTCCTTGACATGCTGTCATGTAAACAATGTGTCCTAGAGCAGAGCAAGGCAATTACTTGTCCCCAGCAATCACTCATGTGTAATACTCAATTGTGTGTTAAAGCTGGTTGAGAAACAACATAAATACACTGAATGGTAAGTTCATGTAGTTGCTGTTTTCAGATGCGTGTTGTCAGGCCTTCAGCAGCAGCTGGTATTATTTAGATAACACATGTCTCGTGAGGAAAGTAAAGCGTTTTTTTTTCCTCGATAGTGAGAGCACGGTTGTTTTTTGTTCCAATTTGGAAGGTGCCCCTACAGACTGCAGTGTCCAGCTGAGGAGCTCCTGCCTCACAGAGAACTGCTGTGCATTAGGGTGGTTAAAGAGCTCACAGAGCCAGTGAGGAGGAGAAAGCAGTGTTACAACCACAGTGTTAAAGCATGAGCGAGGCACGTACAGGGGGAAGCATAGCGGCAATGTCTGAAAACGGACTCAGGTTGCTGGTGAGAGGCAGCCCCAACCAGCAGTGGCCACTAACAACAGAATTTCCTGCAGTGTCTCTTTGCTGTGCCTCTTAGGAACATGGTGTGTTTGCTTCAGCAATGAGCAAGTCCAGCTTGCCACATTTAAAAGGAACACATGAATCTCCATACCCTGACAAATACAGCTAAGCTTCTGGAGATACCATAAGAAAAGTATTTGGTGTTCCAGCAGATGTCAGTCAGCACCGTTAACAGGCACATTTGCGAACTATCCTCCACCGTTCTCAAAAGACCTCTGCTGTGTCACGTTTACCTTACTGAGGCAAACTGAGGCACAGAAAAAATGTCTTTCTCAGTGGCAAAAATGCAGAAGCAGAACCCAGGCTTTCCAAAACACACTTTATGATACCAGTTCTTCCCACACACTTCCCACAAACACTTGGTAGCAGAAGCTGCTTGCAGAGTGACACCAGGGGACAACTAACAGTATTAAGCTACAGAGTTTATTAGAGATCCTGGAAAAGGGAGGAGAGAAACTATCATCATGTGATGAGCCAGCTAATCACAAACCCGTACAAAATGCCAGGTAGGGCCTCCAAACCTGAACGCAAGGAGCCAGGTACTGGGAGAGCAAAAGAAGGAGGAGGAGGAATTTCAATGTGTGCGAGGCCCAGCCTTCCTCCTGAGCTCAGACATCACAGGGAGCGTTAAAAGGAATGCACTGGATTCTGGAGAGGACTTTTGCAGGACTCACTGCTTGAGAAACCAACTAGGAAGCTTTGCTAGTAGCCTGGGTTCAGAGCTGTGAAATGGCAGGCATAGCTGACAGCCAGCCACGCAGGTACTGTGAGCTGAAGCAGGCGGCTGAAGGGTCCCAGCCCCTGGGTGTGGTGAGCTGGGGCTGCACCCCGCCTCTGAAGGAGGAACACCAAAGTCAAGCTGATAAAACAAAGTGTTTGGTGACAGGTCTCTAGCCTCAGGTCACGCTTCAAAGCCGGGCTTCACCGGGGCATGCCACGGCATGTCACCAATAGAGCCTGCGCACCTGGTGTTGTGACAGGGCCCTACAGCACAGGGTGTCCCAGACCAGCTCTGCCTGGTCCCGTATCCTGACTGCTGCCATCCCCTGAGGACACCAGCCATTTCTCAGCTGCCATGCTCACCTCCAAGGGCCAAAAGGCACAGCTTGAGGAGCAGCCCATCCGAGTAACAGGCAAGGCTGAGGAGCCTGAAGATAACCAGACTTGTGCTGCCTGAGAAAGGGCTGAGAAGCCATCCCAAGCAATCATTTATGTTGGCTGTGATTACTTTCAGGTTCCCCTTCTGCCAAAGGCACCAGAAATAACAGCAAATGGCTTTCTTAGAGATGGAGAAACTGCATATGCACACACACACATGCTGCTTGAATGTGGCAAAAGGTTGTTCAGACACGTCTGGAGTTAGCCAAACAAAGCAAGATTTGGAACTGTGCACAAAGATTTCTAGGACAAACAAAAGGGCAGAGCTTTTCCTTAGTTTCATAAGGAATAGACAACAGTTACATAAATGAGAGACGGCAGTCTTTCAGAATCTTTTCAGGAATCAACACATCCTGCCTCAGCAGATTTTGTCCTGTACAGCCCCAGAAGAAACGCTGCCACAAGCCTGCCTTCTCCACCACAGCCATGTGGCGACAAAGGCAGTGGACCAGCTGAAGTGACAGAGTGCCAGGGTCTTGCCCCCAGGCTGCTTACTGGATCACACTGAGGTGTGTGACAGGGAGTGTGCCTTTAATAGAAGAGGTGAACAGTGGTGGAAGGAAACTTGTGGCATCCAACCCACTTTTAGACCTTCCAGAAGCATCAAAAGTATGCAGAGCCTTTGTTGAAGGCCTTTCCAACTCTGATTGGAGTTTTGTCATGTTTGTCCAAATGGACTGTTGGCTGTTCAGAATTTGAGCACCAAGACCTGTGTTCAGGTGATGTGGTCAGGGGTGTCCTTGTTGATGACAGAGAACAAGGAACGACAGTTGTCGAGTTCTCATGTCTCCTGGTTTCCTCTTAGATGAGTGAAAATGGTTGGTCTTGCAGGTGCATTTTCATAACCATACCCTTAAGAGATGATAGTGTTCAGTTTCTTATCTTGTCACGAGTCATTAATGTGAGTCATTAAGATACTGTCTTGTTTCTCTCCCAGTCTGAGCGCCCAGAGAAGCTACACCTAGATGTGTTGATGTCCTGAAGAGTTGCTAAGGTCAGTGCCATCAACACCTGTGACCCCTCCTGGTGTTCCACACTCAGACTCTCATTTACTCTCCATTCATACCTATCTTAGACTTCCTGATATGATTCTTTATTCTCTCTGCCTCTCTTGAATTACAGTCTCCTGCCCTAGGACATCCAGTTGCCATTCAGTGGTCCCTGAGTAGCTCTGGGCTTCCTCTGCTCCTTTTGCATGCATTAGTCAACCCCAGTTGCGTAAAGGTTTCCAAACTAAGAGAGAAAATTAGGTCTGGAGAGGAGCAGCATGGCACTGTAAAAAAAAAAAAAAAAAAAAAAAAAAAAAAAAAAAAAAGATTCAGTGGCTAAGACAAATACCAAACAGTGTCTTTATTGAATGAAATAGTTAAATATTGAGATGCACCTGGGATGTCATAGGATGTAACCAGTTGGATCAGCCAGAAGGTAAGCACAAAGAGGTCTGGGATAAGTAATGCAGGAGTGTGGAGCTCTTTCCTGTGGCATATCTGGGTGAGCTGTGCAACCAAGTGCTTTTATTATTATTATTATTATTATTCTCCCTTTCATCCATGTCACTACCTTCCTCTTGAATTCAAACATCTAACCTGACCCACTGCTTTGGATTCTCTGATAATGCATGCTACTTGGTTATTCCCTGTCTTTCTGCCTTGGTTTTCATGTAGTTGAATGCTATTTTTCTGCAGTCTGCACCAGAGAAGGGGACAACTGTGATTTCTGAGTCTGCACTCTGTCTTTCTCGTCATCTCACGCAAGGCTCTGTCCTGTATTGGAAGGACATGGTGCAGTATTCTGTCAGGGTCATACAGCACTGTCAGGCATCTAGGAAAGTGCAAAAGAAGGGAGAAGTTATAGACAAACCAGAGGTGTTTTTGTTTCTCTCTCCTCCTCCTGCATATGTGCTGTTTACTGTCATGCTGTCTCACGTTCTGCTGTTGTGCAGTGTCCCTTTGGGAACAGACACTGCGCCTCTGGGTGTATAGCACCTATTAAAAAAAAGTTCAAATCTGTTCAGGGCTGCAGCAGCAAATGCTAATGAATCAGGCCATGGGAATGTATAAAATTTAAACTGCTTTTAGGAACGGCTGGTAGGGTAGCCTGGACTTTGCTACTGAGGAAGGAGGTGAAATGCCTACGTCACATTGTGTATGTCAACATTCATGCCTAGGGACAGAGTAGACCTCTGGAGAGCTGACTTTGGACAGATAAAACACGCTGTAATCCTGTAAACTGCTGCAGGCACTGAAGCACTCAAATGGAAGCAGAACTGCAGAGCGGCCACGCCTGACTTGCAAATGGCAATATGAACGGCACTTGAGGGAGTCCTGCCCCAGGAGCTCCTGGTGAATGTGGGAGAATTTGTGTGCCTGCCTCTGCTTACCTCAGTTCCACTTCGCTTCCTGGCAGTCTGCAGTCCCAGGCCTCGTCCTAAAGATGTAAGAGCATGGGGCGGTCATGGCCGGTGTCTCTTCATATCTGCTTTTTTAGAGAGGACATGGGGGCTTCCTTTCTTAGCAGGCTCTCAAACTTTACCCACCTCATAGCTGCTATTATGCATGACTAGGAAGTATTCCTGGTCTAGGTTGCTATTTCAAGCTTTCTCATTAAACTTTACATTTTCTGCTCCTTCTACTTGTTTTATATCCCTCTCTTCATCTTTCTAGATGGGGGGAAAGGAGCATCTCTCTATATTTGCATTGTACATCTTATGCTAACCTTAGGTTCTCTATAACCTCACTAACAGCAGCAAGTTGGTGCTGTAAATATCTGTAAATATTTATGATGTTAGTGTTTTATCTACCAAAGAAGTGGAATGGTGGTTTACATCCTCTAGATAGTTTAGACTACAGATATTTAATCCTTGTCTATCTGCTTTATGCAGATAATGCCTATGGGTAGTTCTATTGATCCTATTGTTTAGCCATTCTTGATTTCTGTCAGTCAAGCCAGTGATATCTGAATGTAGCACACTAGTTAAAGATTGATCTTCTTTACTCTTAGATTTGCCTGAATCCTTTCTTATCTTTAACCTATTAGGGCTTTAGTGCTACTAGGTATTCAGATAATGGGCTAAATGATTAACAAAACTCAACAAAATCAGATTTCTTCTATATAATCTTCAAGTCTTGCAAAAGCCAACTTCCCCACGGCAAGCAGAACTTTAACCAAGTAAGCTAACACTGGCTTTGTCATGATGAGCACTCAGGGTGGAAAAGGCAAGATGAGATGTCTTCCTGTGCCTGGGGTGGTGAATTTGAAGATGCAGCCAATTCAGCACATCTGTACACTCAGGGTGTGTCTTTTAGAATGGTTTAGTTTTATCTGGAACTTTTGGAAAATAAGAACTCCCCACTCATGCACCATGTCTGATACTGCTGTCTTCTCCACTGTTCTCAGAGCTGCTTTTGCACAGTGAGCATTTGGGATCTGCTTTCTGCATTCGGTAGAGAAGGAAATAGTACTCATCAGCATGCAATTCCTCCCGCACATGTTTCTCATCCACTCTCTTGCTGGCTTGAGTCCCTGAAATGTTTTATGAGCTTTATGAAATTCAGCATTAGGTGGGATTAAAACAACCTGGATCCTCGGGGCAGCAAAGGCAGCAGCCCAAGGAAAGCAATAAAGTAACAGACCTGAAAAATTTCTGTCTGGCAATTCTGCTAGACAAAGCCATTTCTGAGTTAATTAAGTGGTGGCAAGTCCAGGCCCAAGTGTAAAGCTGGACTAGAGGGAATCCCCATCACCCCCTTCAATTAGATGTTTTTGCAAACCTGTGTCTGAAGCTGCAGGAAGGAGGGAAGAAGAGGCCAGGACCTTCAGCAGAGAGATGAACTCACAGTACTCAGTAACTTCTCCACTCTGTATACTGGGGCACGTGCAGGACATGTCTAGTGTGACCAGATCCCATAAGAAAAGAGCAATGTTCAAATTAGCCTCAAATGAGAATGATTCTTTTCAGCAGGACTCCTCTAAGCTTGACCTTCTGCCAGGTTCCCTTCCCCATGCCCAGGACCAGCGTCTCTCCTGCTCTGCAACCTTGTAGTGACAGGTCAGAAGCTCAAGGCAGCGTCATCTAAGAAGCAAGAATGGAGACCCCAAACTTGTGCTAAAACCTGCAAGGTATTTGACACATGGCTCAGGCTGGTTTTGCCTTGCTACCATAGTGTATCAAGGCCAAGACTGTAGCTGAATTTGTTTAACATCTCTCAGTAAAAGCGACAAGGCTTTGTAGCTTGGTGCTTGCTAGAGATTTATGCTGGGCTAATAATGCCTTTGCTGTCTTTCTTTGAACACCACATCCTTTAATCAGAAGCAAAGACTGACAATTTGCAAGGCAAATGCTCCTCTCTGTGGATGAGCATCAGAAAGCAGAAAGCACCAACCTACAAGTGGTTTGGTGAGAGAAAAATACAGTGTTTGACGTGAGGATCTCCTTTGGCTTGCTATGAGCATTTGTCTCAAGCCACAGCTCTGGCCACTGGTTTCTGCTCCTGTGTGGACAGAAATCTGCCTCAGCAGCATTATGATTCAGATCAACTGGATCAGTAAAATGACACAGCAGAAAAACACTTCCCTCCCTCCTGTTTCTTTCCTGTTGCTAGTGTAATTGCAGCCAGACCCAATTCCTGTGGTACGGTCAGATGTAAGAAGGCAGCTGAGGCACAGCCTGTGTGTGCACCCAGCAAGGGAGAGCGTTTGTCCTCCCCCAGGCTGCCCAGCTGGAGAGGGAGATGAAAAAGTCTGAGGATCAAAAGGCCCTTGAAGAAGCCCAGAAGACTGTTGCTTCAGGAGTAGGCTAAAGGAAAGCCAGAGCCTCCAGCCAAATGCTTTAGTTGGCAGATGGTTCCTCCCCATATCTCAGTTCTGCATTTCTATGCCACTGGGATGTGCTCAGGCACAGAGGGCAAAGTTGTGTTTTTTTTTTTTTTTTTTTTTTTTTTTTTTTTTTTTTTCCACAAAGTGAAGGGAAGCAGCACCTCTGCCTGAGGAGCAGCCAAGCAACTGAAACCACCCGTCAAGAGGAACCCAAACCTCTAATTGTCCTGCTTTAGAGAGTGCTTCTCCTGCACCACTGTGCAGGCACCGTGTGGAGCAGCAAATTCATGGCTCAGAAGAACACTTCTGCTCCCAAGCACACTGGTTTCTTTTCTCACTGTCCCAGGTATGTGATGTGAGGGCTGTCACTGCAGTTCAGGGAGGGCAAGGAAGCATTTATGATTGAAATACCCTTGGACACAGATGTGCATGGTTGGTGAAGTACTAGGACAAAAGTCTTCACTGCAGGCAGATTTCCCTCGAAGGGGGAAGTTAAAGTGCAAACTAAACATGAACTTGAGCTGCTTCTGCCCCACAGAGTGACTGCAGATAACATCCTTATTCAGCAAGCCTGAATCTTGAGTGTATCTATGGCAAAACTTGCCCTCTTGACAGATCTCTAAAGCTGTTTCAGAACCCCCACAATCCCCCTGCTCTTGACTCCAGTCAGCCCTGTAGAGCAGTGCAGCTGCACGGGATGTATGTTTTCTGCTTACTGCATCAGCATGTCTGGAGGCAGGCAGGCGTCAGGGAGGAGATAGGTGAACCTTTGGAGTTTTTATTACTGGTATTTATTGGGGAGCTAGAGGCATGCTCCTGCTTATCTGACCCTCGAACTGATATAGCAAGAGCTGTTGTTAGGAAAATGCAATTCTGTACAGAGCTGCTGTGCAGAGGGTGGTCAAACCGGAGGCAATTGATAGCGTGACTTGACAGCGCTGATATAAATTATCTTTATAAACCAAAAAAGCAGGCCTTTCCTGCACTCATAACTCCAAGGAGCCTGAGCAGAACACGCTTATTTATAGTAAGACAATAGTGCTTGGGAACAGGAGGCTGAGGAGAAACTGTGATCACAAACCAGCGGAAACTGATCTTCCTGCTTTAACACATTCTTGGAGCTGGGGACACATGGCAGCGTGATGGATGATGGGTGACCCGGGAGGGCTGCCGTGACCCCCGGGGGGTTCACAGGAACTCTGCAGGCGTGCTACCGGGTGGCATTGTCACGGTGTGGCACCCTGGAAGGGTGACACTGCCAGGACCATCCCTGGCCCCAGCTGAGGATTTCCAGGGAAATCCCCCCTGGGCGTGATGAGCCTTCCAGAGGGATAAGGGGGGGAAGGAGGGAGATGGGGGGCTGACCCCACCCTCCAGCCATTCACCCCGAGCCAGGGATGGATGTGCGTGGGCCGTGGGCCACGTACCGGCCGCACCGCGGCGTTTTGGCAGGTTCCACCGAGAATGCCAGCCCTCGGCATCCCGGCGCCGGGGGGCTCCACCGCTCCGCCCCGCACCGCCAGCTCCCCCTGCGCGGCCCCAGGAGCGGAGGGCGGCACGGCCCGGCGGCACCGCCCCGGGACAGGACGGGACGGGACGGGACGCGGGGCTTCTCCGCTGCCTTTGCCCGGGTCCCGGCGGGGGTTGCGTGACATCTCCGGGCACTCCCCGCCGCCGCTTTATATAACCCGCCGCCCGCACCCGGTTATAAAACGCCGCCGAGGCAGCGCCGCAGCCAGAGCCGCGTGTCCGCCGCCTGGAGCGCCGCGGCGGCCCGGAGGTAACGGGCAGGGACCGGGACCGCGGCCGGGAGTGGGGCAGGGACCGGGACAGGGACCGGGACCGGGAGTGAGACTGGGAGCAGGGCTCGGACTGGGACCGGGACCCCGACCCCCTGCGGGCGGCGCTGTTCCCGAGCGCCTTGGGGTGCGGTGCCGGTACCGGGGTCGGGAGGTGGCTGCCCGCCGGGTGCTGCTCCCGCGCCCACCTGTAGCCTGTGCCGGGCCGCCTGCATCCTTCTGTCATTCTCGCTCGTGCCCGCAGGGCGCTGGCAAGGTGGGGAGGTGCTTATCAGTAACTTCGCAAAAACACGTATAAAAGGGCTCGTGGGGTTGTAAAGGGAGGAACCTGGCTATCCGAAGCACAGGTGAGGTTTACAAACAGTCGAGTGTTCAAAAGTCTAACCGTGTCTTTGCCCTTGGTGTCGTGGTCATCCTTTTATTTATTTTTCCCCTCGAATGTGTTGTGCAACCTTTATATATAAGCCTTCTCTTGCTGATGTAAGCAGCAGATCCTTTCTTGCTTCCCACAGGCAAGGCTTTCCCAGGGGTCACCAGCCACAGGATGCATCCAAGTTAAACAGCCCTTCCTTTTCTCCCCCCTGCCACTCTTCCTTTACTTATAAAGAAATAAAAACTACTGTAATTTCTTGAGCTTTCACAGAATGGTTGGCATTGGAAGGGACCTCTGGAGGTCATCTGGTCCAACCCTCTGCTCAGGCAGGGCCACCAAAAGCTGGTTGCCCAGGACTGTGTCCAAGCAACTTTAAGTGATAGGAAAGGGTAGTTTCTGTTTTCTGTTTGTTTGTTTTGTATTTTTTTGTTTGTCTTTGTTTTTTAACCTGGCTCTTGGAGCTCCCAATTCTTAAGAGTGCGACCATCTCGCTTCCTGAGCTATCCCTTGCTTCTGCAGTGATCAGTCCTACTGTTTTTCACCATCTCAGTCCAGGAGGGAAAGAAGTGTAAATGGAGGGAAAAAGGTGGATGCAGATGTCAGGAAAAGGTCACTTATGGCATACATCTGCCTACCCACAAAACTCAGCTAATCAGCAGCAGATGTCTTTGTGCATGGTTCTTTCTCCTCGTTTGTTACCCTGGTGAGAGCCTTGGCTCTCCACATAATCACAGTAACTTTTTAAGCTTTCCAACAAACACCTTTGTGCCAGCAGCTAGAAGGGAAGTAAATTATTAGACTAGTTTGTGTTAGTCTAACCTGTTCCCTTCTGTTTCTGGAAAGTGCACGTAGCGTTTCCCATCTTCCTTGCTGTGATTGCCTGGAAAGGGGACAAGAAGGTTTTTGGCTGCGAGGTTACCTGGGTAAAAGGCAGGGTGCAGGCTAAGCCCAGCCCTCGCCCAGGCTGCAGAACGTGGGGACTGCAGGGTTTCCAAGTTCTTCCCATGCAATGTCAAGGCAAGAAGTTTAGACATTTTTTTTTTTTTAATGAGTGAAGGGGTTCCAACTTGGTCTCAGCCATTTACAGCAACAGAAAGTGAAGCATCCCCTTGACAAAATAGCTGTGTTGTTATGACTACTGGGTGAAGCACTGTTAATGGTTATGGCAGTATTGATACTTTTCCTGCTGTGTAGGTGCTGCTGCAAGGGCAGGGAGAACAGCTCTTTTCCTTAGCTGGTCTCATGCCCTTCCTTCCAGGTGCTCCCATCCTGCACTACAGAAGCAGCTTATCTGCTTGAATCGGGATGGTTTATAACTCTCCCGCTGATTTCAAACAGATACCATATTTATTTTTCCTTAATATACCCATTTGTACCCTTCTTTTCTTTACTGTAGGATGTCCCAGATCTCTCCCTGTGGGAGAGGGGAATACTGCTGTTCTTCAAGATAAATTGTGCCCACAGACTAATCCAAACTTCTCTTCCTCCTTGTATCTGTGAAGCATCTTGACACTGGTGTGACTGAAACATGCTAAATGATATGTGTAGTTGTATTTTAATCAAATTGATATCACTGAAACAAGCTTGTGCCAGCAAGTAAGGTTTTCTCTGCAGGCTTTGTGGGGGTATGAAGTGGATTAAGCATGTTCTTTCCTGATGGAGTGGTGCTTCAGTCTCTTTAGCTTAAGCATAGCAGCTTGCATCTGTAGCCCCCACTCTGTCAAGCAAGGCATTGACCATCACAAACAGGCTTGGTTTTTACTTCATCAGATGTTCTTTGAACTAGTGTCACCTCTTCAAGAACATCCATGTCTTGTTCCTAAGGGCTGTGTGCATTGTTCTGAACGTTTCCATGCCTTTGGGGACTACTGGATGTCTTCCAGTGCGGATGTCCATCCTTTTGGAAACTTGGCACTTCTAAGAATTGGAGTGGTGTGCATGAACGTGCTGGACACCTTCTGCAGACCTCTTTGCTCATGTCTTCTTCCCTGAGTGTTTTTGTGTTCTTTGTCTCAGTAGATGGGAACTGCCCAAAACAACAGCAGCCCCAAAAATCTTCATGCAGTGGAGTTTGACCTGTGTAACAAGGACACGATGGCAGACACATTTGATCACAGCATCATTTCTGTTGGAGAAGAGGAAGGAGTAGGCAATTTCCAACGTTCTCTTCCAACAAGGGAGTCCCTCCGATCCCCTCGGGGCTCTGTCGTGAGTTTCCATAACATCCAGTACTCCGTTAAGCAGTCCAGTGGATTCTTGTGTAGACGGAAGACTGTGGAAAAGAAGATCCTTCAAAATGTTTAGTAAGTTCCTAACTAAAATACCGGAGGTAGGAATTAATCTGCTGCTGTGAATCAGTGACCTGAGTGTCACTTTCCAGATCCAGCTGTACCGTTGTACAGAGAAATGACAACCCTCCTGCCAGTCTGCTGTTCATGTGAGCACTTGCTAATTTGCCTTAGGCATAAAAATTGGGATGTAACTGGAGCAGTTTCAGTTACTGATCTAGGCAAATTTGTGTGAACTCTTCTGCCAGAAAATCTGAAGGTTCCCTTAACTATGGTCTGAGCTGTGGTGGGAGGAGATAGGTAACAGAGGGCAATTGTTTCTTCTTTTCCAGACGTAGCTCAGGTGGGAAGATGCATAATTTGCCTTTTGTAGTTTGCTGCTTATGTCCAGCTCTGGTTTTGTTCTGACTGGCTGTCTGGGACAAGAAAGGAAAATGCTTATTCATTTCAGATTTAAGGAGAAGTTCTTAATAATCTTGAAATTTTGCTTTCAACAATTCTGAAAGGAGAACTTCAATAATTTTGTTCACATCTGACCTCTACTATGAGCTGCATGGGAACAGTCCTCCATTTGAGAATAACTCTTTCCTTCTTTCAGTGGCATCATGAAGCCAGGCTTGAATGCTATCCTGGGGCCAACAGGGAGCGGTAAATCTTCGTGAGTACTTTCCTTTGCTCTGTAATAGTTCAAAGGGGATGTGGGACTGTTAGGATTGGGGAAGATAAGAGGGAGCCCCAGGCTTACACTTGTGTGTGCCTGGGAGAAATCTGGAGATGTAGCCAGACGTCTTGTCCCTCTGATGCTGGCTTTGCTGGAGTTCTTGCCCTGCAGTGGTGTCACACCCCTCATCTGCTCCAGTTGGTGGTCCATATTACTGCAGTCACCATTAATGGTGGCCTGAGTGAAGATACCAGGCTGAACTGGGGTGACTGGAGCTCAGGTGTAGGCTCTCTCCCAGACCTGCCCTGAGGTGGGGATGAGGGCAGGGTCCTTCGGGGGCAGGAGGGAAGTCATCCCAGTGATGTTGCTGTAGCAAGACTTCCTCAGAGATGCAGGGTCAAACCCCTCTGACTGCCAAGAATAGGGTAATGTCAGTCTGTAGGATACCTGCTGGGTTTCATCACCCCAGCCTGGCTGTGGCCTGGTGGTGGGAATGCACATGCTTGAAATCTTTGGATGAAAGCACTGAGAAGTACCTTGCAGACTATCTCCAGCCACTGCTGATGTTGTTTTCTCTCCTATATAAAAATGTTCTGAGAGTGCTGCGTCATTCTTCCTTTGAGACTGTCTTGGACAGGCAGATATGGCCAGGGTTCATGCATGTGTGTTGTTGTGGTGACCCTTGATCTTCCCCTCTAAGGAGACTGCCAGCTGATCAGGATGTTTGCAAGAGCCAGACCTCATTGGTATTTACATAGCTAGTAGACAGTCTGACCTCTAATTTGCAGTAAGGAGAATCCAGAGATATGTTAAACCAAAATGACTTTATGAAATTAATCTTGACTGTAGTCTTGTTTATACCAATTTGGATTAATTTGCTTGAGATCAAAGTAGTTTCTTCTGTGCTCCCCTGGCTGGAGAGCAGACAACAGCTGGTTGGCAGGGCGCTTTTGTGTGCGCATGTCTGAGACTAGCTGTTAGCATGGAGACCGAGTTAATGTCTGTAGGGGGCTGATGGCTCTGAGGGTCTATGTATTGCAATACTGCAGTGGCATAGCTGACACTTGAGAATCCTCCACCTGTATCAGCCTTTCTGTACAAAAGGTGAAGCCCTCAGAGCAGAGGAAGCCCCTTTCAGTGCCCTGCGTTTGGTTTGGAACATGCCGTGAGCAGGCTGTAGCTGCAGTCCTGACTGGTGGCACTTACCTGGTCATACATAAAAGCAGTTGTCATGGCAAAACCTAATGTCTGGTGTCTGTCTGAAGTCTGCTAGATGTGCTGGCTGCTAGAAAGGACCCAGCAGGCCTGTCTGGAGAAGTGCTTATAGATGGTATCCCACAGCCTCCAAATTTCAAGTGCATCTCAGGATATGTCGTGCAGGTGAGTAAATGCCTTCAGCAGAGGCCTGGGAGACCTTGGGAGGGAAGAGCGTAGGTTTTGGTGTAAAGCCTTTGAAAAGTGTCCTCCATGAGAAGAGGTGTGTGTGGGGGGAATACATTGGATGGAGCTCACGACTACATGAATGAGAGATAGCATGGTCTTCCCTGGTGAGTGAGTAGGTCTGCTGTGGGAAGAGGAACAGCTTCTCAAGAAAAAAGGCAGGGCTGTGTTGCATAAAATGAGCAAAGCATGAAGCAAAGATGAGCAAAAGCATGAAAGCATTAAGTAAGGTAATGTTCAGTGATCTCTGCAGAGTCTAATTTGATAATTCAGGTGTTACAGTGTTGTCCTGTGATACTGAAGAGACAGGAGCAAACTGTTTACTCCGGCCAAGTAAAGCATGGAGGTGTTTGGCTTCCCAAAGCTGCATGGGTGCCCAAGCCACTGAGCTACTGTGGCTTTTTTATTTTTATTTTTATTTTTATTTTTATTTGTCTCTCTCCTGAAGTTCCAGCAAGGGTTCTAAAAATAAAAATTAAATTAAATTTAAAACAGGGGTTGGTTGGTGGGAACCTCTCAACACCCAAAATCTCCTGTTGTAAAACTCAGAGGCAGTTCTAGTCAGCAGAAGTACCTTCAAGCTGTCCAACAATAATTCTAGGAAGTAAGTAGATCCTTGCTGTTCTTCCTCTGATTCTGGCTGGCTGGAGCAGAGCTTCGTTCCACTCAGACAGGAAAAGCTGGCTGAATCTGCGGAAGTGGGTGGAGGCCTGGACCAATAATAGACCCTCAAAGCCCTGGGGGGAGCTGAGGAGAAGGGGATTCTTGGCAGTTATATGAGCCTCTAAATCTGGAATCCATCCAGGCTTCTGTCTGCAGGCAGATACAAAATATGCAGCCTTTCTGAAAGCTGACAGCTGGGGGGCTTTTGAGAGGATGCATGTGACAAGACTGGTGATAAATCTTGATGCTTCAGGTTAAAGATCCCCAAATCCTCATAAATGGCCAGGAAGTTTCTTGGAAGTGTTCCTAGTTTGAGACATCTGTTTCTCCAATGTCAAAACCAAACAAATGAAACCTTGAAATGATTGGCAACTGGGCAAGACATTAAATGGTTGCTCTCCCCTCCCACCCCTGTGCACTACTCCCTGTATTGATAAAAAGAGTCATTTGACCCAAAGAGTCATAACAAACTGAAGGCCTAAATGCATACATATTTAACATACTATCTGTTCTATGCAGATGGGTGTGTAAACCTGCTAAGTCATGTGTTATCCCTTTAAAACTGCTAATGGTCTCTGCACTTATATCATGCAAATGCTGAGCACTAGCAGCAGAAACAGCTACCTGCCCTACCTCACTATAGCTTGTAAGGAAAGTGCACTTCCAGAAAAAAAATGGTACCATCTGCACTTACACTCCTGAGCCTGAAAGCAGGCTGAGGTGATGCTGGGCACAAGCTGGGAGCCTGAAGAGCTGCATTCTCCCTTTGACTTTACTGAGTGATCTTGAATTCTGTATTCTGTATGCTTTGAAGCAGGAGTTGTCACTCAATCCAGTTTCACCCGTGGTCCACAAACAGCTTATCCAGCAACTGCCACCACAGGGACTCCAGTGCCCAGTCAGGTAGCTGAGGGTGAGGCTTTTCAGCTGTCAATTTGTGCTGCTTTCAGGACGATGTTGTCATGGGCACCATGACAGTGAGGGAGAACCTGCACTTTTCTGCTGCCCTGCGACTCCCCAACTCCATCAGCTTCCAGGAGAAGGAAGAGCGAGTCACACAGATAATCGGCGAGCTGGGATTAAGCAAAGTGGCTGATTCTAAGGTGAGCAGTGAGAATACCCACCTTAGAAATCCTACTACCTCTGGTAACTAAACTACTTGATTCTGGGCAGTATGGAGTATGTAGCACAGCTACACTAAGCTAAGCAGGAACCTGACAAGATCATAATACACACAGGAAATCTCTCCAGCTCAGGAGGTAGCTTGGAAAGAGGTATGTGTATTTGTTACTAAACAGGGAAGATTTTGGGCTGCATCCATCATGTTGTATAAGCAGAGGGGGGAAAGTTGCCTAGTCATAGCACCTTGGAACGCTGCATGGTGGCTTCCTGGCTTTGTGGGACAAGACAAGGGAATTGTTTTTACAATTGCTGAATGCTGTGGGGGTGGGAAGCTGGGCTGTGATGGAGAAGTTCTGAGCAGAGCTTGCTCCTCCCAGCTGCATTTTTACTCTTATTTTACCTTTATGTTACTTACCCCCACTTACTTGGGTAGCAGATGAGCTACCCATGAAAGGCATGCCCGATTACCAAAGCTGCCTCTGGCTGCTCTGGCCTCGTCATGGCTCTTGTCAGTGTCATCTTTGTTTCCCAATGCCAAAGGTGTCTGGCACTACTAAAAATCAGACTGTCTGCTCGCTGCTACATGGTCATCCACAGTGCTCTTTGAGTCAGACCCATCATCTGCTGCTGGCTCCAAGAGCTCACTGACGGGACACTGAAAATGAAAATGTCTGCTTTTCATAGGTTTGGTGAGCCCTGAACTCCAGAGCAAATAGTTGCAAACACCTGACTTCCTCTGCTTGTAGGTAGGAACTGAATTGATCCGGGGAGTGTCTGGAGGGGAGCGGAAGAGAACCAACATTGGGATGGAGCTCATCACAGAGCCACCAGTTCTTTTTCTGGACGAGCCAACAACCGGCCTTGATGCCAGCACAGCCAATGCTGTTCTCATCCTCCTGAAGAAGTAAGAGTCGATTTTTTCAGGGCTCTGCTAGAATTTCTTTGCTAGCTCATTATTTAAAAGAGGAATGTTGCTATGACTTAGTAGCTACAATGTTTGTGTTTTTTTTTTTTTTTTCTTTTTTTTTTCATTTTTTTCTTTTTTTTTTTTCTTAAAGCTAGACTAGCAGACTCAGAAGTGGTTGTAAACTCTTTATCTGGGCCTTGTCCAAGGCTTTTTGAAGTTGATGGGAATCTTTCCACAGCAAGCATTGGATTGGAGCCCAAAAAGCAGATGTAGCTTGGACAGCTTCCCTTTGCCACAGAGAGGGGTAGACTGTGAGGTCAAGCCTTGTAATCACAATTTATTGGCCTTCCAGCTGAGCCTATTACAAAAGCTTTTCCTCTGTTATGACAATGGCCTGGAACTCAGATCCAACTTCACCTGCATTTTTGCCCTCAGTGCTCCCCATTCTCTGCTTTGGAGATGGACTATCTTCTGCTGCAGAGGTCCAAATGAGGCTCACGTAATGAGAACGAGTTCCTAACACTCCTCCTGTGTTTGTGGCATATTGTCTGATCTTGTCCAGGGGTACCTCTTACTCTGCTGTTCGTGAATAGAAGGTCTTAATCAGGGGGGATACTTGTTGGGCATCAGTGACAAAGCACTTGAAAAGCATCTGACAAACCTGAAGGAAAACTAGTTTTGACTTCTGTAAAGAGTAAGTCCTCAGCAGAAGAGCTAGGAGAAAGCTGGCCAGACTTCAGCAGCCTGCTGTGTAAAGCCTGGCTATGCCACTGAGTACAGTAGGACCTTTCCTGTTAGTCACGTTGAAGCCTGGTACAGAAAACTTATAAGGAGGATTTATATACAGCTGTGGTTAATTTTTTTGCCTAACCTTTGCTAGCCACAGACAACATAACATTCTGCCTACCTGGACTGCAGCAAGTCTGTTGTAATGATGGGTGCTTGAAGGTCTTGCAGGCAGCATCTGCCACAGTGAGAGAGAAGAGGGAACTGGAGCTTTGGTGGATTGTGACTCTAGGAAGCTGACAAGCTTTTGTCTTGGATTTGGATACTTATATTTTGCTCCAGCTACAATAACCCTTCTGAATTGCAAAGCATGGTGTATTTGAGAGAAGTTTTGTTTCTATTTCAGGCTCTCCAGAAGAGGCCGAACCATCATATTTTCCATCCATCAGCCCCGCTATTCCATATTCAAGCTGTTTGACAGCCTGACGTTACTAGCCTTGGGGAAGGTGCTGTACCATGGTCCTGCAAACCAGGCCCTGGACTATTTTAGTTCTATTGGTAAGCTTTCTGTGCCAAGAGTAACATCCAGCTACCAAGTTTAAACTGTCAGTAGGTTTTTACCCTTGCTCTTGATAGAACTCTCATGCTACAGTACTAGAGGCTGTACACAGACAATCTGAACAGTATTAGGTTAGAATTAGAAAAAAAATGAAATAATAAAAAGAACATTTTCCAGGTAGAATAGAGCATGGGTGTCCCCTGCCTATGTTTTGACTTGTACCAGGCCAAAGAAACAGATTTGCTTGGACATTTAGAAACATGATGCACAACAGACAAGATGATGCTTCTAGTTCTGCCAAGCCAGGATGGCAGACCCGGTCAGTTTTGAACCACAGTCTGCAGATTGGCAGCAATCTGCAGAGGCTGATCCAAGAATCCGCTCTAGTCTGAATGCAGGTGGGTGACTGAATGGACAAAATCATGTTGTGTCTTAAGTTGGATTAATAACTGCAGTGTTGGTTGGCTGCCCCCTCTACAAATAAGGAGGATGAGGGTTTCTGACTATAATGGACAGAGAACATGGAGTGAATTCCCAGTCTAGATGCAGTCATGGACATTGGATTGCAAGCTTTGATTGCAAGCTTTTTCCACTGGGAAGGAGGCAAGAGTTGTCCATGCTGAGCTCTGTAGAAAGAAGCAAGCTTCAGATTTCTCCTTATCTGAAATCAGTGAGGAATAAGCAGCTCTGAAATTCTGTATAGATACCTCAGTTTCACCATCTTCCAAATCCTGTCTGTTCTACTGCTGTAAACTAATGTTCATGAAAAGCAGTGAAGCAGTGGGTTTTTCTCATAACAGGGTTGTAGAATAGTGATATAGTATTAAACCTGACTTTTCAAGCTGTGCTCTGTGGAGTACAAACATGTTGTCATATGGAGTTTGTTTATTTATTTATTTTTAAGGATATGAATGTGAACCCTTTAACAACCCAGCTGACTTTTTTCTTGATATCATAAATGGTGATTCAACTGCTGTGGCAGCAAACAAAGAAGTTCATGAACCCGTGGACACAGGAAAAGGTAAATTGTCAAGGAGAAACCCACCTGGGTTAAATGTAGTTTTGGCAAGCTTTCATTCTCTGTGTTTTCTCCATTCTAAAGACACTTTACTATCATTCTATTTTTCCTACTAATAGATATACTTTGCTTTGGGCTTGTTTAAAGATCTCAGAAGACTTAAAAGGGATTTTTTTCTTCCTTCAGTAATATAGGAGGACAGTGATAGATATTAGTTGTCTGCAAAATGTAGGAAAGACAGAACAACTAGAATTGCTTTGTCTCAAGAAATAGCTGAGAAAAGAAGACAAGCTTTCAGTCATGTAAGGGGCTGCCATATAGAAGAAGACAGATAGGCCTAGGAGTAATGGATTTATGTGGCATCAAGAAAGATTAGATAGAACTACATGTGAAAACAAATTCTCTAACAATATTGTGAGTGAAATTTTGGAAAATATTTGTCTGGGGATGCTTTAGCATATCCATGACTGAAGGATTTTAAGCAAATGGTGTTCATAATGGTGCCTTTTGGTAAATGGCAAATAATTGATTTCCCAAAAATCCCATGAAGGTTTTCTAATGGCTTGTTCTAAGACTGTGGCCATATTTATGCCACAAAGATCCAGGCTGGATTAAAACTGCAGGGAAACCCTCTCACACAAGCTCTTCCCTTACGCTCAGAGCTAAGGCTTGAACTATTCAAATTCTCTGGCTATTCCTGATCATATCTTTGTCCAGCCTCCAGAGCAGAGCCATGTTGATGGGCCATGTCTGAAGGTAGGTGTTCATGGGGAATCACAAGCCATATCTTGTCTTTGCCACTTAGAGGTGAACAGTGAAAATGGAGCGGTGGAACAGAATGCGGTCAGCAGTGTGGTGGATGTGCTACACCAGAAGTACCTCAACTCCAGCCTGTACCAGAGCACAAAGGAAGCACTGGCAAAAGTGGAGCTGGGACGGGGAAGCAATCGTAAAGTACGCAAGCAGGGGCATGAGATTACCTATGCAAATGGATTCCTCACCCAGCTGTACTGGGTGTCCAAGCGTTCCCTGAAAAACCTCATCAGGAACCCGCAGGCCTCTGTTGCACAGGTTGGTAGCAATTGTTTGAAGTCTCAGACTCCTGATCTCAGTCCCACAGTGTGCAGTTTGTAGAGCACACTTCTGTTTTCAAAGTCAGCTAGGGGAACAGAAAAGTCCTGTGCCACTACCACTCAGGTTGTTGCCTTTGGAAAAAAAAAATATATAGCAGAAGGACTACAGCACTGAATACTGAGGAGTGGGGGAAATGCTCCAATATCTGGTTCACATGGGGAGCTTCCAGGAAGATGTTAATCTTGTAGCTTACATGACATTTTAAGCTGGGATATTCTTTGAGTGTGCTTCTGCTAGTCTTTACAACTAAAGAAGCTCAAAGGAAAGAGAAAAGGGAAAAGGATAAACCACGACAATTTGGCATAAGGTTTTTAATTGTATGTGTTTTATGTTTACATGGATTCACACTGCAAAGTTTTAGGTAGTCATGAATGTTAAACCCTGTATATACCTTAATGACCATCTAGTGATTTGTCCCTGTTTGCCCATCTGAAGCACTTCATTCTCCCTTTCTTCTTTTCACTTCCAGATTGCAGTGACAGTAATTCTAGCCTTGGTTGTGGGGGCCATTTTTTTTGGTGTAAAACTGGATCAAAGTGGCATTCAGAATCGGTAAGTTGGGAAGATGCAGCTTGCTCATTTCTGTGCCAATAGACTACAAGTTTCGGCCACAAGAAAGGCTGTGGGCTCTGCTTGGACCACAAAGGAGGGCTAGGTTCACCAGCCTGAACACACTACAGAATGGTACTACCAGAGGTCCTAAAGGGAACACAGTTCCTTGCACATGTGTCTGAAGGAGATGTGCAGGGGAAGACAAAAGAATAAACCTGACTTTGCAGCTAAGATCTACAGTAGCACAATTAAATATCTGTTCTATGGACAGAGACAGAAAAGTGCTGACTTGATCCTGGCTGTTTCTTCACTTCTTGACTGCTGTTTTGTCTTCTAGGGTTGGATCCTTGTTTTTTGTCACCACAAACCAATGCTTTTCCAGTGTCTCTGCAATTGAGCTGTTCATCAGAGACAAGAAGCTATTTGTGTAAGTAGAGATGCTCTTAGACTGTTTCCTACCCCGCAGTGAGGGGGGAGAAATATCTTAAAAGCTAACCAAAAATATTTCTACCTACGAGGGCTTGAGAGCTGATTTCTTCTTCCAACATCAGAATGTAATAGTAGTGCTAAATCAGTCAGTAAAGCAAGGAGCTGAAATGTGAAGAAGTAGTGGAAGGAAGGGAGAAATAAAATGCTTTTACTTGCTTGCTGTATCACAGTTTACCGAGAAGTGCTTTTTCCACTTCTGGTAACAGTCTGTTCTTGAAGTCTGCACGTGAATCCTGAAGATTGTGAACCCTACCTGCCCTCTTGCTGGCCTGGTTGAAACAGGGTTTTGCAGTGGTCCCAAAGTGGTAAGACTGTGCAAAGATGAAGGGGGAGTTTTTGGAAAACCTTCTCAAAGGATGCTCAGAAGAAAAGTGCTTCTGGCTGGCTTGCAAGATCTCTTTAACAATCAAGTCTATCTGTCTATACATATGTATATTAAATACATATTATAAATGTGTGCATGTATATAAGTGTGCATAAAAAAAGAAGTGTGTACATATACATGTTGAAAACGTGGTTTGGAATAGCCTCCAGCTCATGGGAAGAAAGGGCAAAAGACATGCAGTAAAAAGGAAATCGGAGATTTGTGCCTGGAAAATGAGTGAAATGAGTGTGGTGTTTTTGTGAGGCACTAGTTTAGATGTGCGCACGACCACCGGCAGCTTGCTCAGAACTGCTTAGTATTACCCCTGACAGCTGCTCAGGAATGAATCTCTGACATTTGCTAGTCTGGCCTGCCTACCAGCTTAGTGGGGATTCTGGCACCTCACCACCTGAGTCCTTCCATGAGCTCCATTATGCAGCAAGGCAATCATAATGATATTTAATTGCCCTGTGAACTGGAGGTGAGTTAATGTCCTACAGGCGTTTTCTCATTGTTGGCTATCATTCCTTCTCCCTTGGAAACAGTTGTATGAGATAGCTATGGATAAACTGTTCTTCCAATTAATCTCATACTTTCCCCTGCTCTTGTGTTTAGGATCATTCTCTTTGAACAGAGCTTTAGGAGCTTTTTTCCAGTATGCTATTTAGTAGTCACATGGCTTCTCATTCATCTTCCCAGAGTGCTCCCAGCATTGCTGCAGGGCCTGTGAGATAGATCAGCCCTTACTTTGGAGTGGGAAGTGGCAGCACAGAGAAAATAATCAACTTGCATATAGAGGAGTCAGTGGTAGAAAGAATAAACTGAATCAGGATAAAACAGACACACATACTGAACCTGCTTCCTAGATAACTTCTAAACCTGTACAACTTGCCTCCTTCCTGTCCTCGCAGTCATCAGTACACCAGTGGATATTACCGTGTGTCTGCCTACTTCCTGGCCTTGATGATAGGAGATCTACTGCCCATGAGAACTGCTCCAGCCATCATATTCTCATGCATCACTTACTGGATGATTGGTAATGAACTGATGCTTTCATTGAACCTGTCATCTTCCAATACATTTGATTTTTGACTTAGCCAGAGTTTAATTTGTATATCTAAATTGAAATTGGTTGAACCCTCAGCTGATTTAAGTGCTTGGCATCGTAACTTCTGAGGACTCTGGAGCAGGGGCAGAGACACCAGCAATCAGAGATGGGGACCTGCTTGTCCATGTCTTTTGATAATGCTTTAGAGCATTCACAGTTGCTGCCAACTCCAGACTCAGCCTTTCTTCCTCCTTTTCATGTCTTGTGTGGGAGCCTGAGGGTGCCTCTCTGAGGTTCGTGATGTGGATATTAACTGGACTTTTTCTTTCTGCTTTTTGACAGGATACCAAGCTGTTGCAGGCCGATTCTTCTTCTTCATGCTGGCCCTGATACTGGTGTCCTACACTGCCACAGCCATGTCTCTGGCTATCAGTGCTGGGATGGAAGTGGTGGCTGTGGCAAATCTGCTCATCACTATTTGTTTTGTCCTGATGCTTGTGAGTACATAAGATGCACAGATGGATTTAGGAGACAGGCTGTCTACAGCAATGGGTCCTGTAGCTTGTTATTCTCTGCCTGCAATTTTACTGACACTGTGGTCAGACTTACCTCTGCTAAACTGTAATCTAAGTGTCAAACCATTGCTCACAGTTCTGTAGGTGTGGTGCCACCAGAGCTGTGCTAAAAGTGTGCTTCAAAAAGGTGTTTTTTTTTTTTTTTAATTGTCCTTAGAAAAAAAGGACAGTATTAAAAATCTAAGTGATCAACTAGATTGTTTAAAAGGAAAAAAAAAAAAAAATTAGCTGATTTTCTTGCATTAACCTTGGCTGCCCAGTGGGGTTTGCAGGAATGGCATGGTTTGCTGTAAACTGGGTTTGTGACTCATTAGTCTCTTTTGTTCTCTTTCAGATCTTTTCAGGCCTTCTAGTAAACCTCCCTTCTGTAATGGGCTGGCTGAACTGGCTCAAGTACTTCAGCATCCCTCGATATGGCCTCACGGTGAGTAGAATGTAGCATTGGTCTCCTGTGAGTAGTGGCTACCATGCTGCATCCTGGGGAGGTTTTGTGTATAAATGCAGTTCTCTTAAAAGTCTGACTTGGTTTCTTTCCTCACATGAATGTGGTGAAAGAAAAAAACAGCCATCCTCAAAGAGGAAGTTAATTTGTGTAAAATATGAAAGCATGAGAGACTGAACAATTAATTTGAGCCACAAAATTAGTACTGCTTGGACAGCAGCAGAGCAAACTGTCCAGTGAGGCACTAATTCCTAGCCTGAGTAGTCGATCCCTCCTGCTTCATAGTGCTGGTGCTGGGGTGTCAGTAGGCAGCCATATGGTTTTCTGGGAGAGGAGACTGACTCAGATAAAGGCGGATAAATGGGGACTTGTAGCTGGCAACACAGAAACCCATAGCTAAATCACTGAAAGGTAACTCTGGAGTTACAGATTCAGACACCAAATCATCCTGCATGTAGACATTGGAGCAGTTCCTCGGAAAGTTAGTGGTTAAGAGCTTCAGAGTAAGTGCTGAGAAGTAACTTTTCTGGGCCACTCAGTTCACACCTAAAAGTAACATATGACTCCAAGAGTGGTGATATATATCTTCTAATAAGCAAGCACCTTTGAGGTGTTTCAGCTTTAGCACCCAAAGTCACTAGCTCTTTGTAAAAATCTGCTGTCTGCCTCTTTCCCTAGGCTCTTCAAGTGAATGAGCTTAGAGATCTCTACTTCTGTGGTGAGAAGAATCCAAATGTTACAGTGTCTGTGGGAGATGCAGGCAGTTGTCCTCCAGTTACTTCAGGAGAAATGTAAGTCTTTACCTCATGACTGTTCTTGGGTCGGAATTGTAAGGGACATGTCAGACTATTTCAAAACTTACTATTACCCAGAGAATAAGAGTTTGTGAGAATAAGTGAACTGTTTCTATAGCATTTGGACCCCAAACCCTTGCTGTGGGTACTGATGAATAAAACTAAATATTTTTATATGTATCATAGTCTGATGGGGTTCTGAGGCTTGCTCATAAACTGCCAGTTATCTGTAAGAAACAATTATGATGCTATGGAATCATCTGAAAAAATATGAAAAGATCCAGATTTGTCCCTAAGCTTTATTTTTTTTCACAATAAGTTACTCTCTTTCTGTCACCTCTGACTTGCAGAGTTGTGGGTAGAGAAATCTTTGTATGACGGGAAAATAAAAGTAACCAACTGAAGACTTACAGTATCTTGCACCAGATATAATACCAACTTCTGCCCCATGCTTTTCTGCAGGTGTTCTGGTGAGGCATACCTGTGCAGCCAAGGAATTGCACCTACCGACTGGGCAATGTGGGAAAACATAGTGGCTCTCTTCTGCATGACTGTTATTTTCCTCATCATTGCCTATGCCAAACTACGGTTTATGAGAAAGTTCACATAGATTCCTGCACTGCCTTGCTCTGCAACTTCTCAGGTCTTAAAACAGCAAAGCTTGTTAAAGCCTGCTGGAGGTTGCCAAAGATTTCAACCAACTCTTTCCCTAGGAAAAGGGATGGACTTAAGATGGAAATCCTGTCCCACTGTTTCTGGACCATGATCTCCACGATTGTATAATTTTGTTTTTTAAGAGGAAATGTATTGCTGTAAGATTGCATAAGTGATCTTTTTTTGTTTGTTTGTTTGTTTTTTTGTAAGGGAATATATTTCTCATTATTCTTAGGTACTTATCAAACTGTTTATTATAGAGATTCATTCTTCTGTGGCTAACTTTTACAGGAAATATACACAGGGAAACATTTTCCTTTGGAAGTGTGAGCTTCTCCACCACATGGCATAAAGTAATGATGACATTTATGCATTGATATGTTGCCTCTGGTTAGAGCCCGTCACACCTGAGGAGAGCCAGAAACCATTCAAAATGAGT
Organism: Oxyura jamaicensis; assembly: GCF_011077185.1. Classification (NCBI taxonomy): domain Eukaryota; kingdom Metazoa; phylum Chordata; class Aves; order Anseriformes; family Anatidae; genus Oxyura; species Oxyura jamaicensis. The sequence continues at coordinate 17,270,686 of NC_048898.1, forward strand.
TGGAGATGCATTCAAGGTTGAAGTCTATACAGGGAATGTGCTCTCAGTGCCAGGCAAGAGTTATACTTCTAGTAGCTCCTCTGTGGAAGATACTTGCAGAAGCAGCTTTTGCTGGTGGCATCTGAACAGTGGTATAAGCTGTAGAACCTAAGAGTGAGAAATATAACAGTTGTACTGTAAAAATGAATTCTATATTACTTAAGAAGGGATTTTGTTCCCCTCTTTTTTAAGAAGTGAATAAAAACCTGTATGTACGTATTTTTAGCACGCTTCCTGTTTAGCTGTGCCATCCCTATATAGAGATGCATATATATACACTATGCTATAGTGTATACACGTATACTATATATACTATGCTCTACTAAATATGCTATATATAGTATAGTATGTATACATATACAGACGATATATCATACTATGCACCGAGTAAGACACACAGCTACTGCTGTGGTAACTGCAGCAAAGCTTCCCGCAGACGCCACGGCAGAGGCTGCAGCGTGCCAGCCGTCTCCTTACCACACCGTCAGCAAGGAGAGCGGCTTCCAAGCTGCACGAAGAGCCTCGCACGGCAGCGCAGCTGCTGCGCCAAGGGAAATGCTGCAAGGCTGTGCTGGGGAAGGCCGGGCGAGCCGCAGCCCTGGGAACGGGGCTGGGCTGTCAAAGGGCTCCTGCTTGGGTCATGGCGCCGCAAGGAAGGAAATAACCACGCTGACAGCACGGCGGTGTGAAGCGGAACACCTTCGATGCTGCTTCGCTGCCTCTTACAGCTCATGAAAATTAAAACCGTGACACATTTTACATCTCGGTATTCCTGTTCCGCCAGCTGCCGCTACGCGAGCTGCTCCCGCGCGTCCCCGCAGCTCACCGCGGGTTACGGGGCCGGGGCCTCCCCTCAGGCTGCGGGGTCAGCAGCGCCCCCGTCGGCCAGCGCCCAGCGCTGCGAGAAGGCCGCGGCCCGCCCCGTTCCGCCCCGGTGCTCCGGGGCCGCGCCTGCGCCGCCATGGCGAGGGGCGGGACCGCGGCCTGGCGTGAGGGCGGCGGCGGCGGCGGCGGCCGCGGCAGGGGCCTGTCGCCATGGCGACCGCGGCGGAGGGGCTGCCCGAGGCGGGCGCGCAGCCCGCCAAGCGTAAGGGGCCGGGGGCTGGGGGGGGCCCATGGCGGCGGTGGGGCCGTGGTGGGGCGCTGCCTGCTCCCGGCCGGGCTGGGGGCTGGCTGCGGGGCGGGCCCCGGGGCTGTGTGTCTGTCTGTCCGTCTGTTGGCAGCGTCCTGCCATGCATCTGCGATCCCCCTCTGGCGGGGACCGGGGGTCTGTGCGTTCAGGCCCGGCAAAAGCTGTCACAAAACAAAGAGCAAGCTGCCGGGTTGTGGGAGAGCAGAACAAGGGCCGAGTGTGGTAGAAATGGGTTTCGAGGAGGAAAGCGCTGATTGTCGTTTCCCGTGGATGGAAATCCGTTTCTGTCCCTTGTGAAACTGGCTTGGGGCAGTTTTCGGATGTTAAGGCAGTGACTAGAAGTAAACATCAATGGAATTGTGCACAAAGTTCCTAGAGGCATTGTCATGCAGAAGATCTCCCCATATTCCTTTCAGGCAAGGCTGATATTTGTAAATGCAGTCAGGCCAGGAAGGTGCCTTCCCCTTACATATTTCCCAACATATTACTTAAAATCTTGCTGCTTCTTTAAGGAAAAGGCTTGGTTTGTTCTCCTTTTGTGCAAAGTAGACAATTTATATGGAAAGTAGGTATAGTCAACAACAACAACAAAACAACACCAACAACAATAAAGCACTTGGACCTTTTCATTTTTATGGCTTGTTTCTGTACCTGCTAACCTTCCTCTAACCCTGTAATGTCTGTACCCCGATTAGAGGATCCCGCTGTTGAAACAGCAGAGGAAGCTAAGGAGCCAGCGGAAGCAGACATCAATGAACTATGTAAAGATATGTTCAGCAAAATGGCCACTTATTTAACAGGTGAACTGACAGGTAAGGCACTGCAGTACTGACTGGCAAATGAATTTTTGTTTCTTTTCATTTTCTTTCCAGGAACTCTGTTGTGTTGTTTGTATAAACTATACCTATTTTATCTTATCTGACAAGGCTGGCAATAACTGTTCCGATGCTCATAGGTGCTTCACATGCATATGTTTTAAAAACCATCAGTCTGGTCCAACTGCTTTGAGCCTGTATCAGGCAATCGTATAATTATATAGGTTGGAAGAGACCTCTGCAGGTCATCTAATCTAATTTCCCGTTAAAAGCAAGGAAAACTTAGCAGTTAGATTACTTACACAGATACCTGTCTAGCTGAGATACTTTGTAAGATTGATGATTTCGCTGATATGAGCATCCTTTCACATTGCTGTGAATGTGTAGAAGATCTCTTATCTCTGTTAAACAGGTAGGGGACTGCAGGGGCTTGCCAATTTATCTTCTGAATATCACTGGATTCTGTCCTGAAAATCTGAATGAAAGTGACTTTGGTAAAATAGGCAAGGAAGTCTGTGAGGCTGAGAAAATGCAGGGATTGCCCAAAGCTCTATCTACCATTCTGATCTTTGAAGCATCCTTCCTTTTTATGTTTTGCTGAATTGGAGCCTGTCTTTGGAATGACAGTTTCCTTCTTTCTGGAGTTTCTCATGTTTGGTTATTTCTTGTTTGTTTGTTATTATTTTTGAGGAAAAAAATGTATGTATTCATCAGTCTAATTGATTTTTACATTTCATGAAATGTCATTTCTTTTTGTACATCGTTATACTAATACATCTACTACCACCTAAATTATTCTTCAATATATTTTGCTATTGTTTTGAAATTTCTTGAAGAAGAGTCTGCACCCAGTTCAAACTGCATGAACATTAAAATGTACTCTGTTGTTTTTAAGCTACCAGTGAAGACTACAAACTCTTGGAAAACATGAACAAGTTGACTAGCTTGAAGTACCTAGAAATGAAAGATATTGCTATAAACATCAGCAGAAATCTGAAGGATTTGAATCAAAAATGTAAGTAAACCAAATAAGGGAGGGGTATAATTAACTATAGACTTGTATGGGAAATTAAACGTCTAAGATTTGGTAGTTTACACTTCAGTAGGTTCTCAAGGAAAGAAAACTCACTGAAATATACATGCTGTTAGATAATGCCAATCATCTGTATATCTTTACAAAACTTCAGTCTACACAGACTATCATAAAAGAATTTATGTCCTGTTCTACGCCAAATTTTGGACTGAGAGGGATTGAATAACAATTCTTTTGATGTACATTGTTTTTTTATTTGTGGAGTCTAGCCAGTAAGCCTTTGCCAGTAAGCCAGTGTAGCCTCTTAGGCTTTTCCTAAGTTGCTGGAATATGGCTATCAGCATCACCACTCGATTTTGGGGTGGGAAACGGAAGGATCTTTTGAAGTATTTTATCCTGAGAACATTAGGAGAAATTCTTATGTTTGAAGTATGAACTGTTTCCTGGAATTGAATTAATAAGAACTAACAGCTTGCTTTTTTTGTTGTTGTTGTTGTTTTTTAAGATGCTGCTCTTCAGCCATATCTGGAACAAATTAACCTAATTGAGGAGCAGGTTGCAGCTCTGGAGCAAGCAGCTTATAAACTGGATGCATATTCCAAAAAACTTGGTAACTGTTATCTTCTCCTGTTTACTGCCTAGCAACATATTATCTTATAAGGAGATTTTACAAGACAAAGTAAACTCTGAATTTATTTAACAAGCCTGAGTGACAGAGTTGCCCCTGCAGCATAGTGTTGATCCACTTCCAATTAATGAACATTAGAAGTGTGTGCGAAGTGGTAAGAGTTGATAAAAGATTAATATATCAAGTTACATGGAGGTATAATACAGGTATTATTGAACTACAACTTATTAAAGAAGCTTGATTTCTTTCTTGCAGTGTGCACTGATGCAAATTTTAAAGACAGATGTTTAATCCCACAAATAGAGAGATTCATTAAGTTCCACCAGGCACCCAAGTCTCCTTGGCTTAAGTTAGTACGAGTTGTCTGACTTAGGCACCTAGATCTTGACAATCCCATTTTTCAATTAGATTTGCATAAATACTTTAGGAAAAAATGGCCCCAAGTGATTTCTTTAAATTAACTTGGTTTTAAGATGTCTTGTATTGCTGCATACAAGATTTAAGATTTTTACTTATCGAGTCCTAAAATACTGTTGTTTTTCCTCCTGCAGAAGCCAAGTACAAAAAACTGGAGAAACGGTGAAATTACAACAATCTTTAAGTTGGAGTTGGGCTATGAGTCAGACTGATCCCTGTTTAAGTTACACAACACCAGTTTTATATGTTGACAAGGATTTGGTAACAGCTAACATCAGGACTGGTAATCTTTTGTATCCGTCGAATACAGTAGGCTGTATTCATGCTTCAGACTGAATGGTATTTTCCTCTTCTCAAACGTTTCTGTTGTTTCCATTGTTACACGGTGAAAAGTTGAAACTTGTCCCTAGCCCGTATGGTGATATTGGCTATCTGTGTGCTAGTCCTGTGTCCCACATGAAACGTTCTACCTAGGAAAAGCCCTGCATAACCTATAAAGATGTTTTCCCTTAGTAGCAGCAGGACCTAAATCTATTTTTTTCTTTAATTAAGCTCTGCATTAAGAAGATTCCTTTGGAGTTATAAATGCGGTATTTAAAATACTTGAGTTTGATATCCATCTTTATCTGTTTGAAATAGAGAGACTAGTTATGATAAATTTACAATAAAACAACTTGCTGCATTTGTCTCTCTGGAATCTCAAATTCCTGTTGGAAAGATTATGTAAGTTGTCCTTTTATTTTTCAAAGGGTCTGTTAATAAAGACAAACTCTTTCGAGTTACTGGAGATCATAGAAGAGAACATACTTTAAACTCTGTGTCAAGTATTTCTGCACCTATATTCTTTACCTGTCCTGACCTCAAGTGGAATTCTTGTATCACATCACCACATGCTTAGCTAACTTAGCACATCCTTTCTCTGCTTTCCCAGTGAAGTTTTGTATAATATTTTGATCCTAGTAGTTTTTGAAGGGGCAAGCCCAGCCCTTCTCTACAAGATTAACAATGCTCCAAATTCCTAATTTAACAAGGCCCTTTTCACTGAACAGAAACTCCCACTCAAAGTTTGTGGGTTTTTCGTTCCTATTGATTCATACTAGTTGAAGCTGGCTTTTGAGTGAGTTGCAGTAGATGATACTACAAGTGCTGATGTAGGAAAGAGGAAGTTCAAACTTCCTACAGACTAGAAGAACGATTAGTTAGGTGACAATATGGTAAAAATCATAATTCTGTCAGTCAGCGTACAGCCATTGACAGTGCTATTTAAAAGCAGTGAAGCAAGACCTCTGAGAGCCTTCAGCATCACTTCAAAAATCCTGGGTTTAACATGGTAAATACTATTCTAGATGGCCTTGATGTAGGATTTGAGAAGGCCAAGTTCACTTTGAAAGATTTTCTTGAATAAGTATCTTAAGAACAGGGTTAAGTCTTCCAGAGGCATCCATGCCTCTGTTTGCTTTTATCCATGTTTGCTTTTACCCGTAGTTAGCTATTAAGCACTTAGCATCATTATCAAAGCAACATCATGCAGTCCAACAGGAAGAGATACCAACTGATGAGTTATTTCTGTGTTGGAGGAAATCATACCATGTAGAACAACACCTGTTTTAAAATCTCACAGATCCTAATTTTAGGATTCGTGTTATGTTCACAGTTACGCTAGACAAGAGGATCTTAGCCAGGCAGATCTAAAATCTTCATTCCTAGAGACCGGCATGAATGACGGTGTGGACACTGGCCTATTTGGTGATCTCTGATATGGGGAAGTGTAATAATCAATGGCAATAAGACAAGGTGGTAGAGAGTCTTCCTGTCTTGTTTCTCCAGGGTTTCATGCACTTGTAGATTATACAAGAGGTGGACGTGATTCAGCCAGACTCACCAGTGTATTTGATAGTACCATCTTTTTTCTTTGCCATTATGGAGGAGAATCACAGCTGATGATGTAAAATCTCTTGAGGAGAAGATGCTGTCTAGAGCATTGTGATCATGTTTATGTGATAGGGAAAATATCAAGCACAAAGTACCAGTGACTTGTCCTGTCACTGTGCAGCAAGCTAAATAAATTCTTCTGCTCCTGGCAGATAACCTGCCAATCAGGTACTGAACAGAGAGTGGAACATGACCCAGACAGGCTCCATACTCTAATGGCAGCATGCTGTTGATTTAGGTGCAAATCCACTCCCTTCTTGGATGTGTGCCATGTATTAAGATCCTCAATTGGAGACAGAGTCCACAGAACCAAGCTGGGTGCAGAACTGAATGTGTGGCAGCCCTGCTCTGTCTTTAAGAAGTGCTGCAGTCACCATGGCATTTTCCTTAATACCGATGTCCACATTCCAGTTAAGATGCCAAGACTCATAGTGTCATGAATAAGAAGAATCCTCTGCTACCGGGATTGTTAAGACGGCCTTGCTGTGTAATCTCCTGAACTGGCCATGAAGAAAAATGCAGGTCTCCTCTCTATTTTTGTTTACATCCTTTAATACTTCCTACGGGGACTGCTTTAGAAGGGCACCTGCTTGTCTTGAGGCCATGGGGAGGCACACAATGGTGAAGAAGTTTCAGGGCTACAAGTCTTTCTTAAAAGAAAATAGGAGACACTTATGTTTCTCACCCTCAAGCATTGTTCAATGTACGAAGCTCATCCTGTGCCACCAAGACTTTCTTCACCTAATGCATGCATGCAGCATGCTATATTGCCAGCGGTAGCTTTGGACATTATGGCAAGCCAGTAGGAATTTTTCTTAACACGGGAATTGGATACAAGGATGGCCAGAGTATTTAGGCAGAAGGGACTGCACTCAAAGATAGACCTAGCTAAGCAAGAACACATTCTCGGGCACAAAGGCTAGAGTTTGTCCTCTGCTCAGCAGATAACTGGAAATTTTTGATTAAGCAGATTATGACTGTACAGAACACCACTCTGGAGTACAGAGGTACTAACTTGTGAGCCCTAATCAGCAACTTATAGGGTCTCCAAAGACATGTCTCAAAGCAGAGGATTCTGTCAATGTCACAGCTAAAACTGGAATGAGAATCCTGGAAACTGGAATCCTCTAAACTGGAAACTAAACTGGAATCCTCTAAAGAGAGCATCCACACTGCTAGTGTTAACAGGTACTGCTCCTCATCCTTTAGGGTCCAGTGGATCAAGGGGACAGAGTGACAGTGGATAAGTAAATATGCTCCCGTGCAAGCAAAACCATTTTATCTTGTTAACTCTGCACTTCCCTCACCCTGGAGAATGCTGTCTGTGTGGAGCTTCCTGTCCTGCCCTGTCTGATCTCTTTATAGTCAGAGGTCTAGTGTCTGATTTGTGTCTTTACAAAGAATCTTTTGCATTCTTTTAAAATTCTTAATTAAAATTATTTTAATTAAAACTCTTTTTACAAAGAAGGCTCAAGAATAGGTTTAAATACGCTGCAGTAACACTCCTATTTGGATCTGGTTTTGTAGAACTGCTGGCTTAGCCATGGCTTGTTTTACTCACAGGTACACTTGATGTGGTGAGATCCACTCACCACATACAAACCAGCATGCTGTTGGAAGTTTGGGGAATCTGTATGGTCAGGGCATAGAAAATTCCAAAGAAAAATAATACACCATTTTTCTGCTCATTGTCTTTTCTTGACAGGATTGCAAGATGGCCACAAGAGGGTGATGTGTCAGTAGAGAAAACTTCCCCAAGATAAAGCAGTTAAGGGAAAGTAAGAACCAGTATTGTTGTGTTGAAATAATTTCTTTTCTACATGTAGAAAATACAGTGATATTTTACAATTACAAAGATGAACTCTGGAGCCTCAGGAATTCTGAAGATGGAAGTCTGTCTAGCCATGGATTTCACTTAGTGTTTTCAGGTAAGAGAGCTAAAAAATAGCAAACTCTTTCACAAACGTTTGAGTATCATATCTCCAGGAAGCAGAGATGAGAAGAGGAGCTTGTCCCACAAGTGAATTTTTACTGAGAGGAAATTTTAGAGAACGGGTACCTGAGTGTTTGTGTGACAGTGGCCTCCGAATTACACCAAGAGCTGGCAGCTGCGTTCTCAGATCTGTCTCTAAGTGACCATTCCTTTCTCTGCCTGAGGGCCCTCTGTGTGACTGGTAGAATCCAAATCATGGAAAGGTTGGCAGGTCCTTGAAAAGCAGCACCATGTAAGAGGCATGGTGAAGTGTGTGTGAAGAGCAGATTACTACTAAATTATATAGTGCAAAAGCCAAGGCACAGCTTGGTTGCTGCGCAAACATTTTTTCTAGAAAGTCCATTAGACATCTCAGAGGAGGTACAAGGGATATTAAAACATCATCTCTTCTCTTCTGTGGCATTTCCTGGTGAAAAAGATAATAAGAAAGTAGCATGTGCTTGAAAGGAAGAACATGGAAGATCACAGAGGAAAGAGGGGGCTGACAGACGAGAGTCAAGGGGCAAAGTATCTTGTCAAAGCGGTTTGTGCAGCTGCTTTGAAGCTAAAGCAGTTCTTGACAAGTCTGTAGTTCTTGACAGGACTGTAACTGCAAACCAGGGACTAATAGCCTAGCAAACACATCTCTTTAAGCAGAAACAGAAGCGTTCAGTTCCAGAGAAGGATTTTTTCCCCAGCACCCTTGAGGCAGTTCTACTCAGCTGCTCCAACAGGTTCTTCAGAAGTTGGACTTAGCAGTTGGACTTGATGATCTTACTTTTTTTTTCCAACCTAAATGATTCTATGATTCTGAGTCTGATCCAACTTTCTGAATAATACTTTGTGGAGATGTCCAGAGTATTCAGGATGGGGTCTTAAATCATTAGTGGAAACTGCAGTGTGTTCAACAGCTGAAAAATAGCTCTTCTAGAACGGAGTATACTTTTTTGCATAGAACTCTGTGTTCAATAGAAATGTTAAAAGATATCCAGTGGGGTGCCAATCACAAATGTATATTGGCCTGGAGCTAAATATATAATTATTATATAATAGTGTGTTGTTGTATGTGAGCATTACATCTGAGAACAAATATACAATCAAAAGTAATAAGCAGAAGACAAGCACAGTATTCAAGTATGATGAAGTTTGTTAATGCAGGGTTTGTTAATGATTAGTATTTGTCCCTGCTTTCTGATATTACAGTAGACCAAAGATGAACCTTGACAGAGGTCACCAAAAATTACAAATTAAAGCAGTTCATCCAGGTCTGTCAGCAGCCAGTGATTTTATCTAACCAGTTATGTTTAACCTGGAAGAAATGAGATCTATTGATTATCTTGCCACTGTTATTTTTACTGTAGGCTACATAAAGTGAGACTTTCAGGATGCAGCATTAGCCCTCCTTTGATCCCGCATCCCTGCTTCACATTGCAACATAACCCCTGGGAGCCACAACCATTTCCTTGCTAGTTGTCATTGTCTACCTCCTTGTCTCTTCAGTATTGGAGAAGATGTCTGAAACAGGGAAGCTACTTCCTGGGCCATTTCCTTTGCCCTTCGTAGGCAACATGTTGCAGCTAAAGAATAACGTGCCTGAGTCTGTGAAGAGGTAAAGGGTATTTGCTTGTAGGGCTTGATAGCTTTTACAAGAGCACTTTCATTTCTACGTAGCGTGACTTGCTCATGTTCTTGTAACTAAATGGGTGTAATTTAAAAACTGTGTTCTTTTTTGGTAAATTGTTTCAGCTCAGTAAGAAGGACAGTCTCATGTTCACAGTATATTTTTGGGCACAGTATGTGCAGTGGCGTTATATGGACCTGATGTTGTGAAAGAGGTTCTGATTGACTAAGAGTTCAGTGGAAGAGGACCTATTCCGCTCTCCTAGAAGTTTTCCGGAGGAGCATGTGCTTTCCTGAGAGATTCTTGCTGGGTAGAGGAGGAGGATGTAACTGCGAAGTCTGAAGAGGGAAGAGCTGATGTTTCATTTAGTACAGGAGCAAAACCTGTCTGAAGCTGAACGGACCTTTGGCTCACTGGCATTTAATGGTCCCATTCTCTTGCTATTGTAGATGGTATCTGTTGCATTTTGTAACATCTGGGTTACTACCCGGAAAATAGATGTCTGTGTTGTCATTCTCACCCAGCTTTCCACCCTAGGCGCTGGGTGGGTCATCTCTATGGGACAAGTATTTCCTGAAACAGTCAGGACTATTTCAGCAGTCAGCCTCAGTGCTCCTCTCTCTCTAATTTCTGCTCTGTATCATGGTGGAGTCTCTGGGAGCTAAAGCTGTTTTCTTGCTGATTTGCACTGGCTGTCTGGCTGCCTGCTCATCTGTTCAGCATGGACAAAGATGTCTGGAACAAGGAAGTTGCCCCCTGGGCCATTTGCTTTGCTTATTTTAGTCATGGAACAGCTGAAGAGGAAGTACAGAGTGCTTTCTTTATTTTTTTAAATTTTTAATTTTTTTTTTCCTGCCAAGAAGTCTTCTAACAGTTGGTCCTGGTTGTATATGGTTATAAACTAGATGATATTTTCATGTATCTTTTTTTTATTATTTATTTGTATTTCTGTGATTCTGTAATATTTTTTGCTATGGACTTTGTAATGCCATGCTGACAACTCATGGTATATCAAACTTATTAATACTTTGAAAGGAAAGGCATTTTGGCTGCTTACATGAACAGCTAATGATGTTGTGGCAATATTACGGTTGCTGCATTGTTCCACATAGCGTAGTTTCAGCTCTCTGTTGTCACTGTAACAACTGTAAGTTATATGCTGCTGGAAATGTGATCAAGCTGGGAAATGCTAGTTCTACATTTGTACGTCTATGCTTGGCATCTCATGTAAACTCCTTTTATCTCTTTCTGCCTAATGGATGTAAAATTGCTTTAGTGATCTTTACATACTTTGTAAATGTAATGGAAAGATGCAAGCTGCCATTTAGCTAGTAAATGACGTCATGGGGATCCCAGTATTATTTTAGTTTTCTTTTTTTGCACAGGTTTTGCACAAGTTTGACCATGTTTAAGAAGGCCAGTTGAGCCTTCTACCTCATTGTTACTGAAGATGTAAGTTTTACAGGTCATTGTAGCTCAGTCTTCAAGCTGTAATGCATTTCATATAAATGAGTGAAATAAAAGTCAAATATGTACAAATCTTGGAAAACTTTTGAGAGTCTAAGCTTTGTGGAGAAAAGTTTTCCACTAAAGCATGTCCTTCTAGGATCTTAAGAAAGCAATTCAGTGCATTGCTTCTTCTTTATTTTACAGTCTAAGTTCTAATTTTACAGATCTTCATTATAATCACACAAGAGAGGACCCATCTGCCCAGCCATCAGATTAACTCTAGCCCTGTCATATGAGATGATTTGTATTGGGGCAAGGTTACAGTAGATGGTCATCTTCTAACAGAAGAAAATCACTACACATTGCTTTATGCTTACTTTTACAAGTAGATCACAAACAAACTGAAAACACAGAGGAGAAATGTACCTCAAGCAGGGTCTGTGAAAAGCCTGTAGTGCAAGCGTCTGTTCTGCTATGCTGAGAGGAGCAGGTGATAGGGACTGCAGCAGCTGGGCTCTCACAGCACTAGTCCACACAGCCTGACACATCAGGATGTCAGGAACCTGAGCTAGGCAGAGGAGACCCTCTATCGTTCAGCATAGGGAGCTGTTGTTGCTATGCAATTACCTACTCTGCCTCTGTTTAGAGCTGGCTGTGGTGATGATCAAAACACCATACTTTTTTTTTTTTTTTTTAAGCATAATATTCATCTCCATAAAGAAAATAAAAATTATCTCAGTTTCATCAAGGTGGGGAATGACTTTGATTCAAGCAGAATTCTCATGAATATGGCAGCTGCCAGCTGTCTTCATTGTCTAACGGGGAACAAAACCAACCTGGTAAGGTCGGGGCATATTTGTCAGGCTGGTGATTAATGGGGTAGTGTCAATGTCCTTCCGATCCAAAACAGGTTTCAAAGTAAAGTTCTGCAGAATGGATGTTATAAATATGAATATCTCCATCCGGGCCAGACCTTCGCCTGCACAGATGCGTTTTCCTGCAAAGAACAAATAATAAAAAAAGAGGCGATGGTAGAGTAATTTTTCTGGTAACTTATTTTAACCCCTGTTCATTGAAAGTTCAGACATCTCAGAATGGATGGGCAGCACTGCAGCATTTTGGGGAAGTGAATTGAATTAAACTAGGGGTTCAGTGTCCAAAATAATGTGAGAGTGCTCAGTGGGGAAAGGCAGTTTGAAGGCTTCCATTTTTCATGTTCTGTTGCTGTTTCATGGTAAGTCTGGAGAGAGAGAGAAAGTGGCATGATTGTGAGTCTCACTTCATGCACCCCTTTGTGTAGAATGCATCGGATGGTCTTTTCTAACTAAGAAAGGAAGCAAGCTGAAACTCAAGTACAGGTGTTAGGGCTGCCCAGAAGTGACTCTTCTATTCTACATCACTGTACAGTGGTGACAGAGCCCCTAAAATGTTCGGAGATTCTAGCAAAGCACAGCCTAGGAACTGGAATAGAAAGAGCTCTTACCTGCAGAAAATGGCATGAAGTAGTCGCTCCTTTTAAAGGTACCATTTGCATTCAGGAAGTGTCCTGGGTCAAATTTTTCAGGATTTGGAAATTCCTTGCTGTCTTTTAGGATGGGAGACAGCAAAGGGAATATCATAGTGTCCTGAATTAGCGAAGAGAGAAGAAAATTCAAGTGGGGACATGCCAAAGCACAGCAGTATTGAGCAGTTCCCACAACTGAATGGCATGGCACTACTTTGGTTTAACTGCTACGTAGTCTCAGTACACATAACTGTTGGTCCGAAGTAGCAAAATTAAAATTTCATGAGAAAGGCTGGTAGAACTGCTCATGAGCCATAAGTGGGGTTCTTGGGTGAGATTTAAAAGGTTTAGGGAAACAGGATTGTCTTTTGAGGAGAGAACTTTCAGAAGAGTTGACTGAGATCAACATTTGCATCCTCTAGAATGTTGAAAAATAAATTATCTTGTCAACTGTATCAGCTTTGAAATCATTTGTTATAGAAAGTGAACCCAGTGGCAAAGTTTTTAGGAGGTCAATATCCTGGTAACCCTGAAGCGTGGAACAGGAAGCTCCAGCTCCCATTTATTTAATTCCCCTGTACTTTTGGTCTGGGTAGGTTCTGTGATCATCACACACATTGACTGGAAAGCAGCAATTCAAAACTTAGCAGACCTCCGGTTGATCCCAGAGCTCCAGATACCTAAGTTTTCACATGCACATGTGATACGAAAATCCTGATGATACAGAAAATTGGTCAAATGAATCTCTGTTTAACCCACATATGCTATAATAAGCTTAGAAGCACTCTTTGCCTAAGCAAAATAGCACAGCTGGAAAGGTATTGTTACTGATAATCGATTCATGATCCTGTACTTCCCTACCTCTTTAAAAGATAACAACATATTTTATCTGAGTCAGCAAAGTTTGACCAGGTTAAAATGAGCATTTAATAAATAAAAATATCTGCTGTAAGTATGGTAAAGATGTTCTGTAATGAAATTTAATAGTAAGGTTGGTTCGAGTATTTAACATTGCTTTCAAATAAATTAGAACTTTGATTGTTTATGTGAAAAATACAAAGCTCCATCTCCTTCTTCACACAGAGGATGGAAAGGCTTTTTTCAAATACAGTGGAGGGGGCTAAACTCAATAACTTTCAGGATCCTCTCCCACAATAAATTATTCTGATTCTATATATTATTTAAGTGTGTTTGAAAATAAGCAAAGTGAAAGATAATGAATAGAACTCGTCATTGTTTTCAAGAGATTATGAACTTTCTCAGAAACAGTGGAACAGACCTTGGGGATAAAATAGTCTCTGAACTTGGTGTCTTTGGTCACAGCATGTGGGACATTAACTGGAAGGAAATCAATGAATCTCTGGATTTCATGAATCACAGCATCTGTGTAGGGCATCTGGCTCCGGTCTGCCATGCAGGGACTTCGGTCTCGGCCAATCACACGGTCAATCTCCTGGTGAATTTTCTCTGTTAGGAAATACGTAAGTGCTGAATGGTCAAGTCTCTTGTCTATTTGCCTTAACCTCTCCCCAGAGCTGCAGAAAAACCTTTAGAGCCCCAAGAATATATGAACAGACTTAGTACTAATGCCTCTCTCCTTTGAATAGAACTAAGACTGATAGACATCTTCATGCTGCAAATATATGTTTTTTACTCAGGGGACCATTGCCACCTATGGCAGTGACAGGAACTGTACAAATTGAACCCATGTCCTATTAAAATTTTTCAAGTATTTATTCCCTTTCTTTTACCTTCAACCTCTGGGTATTTTTGGAGTATCAGAAGTCCGTATTTCAGGGCAATGCTGGTTGTCCCTGTTCCTGCAAGGAACAAGTCAAGCGTGGTTCTGGTCAAGGTATCAACGGTGAATTCTGAGTGACCATTCCCTTTCTCCTGAAGGAAGATTTAGCAAAATTATTTGAATGAGAAAGATAAGAAGCTTGCTTACAAAGGAAAGTCTTGTTCCTGTAATGTATGTTTTTAGGTACATCTAATTTTCTTTTGAAAATAAAATGATCTCCAGAACACCAGCAATTATGGTACTTCTACTGAATGATGTGAACATTTTTGATAGGTGAGGAATGTAATTCAAAATTGCATCAGTCAGGTTTGTCACCAGCTCTCCTAGCTTTGTCTAGTGCTGTATGCCAGTGTTAGTTCTGTGTTTAAAAATGTTTAAAAAGAAAATTGAGAGAATGGAATGAAGGTGAGCATAGAACAAAGGTGCCAATAAAAGTGTATTCCCCTCTGTGTTTCCAAAAGCCCAGTGCCCTGCTACAACTATGAGAAGACACGGGGATTCAAACAGTGGTATTCTTAGTATCCCAAGCCTTCTCACTCTGACATCCAGAATCCTCTCACTCTTACATTACCTGTTCCATTTTGTTGATGAAAGCATCAATAAAATCTCTAGGACAACTGGGATCCAGAGATTCCCGGTGTGCTGTTACTATTTCAGAAATAAATTGATTTATATCTTCAGTATTTTTTATGAGTGTCTTATGGGCCCCAGGTAAACAATCCATGATGTTTGGGATGAAATTGTATATCTGTAAAAACAAAATGATGGAATGGCACATTTTGCTCAATGTAGATACAATATTTTTTTCCCTAACTGTTACTATGAAAATAGGTAATTAAACTGTTTTGGAACAGTAGGTCTGTATTATTCAAGTGGATTTTAATGGCTTTTACATTATGTTTTCAAGGATAGACTTCACTTGAGCTACTTTTGCAATGATACCCTTTTCTGGACAAACAATCTGGAGCCCACAAATTAAAAACAAACAAAAAACAACAACAACAAAACCCACCACCCATCAGGACTTGATCATTTAATTGACTTTTTGGCCTTCAAAATTTTTCTCCATATTTAGGAAAATTTACCCCAATGAAAAATGAATAATGTGAATAAATATTCATTAAAATCATAACAAGTAATACATTTACTACTGAAATGAAACATACCTGTGTCTGTATTCTGTTCTGGAGCCTGTTATTTTCTTCCATCAACTCAATTAAAGATAGAAATTTCTTGTCCTCATAATCAAACCGATCCCCAAAGACAATAGAGCAGATGATGTTGGAAACAGCATGGATTAAGAAACTGCCAGGGTCGAAAGGATTCTCTGCAACAAAAATAAAATGGTACCTTGCTTTCAGTATTTTGGTCATTGTTCCCTCCTCCGACACTATGGGGAAGTTTTGCATCTACTATGAGTCTTTGAGACTCAGAGTTGTATAGTTCTTCGAGAAGCTGGTGGAGGGCTTATCCAATTTATTTTTTCTCTACTTTAAATGATCAGATTATCCTGTTTGAGTGGTTTAAATACCTCTTTTGTCTTGTTCTCACCAGAACACTGGTCTGAGTGGCTGATGAATGCCTCAGAATCACAGAATCACAGAATTTTCTAGGTTGGAAGAGACCTCAAGATCGTCAAGTCCAACCTCTGACCTAACACTAACAGTCCCCACTAAACCATATCCCTAAGCTCTACATCTAAACGTCTTTTAAAGACCTCCAGGGATGGTGACTCCACCACTTCCCTGGGCAGCCCGTTCCAGTGTCTAACAACCCTTTCGGTAAAGAAGTTCTTCCTAAGATCCAACCTAAAACTCCCCTGGCGCAACTTAAGCCCATTCCCCCTCGTCCTGTCACCAGGCACATGGGAGAACAGACCAACCCCCACCTCGCTACAGCCTCCCTTGAGGTACCTGTAGAGAGCGATAAGGTCACCCCTGAGCCTCCTTTTCTCCAGGCTGAACAAGCCCAGCTCCCTCAGCCGCTCCTCGTAAGACTTGTTCTCCAGGCCCCTCACCAGCTTCGTAGCCCTTCTCTGGCCTCTTTGCATTATAGACTATTAGAAACAGCCTGAAGAATCCCTCCAAAATCTAAGGAAAATTTTAAGGACTTTGCATTAGCTACGTCTTTATGTTATTGCACCCTGTTTACAAACTCTATTAGCATAACCTCAGTTGTCTAGCCCTCTCCTAGGGGTTCAGATACCCATGATCAAAAGTCGAGTTTTGATAGAATAGCTGCATAAACTTCTAAGAAAATTACCTAAGTATGAGACAAAGTGGTATTAGACCCATGAAAAACAGGAAAGGTAAAAATGCAGACAGTGGTGCATATCAATGATGGAAGAGGAGAAGCATCAAGATGAAAAAGTATAGAATCTTGAAGGAAAAAAAGGCGACAGAAAATGGCAACTCAGCAGCACTGAGGAGTAGCCTGTTCCAAGGAGCACTGCAGCCGACCTTTCTCTGCCTGCCTGATGACTCCCTGGCCAGCAAAGACCCATCCAGTGTCCCATTAGAAGTGGTGAGCATAGTAACCCTATGCCTAGTAGGTTAGTAGTCCTAGCTATTTATTGTTAGCTTTAAGAATAAATATGCTTTATACTTTTCATTTGCATGTATCTTGCTTGCAAACACTTTCAGTATATAGTAAAAGATGCCAGAACAAAGTGACCCAGAGATGAAGGGTCACAATTTCCTAGATGCTCATAGGAAACAGTGATGCACTGTCATCCACTTAGGTCCATCTGCTTTTCCCCCCTTGCAGATTATCACTCATGAACGTTGGTTGTGGAAAGGAAGCCTGTGGTCCAGGTTGGTACCACTCTCAGGGGAGGTACTTAAAATAAGTAGTTTTAATTTACATACTGCTAGGAAATACATTTTTAGGTTCAAATAGCAGAAATAGGAGCTGTATGCCCACTTCCTGGGTCATACATAGGTTTAGTGAAGCAGCCCGACACCCCTCACTGTCCCGTTGCGGATTCACAGTGTCCCAGCAGGCACAAAGTCCATGTCCTACCGTGTGTGTTCCTGAGCCTCTCCACCAGAAAACCAGCTTCCTCCTGGATTCGTGCCTCGATGCTCTTCTTCCCCATCCCAAAGTCACGCAGAGTGGTGAGGGCAAATCGTCGGAGCTGCTTCCAGGTCTCCCCATTGCTGGTTATAATGCCTGACACAGGAAGGAAAAACAGAGGAAATGAATTTTTTCCCCCTGAATGGTGTTACATGGTAAATTCTCAACAAGCAAATATGCCTCTCTGTGGAGTTCTGCCACAGTCGCTGTATGCCCCCAAACCTAACTTTTCTTCAATTCCGGAGATGACAAATCTGATCAATGTGATCACAGCACTTTGAGTAAAATGGAAGTTTATTCACAGAATAAGAGAAACTACATCAGGATGTAAATAAGAGGGCACACTGGTACTAAGCTGAACTTGGCCACCAGCACATGGCCTTTGCACTGAGGTAACTCACCAGGTGTTCAGTGTGCACTTTCACACATTGTGTGATCACTTAAAATACCATGGAACATAGGTACCATGGCATAAACATTTACGTGGTTAAATGCCATACTGGGAAGCATCCTAGTGAATGGGCCCAGGGCCTAATCCTGAGTGTGACCCTTACTAGGACAGCCGATACTAGCTTGTTGCTATTATACTCTGGGATTTCCTCTTGCTGGCTCCTGAGCTGTAGGTATCTTGCCAGTATATTCAGAAATGGAAGAAAGACAGCAAGATCTTAGAGGCATGTTTCATGGAGAAGATTTTAGCCAGAATTTGAAGAGTGGTGGAAATAGAAAGGAACTGACTGAAGCCAACCTGGGATCTTAAACAGTTCTCCAGGGGTTCAGTTTACTCAAAGGTCCAAGCAGTGAGTCAGGCTTTTAATCTTTTACTACTAATTTTTATGTATGAAAGTAGTAAATGAAATCTACCACTGCCCTCTCAGCTGTGTTCCTGAAGCACTGACTGCCTGAGTTTTGCATGCTGATGTTACCAGGGACATACCTGTGCCATTGAAGAGTTTTTCAAGCAATGGCAGACTGCCTCTTCCGCTGAAGTTATCTGCCTGATCAATCAGGGCTTCTTTCACAGCTTCATAGCCATACAGCACCACAACCTTTTTGGGGCCTACATGTATTGTGAAGACAGGACCATACTTCTTGCTGAGCTGGACGAAGAAAGAACACGAAGACCACATCTGGATGTTAATCATGTAATAAAAATAAAAATAAAAAAAAAAAACGTAGCTAAGAGAAAGACAATATTCCAGCATCACTGAGGCATGACATTGATTAGCAGCAGTGCAGAGACCTATGGAATACACCTAGAGGAAAGGGGAATTGTGTGAGAAATAGGGGATCTGAATAGGAATGGTTACATGTCAGGTCCAAATCAGAGAAAAGGAAATTAATCTTCATGAGGCTGGCGAATGGTCTGAAACAACTTTCTACACTACGTGGTAGATAGTAACAGTTTACATGAACTCAAAAAACAATTATACACACTTGATAAAGCATAAAATACTACAGTTGTCTCTAAAATCCACAGATCTCTGGAAACTGGATGAGTACACCAGTGAAGAGTCACTGCACCCTTGTGCTTATCATGTACTCTTTCCCAGGCATCTGGTTTTAGCTGCAGCTGCAGAAACATTCTTTGGCCACTTGGTCTGAACTGGAACACCTCTTCTGAAGTTCACTTTTTAAGAACAAGATAGTTACAGTCCCAGTGTATTTGGGAAACTGAATGACCTAGGGTGCTGAAACAATGCAGGATGCTTGGGATGCTCCACACTCACAAGCAGCAAGGCAAAAAGAAGCTCATATAGGTATGGGTGCATCTGCTGATGGACATGGTGATGGTGTTTCTAGCCATTGCATGGTGATGCTAGCCATTGCCACATTTTCCTCTGAAAAAGTGAACACTCAGAAGAGGCTTGGTCAGTACTAGCCTTTTTTTTTTTTTTTTTTTTTTCCTTTTTCTTTCTTTTCTTTTTTTTTTTCTTTCTTCTTTTTTCTTGTTATTTTTTATACCTGGAAACCCGTGCGAAACCATTTTTTTTTTTTTTTTTTTTTTTGGACAGATGCATGACATTAGCCGGGGCAGGAATAGATGGCACAATTTAGCTCCAGACTCCTTTGTTTCAGCCCCTTCACTCACTACTTCCCCTCCTAGAAGATTATACCTACATGCCAGGGAGCAGAGGCAACAAAATGGAGCAGGGTGCTCCCTAAAGCAAGGCCAGACCCTGCTGCCAGAGTGTCAAAGAGTTGGACACAAAAGGAATGTGGTGAATAGAGCAATAACATCAGAGCACTGATAGAAAATCTATTTTAAATTGCAGTACAGCCATGAGGCCAGCACAGGATGGGTACAATTACTATAATACGCAGTATAAGACATCAGAAGCATGCATTCTGGGAAACCTCTCTTGTTCAAGTTTGATGTTTGGTCAATGCAGCATTGACACTCTCTAGTGAATTAAGCTGAGACTGTCTGGACTGCGCTTTGTGTTATAAGCAATGGAGACAACACAGGAAAGGAGACAGACTTTTACCTCCTTCAAGCTTTCAGGCAAGTTCCACGGGTTCAGCTGGAACATGTTTCCAATGATGGGGAGGGCCACAGGACCTGGAGGCTCCTTCTCCGTTCGTGATACGCTTCTCCATGCTGCAAAGAGAAGAAGGCATGAGATGCAGGCCACCAGGATGATAGTAGTCAGTCCCAGGAGCTCCATGGTGGACTGACAAAAGAGATGTCAAGTTTAATAAGAGGCTGAGCTTGGACCTCCAAATCAATCCTTAGTTATATGCTGTAGTACAAAAGCACACAGATGAAATTAACCAATAGCTCCTCACTATTCCTGCTGAGATAGGAGATTACTTATTAATCTGTTGAAGATAAGAATGAACAAACTGGTGATGAACTCTCTGTTTGTATATTCGGACTTTTTATGTCTACAGCTTGTGTCCCCTTAGGTAATCATTCATGTAGGATTAAAGAAATCATGGTCTAATGCTGCCAAACAAACTCAAATGCAGAAATACTAAAGTCTAGCTGCTATGGGTATACTTAAACTCTTGTTGTTGCCTTTAAGCATAGAGCGATTCCTGCCAGCCACTCCAGTATCACTCCAGTATGTGTCCACAGTGGAGGGAGCTGTGATTGAAAAAAAAGGACATCATCCATAGTTCTTCAATATTTCACCTCAATTTCTGTAATGAAATAACGAAATTGTACCCAGGTCACACATGCAGATTACTGAGGAGTAAAATCAGTTTGTCCTAATCTATTTTAACCAGACAAGCCACACTGTCTACAGCAGTTGCATGATCACTGAGGAATTTACAAGTTTTTTACAAACCACAGAGTCCTGCAGCAAACTGCTGTGTTCTTCATTTAATGATGTTTCTAGAAACTAGCTGAAAATCCATAGATGTGAAGAGCCATGAAAGGTAAAGGCTTCCTAATCAGGGAATGACAATGATTGTCTCTATTAATAGTTAATACAATAGTTATATAATAATTTATAGCCTTATTATCCTATAATAATTGTTATATAATAATATTTTTATTAATATTTAACACACTGTACAAGCTTACATGAAATATTACATCCCACTCCTCCTCCCCACAGGAATCCCAAACCCTATAAACAAGATAGGAAATGTGTATGTTTTCTGGCAGAGAAGTGGAACGAAACAGTGAATCAGCTACCTGATACCAAAGAGTGATACCAAAGAGCTAATCCCAGGACTCTGTTGCCAAATCTTGTCTGTACATCATGCACGGTGTATCTAAAATGCTAGCAATCTACTGTAGACACTGTACTCAGACTCATCAGCCTCTTGGGTCTAACATGCTTCTACCTTCCACTCTACCCCAACTACAAGGCATGGCATTAGGCTACGTATTTCCTTTTCATGTGACTTTTTATGTGATCCTGTCCTGGAGCACATTTAAACACGGCGGACACACCACTGTACAAGAGGATGTGTAAAGGTTGCATGTCAGCAGGCGCTCAGGCTCTCTGTGGACCAAAGCTGAGTGGACAATACCTTCCAAAAATTATGTGGGTATGGGAAGGAATCTGAATAACAGGTACCCTTTTCCTAAACTAGACACATAATTACTAAATAGCATAGCTCAGGTTTCAGTAAACCTGCAGTGCTGTAAACCAGTGCAGTACATAGCTGTACAAGGTGAGAAAATGGGGATTAGTAGGTGCAAAATTAAGCTGATTTTCTGACATAACATAAGTGTCAAGAGTGTGAGCTGCTCTTTGGTTATTAAGGTTAACAAATATTACTAAACTTGACTTGTGTGAGTCATCTAACAGTCCTAACTTGAAGTCAATTCAGGCCCAAATGAAGCCTTAGGAGTAAAACAAATGAATGAGAGAAGTGCATCTAAATGGAGTTGTTCTGGAGAAAAATCTACATGGACAGTTTTGTTTGAAACAGCTTTTTTTATTTATTTATTTTCTTTTTTCTTTTATTTTCTCCTTTTATTTTTTTCCTGTTTTTCTTTTTTCTTTTTTTCTCTCCTTTTTTTTTTTAAAAAAAAAAATTAATATTTCCTTTTTTATCCTTTTTTTTTTTTTTATATATATATATTCCAAGATCCCCAGTGGGGCTGAAATGTCCCCATTTTTTAACTCATTCCACATAGAAATGTATCCAGACTCACAGATATAGACAGAAGAGACAATTTTCAGTACTTTTTCATTTTAATATTCAGAATAAGGATCTAGAAATCCTGCCCAGCAAAGGAAACTAACAGTATATAAACATTTACAACTTCATAATATATACTTTCTGGCTAATCATGCAATTGGGAATGTGATGGATTTCAAGGGATATATATGGAACAATTTTACACAAACCAACCCTTACATAATTCCATACATACCACAAACACTTGATCCAGTTTCTGAAAAGGACAGCTTTACTCTTGAGCCCAGGCAGTGGGGTATTGTACAGAAAGTTGGGGGGCAAGGATTTGCAAACACATTTCTAGCATCATCAACTGTGCAAGCTCCAACCCCTTGCAAAGGTCTGCTGGGCTATCTGCTCCAGACAGGCACTGCAAAGGCTGGATAACACTTATGTATATACCTTATGATATGAAGCATTTGAATCTTCCCTTAGCCCTGACACAACTGTGTTTGACACATAGTAAGGAAACTTACTTTTTAGTAAGGAAAGAAGCAGGCAACGAAGGCTGGATGGCTATTACATGTTTTGGTGGGGAAAGACCTTCCTCAGCTCATGAAGACTGCAGATCAAACGCCACAAAATTATCAGTTGCATTAGCAGCATTTCATATAGAGCAAGTTTCCCGTCTTTCCTTAGCTGTTATAAAGTCTTTCTGCCTTTCTCTTTGCTAGTCAGAAGCTGGGAGTCAACTGGGAGAAACGAGGCTTCGATCTGGAGTGCACTGCAGCATCCTCCCGCTCCTGCTGCTGTGGGGAGCAGCCCCTCGGCAGTGACACACGAAAGCAAGAGGCTCGACAAGAAGTCTGGAAGTTTGCCAGCAGCCTTAGATGATGTGCCATATTCTTTGCTTTTTGGCAGATTAATTTCATGGATGAGGGGACTGTGCCAAACATTTTACTCATTATTTTTTCCTCCTTTGCAGGACAGATACTAAGGGGCCTCTATGTCAATCAGGAGGCCAAACAAATAAATAAATAAAAAAAATAAAATTAAAATAAAGATAAAAATAAATCAGGCAAAGTCAAGGCAGAAAAATCCATTGAGAATACTCAGATATACACAGAGATACCAACTATGGCTCAGGAATCACTAGAGGCTGGAGAACAATCTGCAAACAATATGTCTGTGGTTGTCATACTCTTATCCTGTTCCTTGGGACCTCATTTTGAGCCAGGATCCCAGGTTGGCTTGCCCATAGTCATGATCCAGTGTGTCCATCCCCAAGCTCCTCTCTCCTTACATTAAAATCTGGCATTTCACTGAACTTTTGCTTTTAGCAGATTAGGCTGTGGAAATAACCTTGTCTGTTCTACTGCAAATAACATTTTGGCTGCTAAAATACTATTTTCAGGTAGGACTCTCTTTAATGCCTTGTAGGAAACAGTGTCAACTTTTGCTTTACTTCTGACAGGAATTAGATGAAGGCTCTGATGTGTCCAGCATATATTAAGGTTTAGCATTCAACAATTCACAGGTTTATTTGCAACATGTTACACAGGCAGTGCTTGAGATAAGATACAAACCCTACCATTGTGTTTCAGATGACCGCAGAAATGCCCTTTGACCAACCAACTCAAAAGATTTGGTTAAATATTTGTATCTGAACTCATCAGACCCAAAACACAACTCAAATAACTTAGGACCAAGCCAATGAAACAGCTTCTATTCAGCAGTCATTTGCAATATGTAGCAAATTTCTATGCCCTTTTTTAATCTCCAAAAGGGTAAGGAAGTCGAGGTTGTATCAGCCTTAGTGTGACCTATGCTGTGACTCCAACAGTAAATCATTGTGTTGCTCCTGTTGCTCATCAGCTTTGAATAAAGCCAAGAGGCTTAGCTCTAGATTATGGTCAGCATTAAATAAGAACAGGCCTTTCCCCAATCCAGACAGAAAAAATGTTGGGAAATAAGACAGTAGGTCCCAGAGTTATAGCTGGTAAAGAAGGCTAATGTATTGCAGGGAAGGTTTGAGCTTAGTAGAGCTCCTGCATCATGGGGAGAGTGCCCACCATGCCTTTCCAACAGCCAGACAGGGAAATCTTCAGTAGAAAAAGGACCTGAACACAGATCTGCTGAAACCTACCAAAGGCCCTCACCAGGGCACTCAGCAGTTTTAAGAAGTTGCTTATCACCATCAGAAAATATAAGAGAAATATGTCACCAATAGTTTACATGCTCTGAAAACAGCGCATATCATAAACAAAAATGATGACAGACAAATTCACCTACTGACAATTTTAAATCCAAGAAAATTTCAACAATCATTAAGTAACAAAACCTTTGGCTATACTTGCAGATATTGAGTAACTACAATCATAAATAAAACAGATGAAATATCATTCAATTAAAACACAAAGAAAAAAGTTAACTGACACTAACACCAAGTGATATAATGTATGCTTTCACTATGCTTTTCAGTCCTGCCAGAGACAGAAGCACAGAGTGGTTTGGGAAGTCAAAGGAGGAAAGCAAAGAAATGGAACAGCCCTAAAAATGGTGCCACCACAGTGGCACAGCCAGCACTGGACCATTTTAGCAGGAGGACAGTCCTTCACTGTGCTGACATTGTCTTCTCACCAATTGTTTAGAAAGTCAGGATATTGCAATTTCTTCAATATCACACAAGAAACCCACACTATGGGTGACTGTCCTTGACCTTCATCCCATCAGGAACAAGAACTTGCATGAACTCACTGGGGTAGGAGATGACAGACGGTGCTTTACTGGCAGGAGACAAGCCGCAGTGGCTTTGAAGATAAGGTACCAGATGAACTTATGAATGAGCTAAAAATAGAGTTCACTTGATTAAGGAAAACATCTGTGTGTTTCATGCTGAAGTGAGATTTTTTTATGCTAATTTTTGTATTTCAGTTTCATTTAGTGTTAGACAGTGATTGGCCTGTTCTGTTCTTTGGTAGCTTTCCTCATCTGGGTGTTGATTCTCTTGACCCATCCCACAGCCAAAGCACACAACAAGCTCTCCCAGTCCTGCCCCACTATGTTTCATGTAAGGCACCACTGGGTGAGCAATCATAGAATCATAGAGTCATAGAATAGCTCGGGTTGGAAGGAACCTTAAAGATCTAACTCCAACCCCCCTGCCACAGGCAGGGATGCCACCCACTAGATCAGGCTGGCCAAGGCCCCATCCAGCTTGACCTTGAACACCACCAAGGATGGGGCATCCACAGATTCTCCTGGCAACCTGTTCCAGAGCCTCATTATCTTTACAGTGAAGGATTTCCTCCTAATGTCTAGTCTAAATCTATCCTCTTTTAATCTGAGACCATGTCCCTTTGTCCTATCATTATCTACTCGAGTAAAGAGTCCTTCTCCATCTTTTTTATAAGACCCCTTTAAGTATTGAAAGTCCACAACGAGGTCTCACCAGAGCCTTCTCTTCTCCAGGCTGAACATCAGCCTTTTTTCCAGCCCTCTGATCATCTTTGTAGTCCTCTGCTGGACTCGCTCTAACAGCCCCACATCCTTCTTGTGCTGGGGGGCTTAAGCCTGGACAAAATACTCCAGGTGGGGCCTCATGAGGACAGAGAAGAGGGGTACAGTCACCTGCCTCCCCTGCTGGTCACCCCTCTGCTGATGCAGCCCAGGATGCAGTTGTCCTGGGCTGCAAGTCACACTGCTGGGTCATGTTGAGCCTTTCCTCCACCAGAACCCCCAAGTCCTTCTCTGCAGGGCTACAAGTCCCAGAAAAAAAGTCTTCTGCAGCTGTCATTCCTGCCCCTTTTAAGTGTGAAGGGTGGCTCAGCTCCATCTCCTAGCCAGCATCCTCTACCATACATATCACTTCCTCTGGAAATGATGGTGCTTAATGCATTCTGTCAAACACGACGATATTCCCTATCCTTTGACTTAAGCTCATTTGGAATAGTGGAAGAGGAGGACATCAACTATTATTTATTTTCCCCACTTGAGAGGTATGAAAAATATGACATTTCAACAAAAAATTGTCAAAAATAAAATCTGGTTATGTACTGGTGCTTTCTTCCCATGTGACTTTCAGATCAAGTCATTAACTGAAGTGTCTCCCTGTAGTGTTAAGGCAAAAGATACACAGTGATCCATATGTGGTACAGTATAATATATGCTGTTGGCATGATATAACAAAACGAAGTACAAGCAAGAAACAAATCAGACGTATTACACCGCCTCTCTGCTATTTCATAAGGACTTGGCAAAAACAATATTTGATTTGTCAGTGCACATATGTTGGTTAAATGTTTCCTGATGAACTCTGTTAATCTAAGAATTGGCTGAAAAGATCTAACATCAGACTTTCTAAATAGCTCTTATTGAAAAGCAACCTGAACTTCCCTGACCTCTTCCAATCTACCTTTCAGTGTACCCTAACATCTTGCATTGTAGCCTTCAGTGTAAGGTACATTGACTCCTCATACTAAAAGCTATTAAGGAAGGACTCTTACCAATATTTAACTCAAGTGTACTTGAGGGCACCTAAAGATTAGGTGAAGCTGAAAGCCTGCCTAACAGTACTTCACCCTTTATAACGGAGAATTATAAAATAAAATAAAATAAAATAAAATAAAATAAAATAAAATAAAATAAAATAAAATAAAATAAAATAAAATAAAATAAAATAAAGGAGCGCCACCACCCTCATTTTACATAATAAGGTGTTTTTTCTAAGTCTGAATCGAGTTTTCCCAACTCCGGAATCACAGGTGAGATGAACTACACCCTTGCAATGATTATTTATTGTCACTCCACTGATGACCACAAAGCCAGAAACATATTTGCATGGAGACATTTTTGATTCTAAAGGTAGAGTTCAAAACCAAATAGGCACCAAGTCACTTTGAGGTTAACTTTTTTTTCTCATTTAATTTTACTGTCTGTCAGCAGAATGCTGCTGGGAGTAAGCCCTAAAGTAGTGTAAGCCATACACCCGCAGCCAATGGTACATATCAGGAAAACAAACAAACAAACAAACAACAACAACAACAACAAAACTTTAAGGAAGTCTGCTCAGGATTTTTTTTCCAATATTGTCTTACATTTATGTGGGGGAGTTTGGAGTGATGTCAGTAGACTGCTGTCCTTCTTCTATTTCTACTTGAAAAAAAGAATGCCATCATGCCATCCTTGCAGAGCATCAAGATGAGACCAATCAGTCATGCTACAAATATTTGCTTCCCCTGTCCTTCTTTGGTTGCCTAAAAATTTCAAACATATTTTTTACTTTCTAAGCAAACCAAAACAATAAATAAGAAGCCTCAGTGACAGGTGATATTGCATAAGGACAATACAATATTTTTCCCCTCTTAAAAGAGAATAAATAACCTCAATGACTTGCAGACCTGTAGTCATGCAGATGCAGCAAGGTAGCCTCCAGCATGACAGGATAATTTCTTAGACTCTGCACTGCACTGGTTATGACCCTGGAGATTTGTATACTCTGCATGAGAAAGTCCTGTTTCATTGTGCAATCACAGAGTAACCCAACACACCCAGTCTGAGCAAGAGACCTGTGTGGAGGCAGCACAACAGGCTTACTCCTCATGGAACAGGGATAACTGAAGCGGAAGGGCTCCTCATTCTCCTAACTACTCAGAGATACAAGTCACCAGTAACTATCAGAGTCCCTAACAGAGGGAGAGATGAGTTAGAGCTGTTCTGGGACATTCCTCCTCTCTTGTTCCAGGCTGACAGGCCCAGTCTAAGTCCAAAGAATGCTACTGGGATACAAATCCTCTCAATACAGAAAGTGAACCCTTCAGATTGTTGCTTACCAAGCAACAAGTTTCTGCTGTTGAGGACAAGGTGCTGCAAACACTGCTTTCTCAGGTGCTCTGCAGAGCCTTTCCTCCCAGCTCTCTGGCAGAACACATTATTCACCCCACTCACAGCATCAGGCTGTACAACCTATCCACTCACCCTCAATGAGATTACGTCAGTGGAGAAGGGACATATGGGATACATCTGACATACACAAGCCTGCAACACTACAATATATGTACCATGTTCATCAGTGTTACAGAAATCAGGGCAAATCTGTCTGATGTTCATTTAGAACCGGTGGTAAACATCATATACTCCTTGCCAGAGACATTGCAAGAAGAGATTGATCAGCTTGCGCCCATTGAAGCTGAATGCCTCAACAGATTGTAACACTTAACATCTAGAAATTCTTCTTTCTCTTCCACATGCTGCTCCTAAGACAAGCAGGCAAGACAGGAATTGATCTTTCAGTCCAGACAACAGAGCACATGTTGCAAGCAGACAGAATTGTGTTCCATGTATATACGCAGGTGTCATGGTTTTGGCTGGCACAGAATTAATTTTCCATGTTTAGGCTCATATGATGCTGCCTTTTAGATTTCTGATGAAAAAAAAAAAAAAAAAAAAAAAAAAAAAGAAGCACACCTTTTAGTTGTTGCAGAGCTGTGTTCACACAGAGCCAAGGGCTTTTCAGCTTCTCATGCTGCCCTGCCAGTGAGGAGGCTGGGGGTGCACCAGGAACTGGGAGGGGACAGAACCAGGACAGCTGCCCCAAATAACATGCTCAGCAATAAAAGCTGGGGTAGAGAAGGACATTCAGAGTGATAACGTTTGAATTCCCAAGAAACTGTTATGTGTGATGAGCCCTGCTTTCCTGGAAGTGGCTGGACACCTGCCTGCCGATGGGAAGTAGCGAATGGACTCCTTGTTTTGCTCTGCTTGTGTGCGCAGCTTTTGCTTTACCTGGTTACTGTCTTTATTGCAACCCATAAATAAGTGCAGTTTTACCTTTCCAGTTCTCTTCCCCATCCCAGCTGGGGAGAGCAAGTGAGTGGCTGGGTGGTGCTTAGCTGCCTGCCGGGGTTAAACCACAACAGGCTCACACATTACCTGCTGCTCTCAGACAGCCTTTGGCACAGATGGAGCATTAGCCTGACCCAGGCTTGCCTGATGGCTCTTCTTACACTCCTCTACACACATTTCCAGCTTCATGTTGCTGTACAATGTGGGCTGTGTTTAGTTCACCTAATGACAGAGCTGAGAGGGAGTGTGGACAGAAGTGTAACTCTTCAGCAGGCAGCAATTTTATTATTTTTTTTTTTTTCTTGTTTTCAAGCAAATCCACCAACAATCTTTGGAAAAGAAACAAACCCTGTTTGCTACCACAGTTGTGTTTCAGTAAACAAAACCACCCAGTTTTATTCCCCAAGGCCATGTACCCATACATTATCATTAAAACTGTGATGTGGTTTTTGTTTGTTTGTCTATTTTTAAATGTAATTAAAGTCGAGCAGAAACAAAGTCCATGTAGTACAGTCACAGAGGTAGATTGTGGAAGTGGCTGGATTTCTTCCTGCCTCTGATGCATTCTCCTTGCCAGAGGAGAAATCGTTTGAAACAGTGTTTGGAAATAGTGTCATTGTTAAACAGCCCATTGAAAGGCTGGTAGGATTTACTATGGAAAAAAGAGAGAGAGAGAGAGAAGGATCCTCTATGTTAACTGATATGATGTTATTCTGAGAAAAGAACAAGTGCTGCTGCTTGGCTAGTGCATTAATTTTTGAGCAGAACAGAAGGATGCAGGAGGGAGGCTGTCCCATTGCTTTTCCATCCCACCAGTGACTGTGGAAGGGGTCCAGGCTGCTCCCAGTGTTTTGAGATCCCAGAGCCCTCTGCTGGCTGGTACTGGCCACGCTGGCATTTTCTGGTGCTGCGAACCAGGGATTTGAGGAGGTCCAATGTCTCGCTTTTCACACCTTCGTGTTGTTTTTCTTTAGTGCCAGCTAATGCCAGTATCACCATACCACCCAGCCTCCTTGCCAGTGGCTGTGCTCCTCTCTATTCCTCTTTTTACCTCAAACACATTAACCATGCCATCCCCATTTGTCTTTTTTTGAGAAATAAATAACATTCCCTTCCAGCAGCTAGACTTGGGGAAATAGAAGGGTCCAGCAGGTTGCCAGTGGCCTGCAGAAGACCAGGGTCAGACTCTGCAGCTACACTGTAAGTATGGCTGCAGGAGCCCTCATCTGAGGTGCCACTCCTGAAGTGAACAGCTGTGGGCCTCCATGTCAGCACCACAGACACTGCTGCAAGCCTGGCAGCCTCCGAGTTCCTCTGGTGAGAGGAGAGAAAAACCGGCACCCACATCCTGTTGCTGGGGTGTAGCTTGGCTAACCACTGTCCCTGTCCCTCCAGAAACCTTAAAGGAACATCTCTGCTGGACCCACGGCCAGCTCACAGCGTTGGTCAGGAGCATTCAGCATCAGCGCCTACCGTCCGCCAGCACAGAGCACTGCAGGATTTCCTCTCATTTTGGAAAGCCATGGGGTGCTCTGGCAGCAGCATGTGCCCTGGTGCTGTTCCAGTGGCAGCGAGCAGCTGTGCTGGTGTGGGTGTCACATACAGCGTGCGGTGACACGGAGCCGTGCTAGCCTCACTGCAGCAGCCTTATACACTTGTCTTATACTTCAGGGCTTTTTGCTTGAGATCAGAGATGTTCTGCTGTAGGCAAGTCCCTACGTCTGCTTTCCATACCCTGCACTCAGATTCTGGGAGGTTCTTCCCATGAAAAGCACAGACAGAGACAAGCAAAAATCTTTATTGCTGTCCTTAGGTTAAAGACTGCCTCAGGAAGGCAACCCTGTGGGACAGTGTTTCATGACCATGTCTTAGAAATACATGCTGAAATTTACCATTCTTTAGAATTTAAAACTTTTAATGAGAGCACTTATGGTGTATGAGAGCACTTACGGTGTATCTACATGGGCACAAGATCGCTTTCCTATTAAGCTGAATGGCAGAACTCCCCATGAGGCTGCTTAGGCTGGGTTTGCCCAACAGAGGGGAGCAATTTCCCTCTTTTGCTGCGACTTGGTGAGCTTGCAAGTGACACAGACAGGTACCTGTTTTTCTGCTGCTTTACACTATTTGTACAAAGGATAATGAGAAAACAAACAAACAAACATGAACTTCCAAGGAAGCAGAAGGCAAGTCTCTATGCCCAGGGGAATTTGCTAAAGGGAAATGCAGCAAATGGAGCAGTTCCAGAACAACTTCTTCAGCAGCAAAGTGTTATTATATCTTTGGTATCTGAACAACTCTCCTTCTGCTCCTCCTCCTCCCACTGGGAATTTGGAACAAGTTTTGGGCAGATAACTTGAGAATCCTCTAGCCAAGTGTTTTTTCCAAAATTCATGGGTAGGCAGAGTGTGCTGCAGATTTGCAGGTAGGACAGCACAGGTCTCTCACCGTTCTGGGCCCACTTTACCAAGACCTATGTGGAGATCTCCACAAGCCAGGCTCCCTGTGTGCTGCTCTCCTGCTATAGTGCTGAATCCTCGTGAGACAGCACAGTAGTGCCTTCAGGACCAGAAATGCCAGCCAAAACATAAGGACACTTATGTAAAATTGTCTCCCTTTTTTTCTTTGCCTCCTCCTCTTGCATAAGTTAGGTTTTTAGCAACACAACTGTTCCAGCAAAATATCAGCATTGAACTTTAAGGCTGTGAGATCTTCCCTGGGAAAAGAGCAACCCCTGTGGATATTACTAATCACCCACTATTGGAACTAAACATCCTGTCATAAAACTGTGCAAAAAAAAATAGAAATGCAATTGAATATTATTACGTGATTGTTTTCCTTTTTGATCACCTCTAGTATGGCAGAAAATGCAGGTCTCCTGGTGGGGTTGTGGATCCAGCAGGACTTATTGCACTCAATCAGTCTAGCAAACTTTGGAAAGCTGAAATCACCAGGGATATTTCCTAACTCTATGAATTTTAGAACCTGTTTTCATTTATGCAGACAACAACAACAAAAAGCCACATCAGCTTTCTTAAGAACTCGTGCCTGGATGCAGAATTTGGCCCCACCAGAAACACGTTAGTAACAAATAAAGACTAGCTTGCACTGCATTGCATAAGAATTGCATAAGAAACAGTAATTTTTATGTGTTAATTGAAGTTAGTAGGAATAAAAAGTTCCTTTAAAAGATGTTTTGCATAGTTGCTATGTAAATCCTTTAGCAATGCGCGTGAGTTTACACTGTAGCCTTTTATTACTGAGGGCAATAATCCATTTCTTACTTCTGCAGAGGGAATTATCTCCAAAAATGTTGCAGGAGTTGCACTGAGAGCTGTGCCCAGACATTACACCAGGTCAACAGGTTGAAAAGTCACTGTGGTGGAAGAAGGGGCGAGGGTGCTGACAAACTGATGGACAGACAGCTACATCACAATCAAATAGACCTGCTACCCCCAGGACTGTGCTAAACGTATCAGCAGGGAAGGAGAGAGGTGATGCCTGAATACAGTTTACACATGGGAAAATGTAGATGAAGAGAAGAACAGATTATAGGTAAAATGCACATTCTTGTCTAAGAAGGGAAACCCATGAGCAGCATTACAGGTGCTACACTGAGAATACGGTGGAACATTTCTCAGTCCAAATATTGACTGAATTATGGAGAAAATAATGACACGCTGATAAATGGCAACATCCGCACTTGGAGTGGGGGAAGTTTTTCTTTCCACATATGAAAGAGAAAAAATGGAAAATGGGTGTTCCCATTCCTAGCAATGCCCGGGTTACAAAGAGGCTGATACTGAGTACCATAGTGGCTTCAACATGTGCAGGTTGGTCAACTGTGCTGTTAAATCTTCCCATATCATAGTCCCCAAAATAAAGATGTCTGATATTCGGGAACAGAGCCTATGATTTCTCACTTCTGGGGCAGCCCTACTGAAGAAATGAACAGGTTATTCATCCAGTAAGTTTCTGTATATTATAGAGCTGGGGGCAAGGCAAAGCAAAGTGGTCCATGGGTTTTGCTGTGGATCCAGAGACTTGAGTTCACACTTTGCATTAGTGGCTATGGCTAAGTGACTAAGAGAAGAGGAATGTGTGACAAAGGTCTATCATGGGACACATACCTAGGATACTGAAGAAAAATGTGGGCACAAGGCACAGCAGCATTTTTATCTTTATATCTATCTATGCATATATTTATATATATATTATATTGCCATAATGTCCAAGTTTTCTGCTGGTCAGCAAGCTACAAGACAGTATCTCTGAAGCAAAGAAACAACTACATTATTCTGTTTGGACAGGTAAAATGTGGAATATGGAAAACACATCTTTAAAAGAAAATGCTCAGCATTTTCCCTATTTTCCATAGGAGCAATTAGACAGACATGGATACTGTAAAACAAGTTGGTGCTAAAGTTGTGGATCAATGAGATAGAGTTTGTGCTGGGAAAATGGGTAGATAAGAAAGAGGAAGTAAAACATAAAAATACACCTACCATTTGGCAGAATCTTTAACTTTGAGCATAAGCTTGCTCATGTAAGGCTCATACAGGTTGTCTTCTGTCCCTGAATGATACTGCTCTTCCCCAGTGACCACCTTTGCCACCACCTTTCAAAAGAGAACAGAAAGGGTGGGGGTAAGGGGGGGTTAAATCCATGGCATTTATCCACTGTTTAGGAAAAGCAGCATTACAACAGTGCAGGACTTGCTAGACAGTTTTTTTTTCTATATTCAGTTAACAGCAACAAGCCCCAGTGCTTCTCAGTACAAGGATGAGTAATGATGGATTGACCTGGCCTTGATACTCATCCAAATTAACCTTTAAGAAGTTAAGATAGTCAATACAAGCTTTTTATACAGCTTACCTCACAGGACAGAGCTGAGCATCTCCAGAAAAAATTAGACACGTCTGTCTTGGAAGCCTACCTTGGTTTATGATGAATCTCTGCCTGGGGTGGCATTCCTCGTTGCATTACCATCTGATTAAGAAAAACAACTAAACATTTTGCAAACTTCTCTGTTCTAGCACAGGTAAAAATGCATCATTTGACACATGACAAACCATCTGTGACTATTGCGCTGTGCTCCTTAACGTTCCTCTCCTTGTACATTTGCTGAGGGCTCACTTTGGACAGGGATCTACCTGGGTGGAAGTGGATTGTGGCTGCAGGCAGCAGAGGGCCAAGTAAAGGCAGGAAAAGAAGTTAGGGAATAATCTGAAACAAGGCTGAATGAGTAGAAAGCACAAATACCTCCAGGCAACCGTGACCAGAGTTAAAGTAGATGTAACTGCACTGTAGATTGCAGTCTATGACCTTCCTAGAATGAAGACAGGCCATGGCAGAAGCAACCTGCTCCAGGCAAGTGAGAAGTTTTCATCATCCATACTAAGATGTGCAGCAGTTTCTATCAGGTACCTTGGATTGCCACGGAGAGGCTCAGAGATCTGCAAAAGAGAGACTGAGAAAATTAGGAAGTGTTGTCAAAGAGTAAATGCTTATTAGCAAGTTATCACAAAGCAGAACTCTGCCTCCATATGTGTCCCACCCACCAGCTTCCCACCCTCCAAGAGTGAATAACAAGACACTGTATTTTGCCCCAGATCTCATTCCTCTATCAACCTAGAGGAACTGTCTGGGATCCCACATCAAAACACAACAAACCCAGTAATAAGTCAAGGAAAATCTCTGTACAGAGAAATGACTCTTTGCTCCATCCCACCGGTATAAATATGCGGGATTTCTCTTAAATTCAGGAGAATCACTCCAGATTAACATGGGAATGAATAAGAGAAGAATTATTCAGTAATGTCTTCATCATCTGCCCAAAGGCCTCTCAATGATACAAACACAGATTTTCAACATTGGCCTGGTGGACACCTGGGAAAGGACAGTCTATGATCTAGGTCTCAGGTAATTATGAACATCTGTTAATTAGAGACTCTGTTAATTGATGACAGGCTGAAAATCATTCTGCTGTGGAGTTTTATCTCCACTTTCCTTGCTTACAGGAAAAATGAAAAGCACACATATTCAGTAGCTCCCTATTACCACTGTGAATACTCCTTTCTGAAGCCTCCCTCTCTGTTTTCAGAGAGAATGAAAATGACCCGTCTCTGCCTGTGTATGGTAACAGGAGAGCTTGGGATAGACCTGAAGGCCCTGCGCTGATCCCTGCACCTCATGGCCACAACACTGCTGCTGTGGGACAGCTTTTATCATTACCTGTGGGATCTCATTGTGCTAACTCACTCCAGAATTCACTGGTCTGATGTTTCTGCCTCGGAGAAAGGAAAAAAGCCTTTTGTGTGACTGCAGCTGAAGGACAATTTTAACAAATGTCAGCAACATATTTTAAGATCTCAGGCAATGAGGAGTGAACGTGTTTCACTGAGATAAAATAAACGCTGCACCTACCAAAGAATGGGAATGCTGTCTACACAAAATGACTCCGTATTTTTGTACTGGTAACCATGGGTTAAGACATGATAGTGATCTGGTAATCAGCCATGGAAAGCCATGTCTGCATGTTTGTAACTGGAAAAATCACTGTACGAGGGGAATGTCAGACAAGTCTAGGCAAATACATGACCCTGAACCTGAGCTGATTCCAAGGGAAATCGGACCAGCAGAGATCACTAAGGACCACCCAATGCCTTGCTGAGATTCATGAGAGGACTCTTGACTTGCTGGGAGTCAGGAGAGGCAGAGACCTTTGTGCTGTCAGCAGTAAAACTCTATCAGAGAGAAAAATCCCATACAGCTGCTTACACATGCTCTCTTAGGAATGCTGTAGCAGGATGCCAGAGCATTCTCTTTATCAAGTGGTGAAGATCTACAGTGTTGGCAAAAGACAAGAAATGCTTCCCCAGCGACTGCTCCCCTACCCCCCACACTAGATCACCCACTACACCCTCCCATCATGAGCAATGATCTATCTATAACAAGAATTTGAGAGGGACTTGCATTTTTTGAATCTATCATCAGACTCTCCCTGCTGTCATCATTTTTCTGTGAAGGAAGTTTCTTTTTCCTGATGTTCTCCCAGAGCACAATGGGCTATCTAAACAGAGTCACAAAGCTACCTCCAAACCAAACAACTTTCCACTAGAAATGAGCTGTTGCTGGAATGCAATAGCATAGCAGTGACAACCAGTGGCAGAACCATAGCATTAAAGGTGTAAGATTAGTCAGTTTTCACATTGTACTAATGTCAGATATTTCTCGCTGGTTTTCTTCATTGACTCACCAGTCCAAACCCCCCATACCAGAACCCTGCTGCAGCTGCATCACATCTGTCCTCTCCACATCATCTCCCCTCCAGGTCTGCATGCACAGTGCTCTATGAACAGGAAATCAGTCCGTGGCCATTGCTCATTTGATGACTACTGCTGAGTTTACTCCCCAGACCAAGTCAGATAATGAAAATAAGAAATACGTCCTTTATCTGAATACCAAACTGATGGGCAGAAAGTCAAGATCAGTTCTACACAGTGGTGGTTTGCATATCCTACATTCCACTGGGCATTTAGAAATATAATGGATAATTTCATATTATTGGAAAGAAAACACTTTATCTTCTCAAGATACACAAATCTCACTGGAGCCGTAAGATTTCTTGGAATTCTTTAAACAAGACATTCTAAGTCAACTAAAGACGTAAATGTCTTTAGTATCCTCAGGTTGCATTAGAGGCCTTTTACTTTTAAGCACAGTTTTTCCTCTCCCTCTGTGAAAAAAGATTAATCAGTTAGAAGATATTTTTTATTTATTTATATACATATTTTTTTACTGCTATAGGTGTGTGTTGGTAAGACTATCAGGCAATATTATTACCAAGTGCAGACAGTGTGACCTTGTTCCGTCTGTATTTCTAGCTGATGCAACCTGAGCTATGTCCATCTTAGAAACCATTTATGCACATGTCTAAAAGAGTTAGGATGCATTGGTCTTTGCAGACTGGCATATATGTAACAGGGACAATCTTCATGGTTTTCTGCATGGCCTGTATGATGGTATCTCCACCAACAAAATTCCTTCAACTATGGTAACAGCAGTAATCATCATTTTCCAGGACTCCAATAATCTTCTTGTTAATAAAGCAGTCAACATCCATCTGCTCCTTGTTCCCTGGTGCAGATGGGTTGTAGAGGTTGTAGCAATACATCTTATGAAAAATGAGTTCACCTGAAATGATACAAGGTCACCAATCATACCGCTCATTCCACTCAGCTGGGAATATTGGTTCCACATGGGAAAATCCTTCCAAGAAATCCAGTTAACTTTACAGTTCAATGACTGCTTCTTCACTAGGAAGAAGAGCATTAGTTTTGCCTACTGAAGATGCACTTGGGCAATGTATGAACAGGTATTAGAGTCTGACTGGAAGCATCTACTTTGTATGAAAGGAAAAGATGCCTATTAGATTAGTTTATGATCGCAGTCTCTGAATAAGCTTTTTGGGTTCTTGCATTTCTCTCCAGGATTGTCTGAAGTTTTAGCTTAGCAAAAAAGGTTGAGTATGGAGCAAGATCTGATTCTGATGAAGTAGGCTGTTGTGGTTTAACCCAGCCAGCAGCTAAACACCACACAGCCGTTCGCTCACCCTCCCCCCTCCCTCTCTGGGATGGGGGAGAGAAATGAGAAAAACTGAAGCCTGTGGATTGAGATAGAGATGGTTTATTAGGACAGAAAATAAAATAATAATAATAATATATACAAAACAAGTGATGCACAATGCAATTGCTCACCACCCACTGACCGATGCCCAGCCCATCCCCGAGCAGCCGGCCCCCCACCCCAGCTAACCACCCCTAGATATTGTTCAGCATGCCGTCAGATGGTATGGAATACCCCTTTGGCCAGTTTGGGTCAGCTGTCCTGGGTCTGTCCCCTCCCAGCTCCTGCTGCACGCCCAGCCTGCCTGCTGGCAGGACAGAGCGAGGAGCTGAAAAGTCCTTGACTTAGTGTAAGCAGTGCTCTGCAACAAGTAAATCAGTGTGTTATCAACATTAGTCTCATCCTAAATCCAAAACATAGCACCGTACCAGCTACTGGGAGAAAAATTAACTCTATCCTAACTCAAACCAGGACATTGTCTTTTCTTCCCATTTTATTCAATACGATAGCCTGAAAGTGAGCTAAAGGTCTGTGAAAGGAAAACTACTTCCCCTTGGTGCTTTGAGGCTCTGAAGAACTAATCCTAAAGGTACAGTAACTGAAGTAAAAATAGCCAGTACCTTCACTAATCATTGACCCAAGAGATATTGATGTAATTACTAGAAAATCTGAGCAGTGACACTGCAGTTCAGAACAGCCCTGAGTGAAGCGCAGGTTCTGCACACACTCCAGCGTTGGAAGAAAACAGAAATGTATATCAGGGTGAACCTCTTGCATTTGGTTCTTGTTGAAAATTAGACTTACCACATTTGTGAAGTAATGGTAAAATTTACATATTGTGCCATCATGGCTCTGAGACTTGAGTAACCCATGGTTGCTCTGAAGTCCCCTACTGATGACTTCTTCTGAGAGACCGATCATTTTCAAGTGTTTCCCTTTCCCTGCCTTCTCAGGTCTACCCCCACAGACCTGGGACAATATTGACCTTTTAATAGTGGATTTGAGGGATGTTTCCAGTTAATAAAACAATGCTCTGAGCCAGCAGACCAGCTGCAGGTTGCAACCTAGATGGACTGGGTTTGGAGACCCTTACACTACTTTTTTTTTTTTTTTTTTTCTCCACACTGCTGACAGGTTTCTGTGTCACTATTGATATTCATTCTTCTCAGGGTGTTAGCATGGGTTCTCTTTGCATCTATGGGAATTTCCCACAACTCCTTAAATGTATAATTTACCAAAATTCATCTTCCACTAGTTCTTAGTGAGTCCTGAACGCATAATGTCCTTTGGCGGATGAAACAATCCTTCTCTGCCAGTAGATGAAGAAAAAGTTCTGCTCAGGAGCCAACACTACATGAACAATTGCTACTAGTTCCCATGACAGAATTTGTAAAAAGCCAGTGGACATAAACCATGGGTAGCCTCCAAAAAGGACACATTTTGTAGCCCAGTTTTGGAATACCAGCAATGTATTGTATCCTTGTACTCCATACAAATTTCCTGTCCCTGAGCAACAATATGCATCCAGATATCCCTGACTTTTGGAGAATATCCTGTCAGACACAGGCTCTAGTCCTAGCCACCACTTATACCCCTGGCCTAAGCAGCCTGCCAGTCCTCATGCAAATGCTCTGACTTGGCAATGTAACAAGGCCAGGAAGAGACCTTTTTCTGCCATAGTCAATTAAGAACATTATACATGAGACAGCTGTTTCTACAGTTGTGTGTGTTTGTTTAGGCATATTTGAAAGATAACCGTGGTATGTGACCATGGATACCCACATGACTTCTGAGAATAAAGACTTCAAACCCAAACCTTGGTGGTTTCCTGTGTCTTTTCTCACTGAGCCCAGCCTGGAATGAAAAGTTATTAATAACAGTGAAGATCGTGACAGCATCAAGAAGACCCCACGAGTTCCAGAGTATCTCTTACCA